>NC_133819.1:80640882-80955257 GCF_047830755.1 Zonotrichia albicollis
AAGTTTTACCATGCAATCCATACTTGTTGGCACCAGACTGCTGAGAGGACTTACATTTTCCTCTGAGAATCAAACTACTGTGTTAATTCCAGTTTCTGAAGATTCCTTATGAAGCCTTATCAATTTAAGATATGATTAATTTGTGGGCTCATCACAGAATCACAGCATATTCTTGAGTTGGCCCTTCACTGGCTACTCATGCAAGTACCAGCGCTGGACACTCCTTACTAGCCACGACTTATGTTGCAATCTTCATGGAGAGCCTCAAGGATTTAGACAATGGCTTAATGAATGGAATCTTCTGCTCTCTGTGCCCTTGCTGACCATTCATAACAATCCCTCTGCTTTCTTTTACTTTTTTGTCAGCTAATACTTTTCATGCCTTTCTACATCCTTTGTCACATCTCAGAGTTGACAATCTGGGTAACAGTCTGTCTTCCAATGTATGCTTCTTTTTAGATTAAAAAAAAAGTAATAAAGTTTTGAAGATTTTGTAAAATTTACTGCTAATTATTTAAGTCATTTTCTTTAATTATACGAAGAGATAGTCACCAGATGTCACAGAAAGTTCAGTTATCAGGATTGCTCAGTCTTCCCACCATCTGCCTAAATTACCTTTTTCAACTACTGTAAATGATAAAAATCAGTTATTTCACTCCCAACTGCTCACACCCAGTATCTTCTTGAAACAGAAAAGTACAAGAAATTTAGCTTAAAGTGCAACTAATTCTGATGAAAAAAGATTACTTTAACCAGAACTATGGCTATCTATCTAAAAATCTCCATTCAGAAGTTGTGATTTCTGGATATTATTACACTGAAATGAAATACCATGATCAGCAAACCATCTTTATTCCTTTATGAAGATGAGTTCTTAAAGGATAAATTACTCATGTCTCTGTTAACTGAAGTTCAAAGCCAATGTTTTATGCTTATTAAAAATCCATCAAGCAAGGAATTTTATGTTGTTTTACTTTCAAACACAAAGGTGTGTCAGAGATACTAATGCCTGCATGTAACTACTAACTTTTACAGATATTGTCATAATAATAAAAAAATAGCAGGTAATAACAATTAATTCAAGAACAGTGATATTATCAGAAAGTAATCTCATCTGTAATTTTTATAAATTATATTATTTATATAATAAATTATATAATTTATATATAGTTTAATTATAATTTAAATAATAAAATAATAATTTTATTATTTAAATTTTTTAAAATTATAATTTTTGTAATTTTTAGAATAACTACTCTCAGGTTTTAAAGAAACATTATTAAGTCAATTAAGTATCACGGAGGATTTAAAACCAAAATTTTACAGAATAACACTGTTAATTTTTTGCACGTTATAACAAGAAGCCTTTTTAACACTTCAAGTCCAGAATTTTACCTAGAATGTGAATGCAGCTTCCAGCACAAACTCAGAACAGTTGCCTATATTAAAAATCTTTTTCATCATATATGACTTAAAGTAAATAAATTAATTTAAAATCAGAACAATATGAAGTAGAACTAACTTTCAACTATAATTTTTATCCATAATAGCCAATAGCCAAGTTCTGGTAACACACAGAACTTGGTATTATTCAGTCAATCCCATGCAATTGTTCACTTGTTGTACAAAAAAACCCATGGGAATTAGCAGTCAAAACTCACCTGTCAGTGCAATCAGGCTGACAGAATACAAAGGCATTCAGGCAAGTGGCTGACAGAATACAAAGGCATTCAGGCAAGTGAAACAAAACCTACCTGTTGAACATCCTGCTGAAAAACGCAGAGCTGAAGCCGCTGGTGCAAGCGGACCTTTCGATGCTGCCAGATGTTTTCCAGTTGGCGCTGGTGATGCAAGACTTCATGGATGACATCCAGGACGTGATGAACTGCTTTGGAGTAGTTGGCAGATGCGGTGAGGGAATCAGAGCTCCCAGGAGTCAAAGGTCTCTGAAGTTTATCAAGGAGTGACTTCCCATCTTGGCTCACCTGACCACCAGAAAGGATGAAGAATTACATGTCTTGCCAAAAGCTTGTTGGGCTACTACTTGGTACCCTACCCCTTCTCTCAGTTCTAAATGTCTTCAAGAACTCAGAGAGCAATGATGAAGACTTGTTTTATTGCAGAAATTATTACCTACATGCAGCTGCTATAGGAAAAATATATTCTCCTTCTCTTTAAAATAATTTTAAGAAGTATCACTCTTCTAAATAACAGCCTGTCTTTCCATTTCTTCATTACTTTAAGAATGACTTTCCTTCAATTTTGGGATTTTTGTTTGGTTTGAGTTTTTTGTTGTTGTTGTGAGCTTTTTTAAAAAACTAGTTGAATCTAACTTTGAAAAAATATTCATCTCTTTCCCTAGTCAACAAAACACCTAAAATTAAGCATTTGTCCAGAATTATCCTTCCAAAACAATATCTCTCTTCATTTGATGTAAAGATGAACAGGGAGGTTACTTTCCATAGGTTAATATTTGAAAAATACATTTAAACTAACAGATATAAAACTTAGTACATTATTCAATCTGACACGATTTACAACTTCTAAATTATTACTGTTACTGGTAAGCCAAGGGAAAACTGCTGTTATGGCAAACTTAATTCTGATTACATCACTTAAACCCTTTCCATGTAGCATAGAAAGATACTGTTTTCCAAAATGTGTTTAACTACTGATACTGACAGGAAACATTTGTCATTTCAAACTGTTGTCTTCTCTGATTTATATCACAGCAGAAATATTCAGATTTACCTTGCATGCTAATTAAAAAGCAAAAATCCTCCCTAATCTGGTCACTATCAACATTTAGTGTTAAAACCACTTTTCATTGGTGTTTACCCTGTCAGTCACTTTTAGCATGAAGCTCAGAGAGCTGTTACAATTCAGTATCATTCAGTTACCTGCAAAGAACTTCTCTAACAGCTCATTTAGCAAGTAGGAACAAAAATCATCTGAAACCACAAGACACAAGTATAAAGAATAGCCTGAATCCATCAAATCCACACCATGTCAGAAACACCAAATTTGCCAAGGCCTTCCCCCAGTAGCTCTTTTCAACAATTTCTACTAAGTCTAGGCACATGTTACATTTGTTGTTCGGTAGTCAAACAGATCCAAATGAAAATTCCTTTCTGATAATTAGGCTACAAGGGAGTTTATTTCTCAGTTTCAGTTCAAGCTCTTTCATTTTAGAAATGAGTATCAACACAGAGAATGATGCTCACTTCTGAAATTAGCTCCAGTAAAGTCAGGTCAGCAGAAAAAATGCATAGTCCATAGCATAGTTACAATGATATCTTTTTTCTTTTCTGTATCCAGAAGAATTATCTAGTAAGCTCTTCAAGTATTTCAAGATAATGGACTTCAATTATCCATTCAGAGTCCATAAAATCTAGGTGAAAAAAAGTTACTGTGACAGCCCCTTGATCTTATTAGTTTATTAGCTTTACAAAACAAATGACTGCACAGATTTTCCTCTGGAGTTAATACACTAAAATTTTCTCTTCCTTCCTAATGCAAGACTGCCTTAAGATTTCAGTGAGATGTATAACTTTATTTATATATATATAACTTCATTTAAGGCACATCTGTTGGACTTTCAGGCATACCAGTTGTCTCATCCTGTAAGCTAGTAAGTTGCTTTACTAGTAATATACAGTAATTACCCTCAGTAAAATCAGACTGTCTAGTCTTAAAAGCATTTACTTTCTTAAAATTACTGTCTTCTACCTTACAACCAAGCCGTGTTGTCAAGACATTGCAATCTAAAATGAGTGACAGTGTTGTGATTCCCATAGTGTTGCTCTTTCTTCCCCCACTGTTCATTCATCACAAAAATGAAAGGAGCTCCGTACTGTAACAGAAATGAAGTCATACATCTAATAATGATAAGCAATAGTGCTGTAATATCCTGACACAGAAAGATTGCCTCCATCAATCTTGAAAAAGGAACGCACGTTTGAAAAGTGTGAAATTAAACCTTCTGCCCAGAGGAGGAACACAAGTTGTACATACATATACAGTTATTACTTCTGCACCAATTCTGGTTGCTAAAGACAAAACTGGTTTTTTACCAGATGGGGGAAAGTAATGACCAGAAATCAGAAGAAAGGCACTTAGTGCTCTTTTTTTCCTTTGAGCAGCACCAGTGAAGATTTTGTTAAAATATCTAGCTAGCCTAAAGTCAAAAGCTACAGCTTTGAAATCCTAAATAAATTTTCAGGGTACATTGCAAAGCAATCCTATAATCTACCAGTCTAATTTATTTTCTTTATGCATCACCAGCAAGCAAACATTATTTAACATGCTAATCCTAAACAGTACTTATTTACACTTAACAGCAGGCTCATCCAGTCACATACCTGACAAAAAACAAAGAACCCACACAAAACCAACTCAAACCAAACAGAACCAGCTAGAAAAAATTAAACCTCAGCCCTTCATAATCACTATTCTTGAGAAATCTAGCCTTCCTCCTCCTTGCTGGACTCTCATGAAGCATTCATCCCAGACTGCCTCTCCACGTAAATCTCTTACAATCATGCTATGTCTCTGTCCCTCCCAATGACCAAAGCTTATAATGAAGTCAAGAAACGTTACTACAAAACATGCTTTCAAGAATGAGTTAAAAGAGTTACATGTAGGTAAAACTGCAATATTATCAGGTGTGATAGTATATCATTAGATCAGTTGACACAGCAGTGTGGCATAGAGCAAAAATAGGGATATCAATGTGTATTTTACACAAAAGAACAAGAATTCATGGACCCTGGCCATCTAACTCAAGGTCACAAAGTTTATGCAGGCCCTAAAGTTGGCAGGTATTCAAAAAACCCAGTTTTGATACACTAACAATAGGACAGATGATCAGCACAAGTCTTACCCTCCCTTACTGCTAAATGAAATGTGACCTGACTTAGGATTCAGTTTCCTATAATAAAGTTGGTTCATCATAAAGTAGTTTTAACTTTAATGTAATGTATAAATCACAACCATTAATTTAAACCCACATAACTTCCTTTTAAAGACAGGTGCAAGCTGTGGCCTAAGCTATCCTGTGTCCACTGATCATTTTTACCATGATTTAACCAAACACGGAATTTCAGTACAGAACTCCTGTATTTAATCCAGAACAACATCAGTCCAATTGAAAAGCAAAAACAGTTTTACCCAATGAGAACAACCCTGACAGAAGGAGGAAAGACAAGTAAAATAGGATATGCAGAAAATACCTGTTAGCTAATAATAGTGAATACCACTTTGATTTCCGCTAAGTAATGCCCAACAGAAAACTCCAAATTTGAAAGAAAGCAAATGGATAGTTGAGTCATCATTTTATAGATCACCTTCAGAATAAGCATTTATTTTATCTTATATTTTATCCTAAGTTGTAAATACAACTACTAGAAATAGTGACAATAGTGTGTGCTGAGTCCAAGATTAGAGTACCAGCACAGGATATGCTAATCTTACAAATGGTGACTACACAGGCATCCTTAGCTCAATTAAGTGTCTGTGAGGTTGATGAGACTAAGTGCATTACCTTCTGGCTTCTCAAGTAACATCCTTTGGTAGTCAAGGTTTTTTGGTGAGGCAATTTCAGAGATGGATTTTCAAAATACACTTAGAGAAATCCACCTCAACAGAATACCTTCCCAAAGAATGCCCAGCTAACTTCCCTTCAAGTAAATGCCTAAACAATAGTATTCCACTGCTATTAGAAGGCAGTAACATGAAAATGCAAATTAAAACATATTTAGTACTTTAGCGCTCCAAGGGTTGTTTGTACCACACATGGTTAAATCTATCCTTTTAATTTCTTTCCCAGGGTTACAGAGAGGATTTTAACACTTCACTTTTGAACATCAATAGCAAAATCCAGTATATAAAATTTAAAAAGAAGTTCAGCACTTAAGTTTCCAACTAGCTCCTACTGCAACAAGTGCTACTGTATCATGACCCAAACTTCACACGACACAATTTTATCTAAGGAAACAAACAAAACACTGACCTCAGAGTAAGCCAAAGTAATGTGCTCATATATCCCTTGATGATGATGGATAGCATCTTCTAAATCTTGAAGCTCTGAGGGAAGCTCCACCTCACCACAGGCTTTACACCATGAGTCCACATTGCTCATGTACTGCAACAAAGAGACATTCGGCTTTGATGTCGGGTTCTACCATTAAGTACACACATGATGGTAACATACAAAAGTACATTCCTCTGCATGACACACACTGAAAAGACTTCTTTTAAGTAAAAAGTCTTTACAGTATTTCTCTCTGAAAGAACCAGAAATGTATATCAGAATAAAAAGAAATATTCAAGTCGGACTATACTTGTGCTTTTAGGTATCTGAAAATTGTGTTTTTAGGTATCTGAAACTCATTGAGCTGTTAGGAGACAGGCAGGCTTGGATGGATGTTGACAGTCTTCAGAACCAATTTAACTGTTGGCAATATTGATGCTTCAAGTTTACTCTTGCTCCTTTTCTTGACTTTGCAGCTAAGAAGTTTACTTCATCCTGCACCTAGCACTTCAAAAACACAAAAGCCAACTAAGGTCTTGTTTACACAAGGAAGTAAAACATGCTACAGCTTTCAAGTCCAGACCCTTGGTTTTTACCCATCAGCTCCCTGTGCAGACACTCATGGTATCATGAGGTTTATCACCTCACCTCTTTTTAATCTTCAGAGAAAACCATGTTACTTTGCACATGCAAACAATGAATTACTGGTGAACCATTCACTGAAACACTCCATATTTTGCTGGGAAGAGGTTATCAAGGAAGCAAAGCAGTGTCAGGGCACAGCGAATTCACACCTCAGTCCCCAAAGAACTAACTTCTACGTGCAGAGAAGCACTAAATCCATTTGGCAAGCTACTACAGCAGCAAGCATGTAAGGGATTTACAACTTAAGTGGAGGTCTCTTAGGACTAGCACTGAACTTTGAGCACACAGCTATATCAGCATAGTTGCTTGAGTCAAGCCTTTCAGGGGAAATTGAGGATACTGCAACAGAAATCTCTTCTGCAGACAATTTAACTTATCTCTAAAGCTAAACTGTCTTGATAAACAAGAAACTGCCACCACAGCTATATGCAAACCAGAAGTTCTGCCAACTTACTTTTTCGCTGCTAGGGGGCATGAATTTTATACCCCTGTTATGCTAGGAAGGGAAAGAGGAAAAACAATCTGCTTTTACAGGAGTTTTCATGTGTTGAACCTAGTACAGCCAAGCCCATGTGAACTCTGTAAAGTAAATTTCCTCTATTTGAGTTTGAGACTCAAAACTTATGAGACCAAGCCTTTTATTTCATCATACATACCTTAATTCTTGGAGCACAAGTAGTCTTTTGAGGAAAAACTAATTAATAGATCACTTCTGGTACTCTTCTATTGTTTGACAGCTGGGCAGAAGGGTGGTGGAGTACATAGCTCTAAAATACTTCTTTAATTCTCACTAAGGGCCAGTTTGAAAAATCCCTAAGGTTAAGCACTGAACATTAACAGAAGCTCCATGTGCACCAGCGAGCAGGCCCTGATAGCTGGTACAGCCTTCACTGTGCCTGACAGGAGGCAGTGACCCTTACCTGTCACTTGCAAGAGAACACACGCATTCAAGAAGGGTGTTTTTTTCTTGGGCTGCCTACATTTTAGTCTTTTTATGTAGGTCAAGCGTCACCAGTCTCTAAAGGGGTCATTCCTCACATTCCAAACCCTCTATCCTTGAACTTGCTCTCCAGTGTTAATGAAACAGCCAATATATCACAGGCAGGTATCTTATAAATCAACTAGGGCAATCCATCGCAGCTCATCATACAATGAAAACTGCAAGGAGGAGCAATTAAAAGTACATTAATCCCAGCAGATGCTGCACTATTTTCTCTCATTTTTATCTTTCCTTCTGTTTACACTTATATTTAGTAGTAAAGAAGGTAACACTGACCCTTGCTATAGTTGCCCAGCACACAATCACACAAAAAACTTAATTCCTTGACTTCTGATAAGCATAATTTATTATTTTTGTTATGAAAAATGACCACATTTGAGTCAAGGTATACCTACCTGTTCAAATTTCATTCATCTCTCTCCTACAAATATAGCTCAAAGGCTTAAATGGAAACCCAAATGACCCAAGTAATTAGAAAAGCATCAACATTGACAAGGTACTGAACTGTGTCTATCAAAAGCTGCAAGCTGACTGCCAACTTTTCTATCAGAAGACAATTCTTTAATCTCATTTTTATATAGCATTTCTGTAAAACCAGCTGAAAGGACCTGTTGCAGTGACATCATTTTATTATAATATAGTCTGTTTAAGGACATTAATCCAATGCCACCACTAACACAGCATCTTAATACACTCCCATTTCTAATGTCTAGATATTTATCAATTTAAATATCCATGTAGCAGAAATCAGGGAAAAAATATCTTAGTATCAACTGTATCATCTCTCTCTGTTTCTGAAGTTTCCAATGCCCAAATGCTTCCTCCATTCATTCCAAGTTAACATTATATTGGACATGAGACCTTTCCTTGGATATAATTTAGCAAGGCAAAATGAAAGAAAAGTATCTACATACAGTACATCAGCCATACCCATCCAAGAGCCTCTGCTCTCCGAACACACCAGGGATGCCCAGAGCAGACACACTACAAGATCAGCAGGTGACTCAACTGCACACACACAGCAACTCCTTCAGAACTGAACTCCCCTGAGGGCAAAACATGCTTTTGCCATTAAGATTATTAACTTGGGGATATTTATTCCTATTTCCCTTACATATACCTCTTCTCTGGCAGTTACACATGGTTAATAACTTAATTAAAATAATTGGTATAGGCCTAAAGCTAAAATGTTTTTTTTGCATAGGAGGAATCTCCTATGGAATACTAAGTAAACATCTCCCACCACAATTTCAGATTCAGAAGGCAATTAATTAACTTCTCAACTTTCAGGCCACTTCAACTTATGCTTTCTAGAAGCAATTATCATGAGTTAAATCTTGACACTCAAGGACTGATGAGAGTTGAGTGGTGAGGACAGTAGAAGAAATTACAGCTTCTAGATGTAGAAAAGGCATTCTATAGATACTTAAAAGCCATATATACTTAAGCATTTCAGTCCACTTCATTTTTATTCATATAGCTAATTTGTTTGTTTTATCTTGCACTGATGTAGGCACAGCCGTGGAAAATTTAAGGCCAATGGGCTAAAGTGAGGAAAACAAAGTTTTGTTTGAGTATTGAAATTGGCAGAAATAAATATTCTGGCTTGTCAACCTTTTCAATCACTTTTTGCACTTCTGTCCAAAGCAAAAGCAAAGTGCACAACTCCCCATTCCAGGACATAAACTTTTGTTGATGCCCTCCCCATTTACTAACCTGTTCAGCTTTTTGATGGAAGATGGAGGACATGTCCAGTAACGTGCTACGTTCTTCCAAGGCTGCAGCAAATGCCTTCCATTCCTGTTCCAGCTGACTGGCAATCTGTTTGATCTGCTGGGAAGCATAATGCCCAGACTCGATCAGGCGGCTTGCTACTGACATGATGCGACTTATGTTTACATACACATTCTGTGGAGAAGAAGGGGAAAATTAGTGCAAGTCAGTAGACTAATTAAATACAGAAGCACATTCCTAAGAAGTTCTACTTCACTACAGTACTGATCAGTAATCTGGTTTTATTTGGCAAGCTTATGCATACCAAACTTTGGCATCTAGGTGTATAATGTAGCGGCCTATCCATAATTGACAAGTGAGAATTATGACTTTAAATAATCAGTCTAAAACTCATGTTAACAATCAGCTTAAGCCAATTTATATTACATGAAGACACATTATTACAATAAAGAGGAAGAAATAACCATATTTTACAACAATTTGAATAAAAATGTTTACAAACATTCAAGTCAGCAAGATAATCAGACACACACAATATAGGAAAATTGAAGTATCATTGCTAAGTTCTTGATCCATCCACAATATGCAAGTGTGCAACATCTGTGAACCTTTACATCAACTTCGAAAGTAACTTTTAAAGAAACAAAATAAAGAATTCTGAGCTACAAGACGTTTAACAGTTTTACATTTTATTTGCTTGCTGCTATACTGCCTTAGAACTAGCATTCAAAATTAGACAAAGACCAAGGTCAGAAGTATTCTCTAGCATACTGGCATAAGTCATTGATGGCTCTTAGGCAATCTAATTTTCAGTCAAGAGTTTCTGATTCCTGTGAAGTAAAACAAGATTGAAAGTTTTTGCCACCAAAAACTTGCTGAGTAACTGTCAGAGCTACATGCGTGTAACACGGAGTTGACGCTTTCTTCAAATTGGGCAGACTCCCATGCATCTAGAATGAAGTTGCTAGAATCACAGGATTGTTGAGGTTGGAGATTACCTAGTCCAACCACCAGACATTGAGCAAGTCAGGTAGAACCATGACCTGCTGGCATCCAGCCATTGCCCAGAGCTTGACACTGACTGGCTGGAGCAAGTGTTACAGCTCCTCCAGGCTTCACTGCCCAGACCCATCTGAGTGGCAACTAGGACAGGTCCCTACTGATTGCAAACTGTATGCATGTATGCAAGCAGGAGCACACCTGACACAGCCTACAGCTCAGGCTGCTCTGCTCAGTAAACTAGCACAACAGTTGATTGTCTTTCCTTTCTGCACAATACTACCTCTTACTTTTTTACATTATCCCACACATCTATGTTCTACTTTTTAAGCACAGCCAAACAACTGTACAGACTACAAATCTGCTATTTCCAATAAATTTTAAAAGACTGGAGAGCATTTAGGCCTATTAAAAGTGTATGTAGCATAAATGCAAGACTGCTAAATGAATACAGAAAGCCCTTAGATGGTCTTTACAGTTGTGAGAAGAAACAAGTGCCAAAAGAGAAAAGAATAAAGGCTATAGTAGACTGCCATTTGAACTCTTTCTGTAACATAATAAAGCAATTTTGGAAATTCTGAAACAGCAGTTAAAAATGAACACAGCACTATAAACATGAAGAAAAACAAATTGAATCTGAGCTGTGGTTAACATGCATTCATTTTCCCATGGCAATCAGGCTTCACACGTCTGGACGAATACAGCCTATAGCAGTATGAATATGAATTAAAATGCTGACAGTTGAATGCTTTCCAAGCTATGTACACCACATTCCTTGCCTCAAAACAAACAAAAAAACCAAAAAACAACTTACAATAATCTAAACCTTTTACCTCACTACATGATATATCTACCAAAGTTTAAAGTGTCAGTATTTTAGAATGAAATGACCCAAATGAAATAGATTTAGTTCAGGAGGAAAAGAATCTCTAATAGCAACTCCCTACAATCAGACTGTCTTTAATTGACCCTTGAAGGTCAAAAAGTTTTGTTCCATTTCCTACAAGGACAGGCAATTCCAGTGTCATTATTATAAGACAACTGCATATTCTGCACACTGCTTGAGAGATAAGAAACACTGTTACAAGTGAGCTGTTGCTCATTTATCAGAGACTGGTATCTTATTTATTGTATGCATTTACAACCTGGTTTTAGTTAAGGAAGCAACAGCTAGGATGCAATAACTGATATAGTCTTCTTTAGTGGCCTCATTTACACCACCTGCAGCTTCTACATTTGTATCAACTGTCTCAAAGGTGAAGGGCAATGCGATATTGCATTTCTTTAACTGTGATACACACAATTATTGTAATGAGACTTAAAAGGTAACAATTTAAGTCACTGCATTATAAAGTGTTTAGTTAGGATACAAGTGTACTTAGCATGATTGTCTTCTCTAAAATGCTCTTTAGCCAGAAGCAGAAAGGACACCTTACGATATCTGGAAAGTTCCTCATTGCAGATTTCCCCTCTTAAGAGAGTATACAAATAAAAAAAAAGGCATTGCTCAGCAAAGCAATACAGATTAGTTGCCTAACTGTGCTGTGTTATTCTTTGGTGAATGTCTGAAAGGCAAACACAGGAAAAATAAAGGTGACAGCCTATCAGCTAACTGAACTTATGCTGCACTCA
Organism: Zonotrichia albicollis; assembly: GCF_047830755.1. NCBI lineage: Eukaryota > Metazoa > Chordata > Aves > Passeriformes > Passerellidae > Zonotrichia > Zonotrichia albicollis. The sequence goes on from NC_133819.1 coordinate 80,652,924, forward strand.
CACAAAATAAAGCTGGCAGGTGACCTGAAGGTTCCATTTTATTTCCTTATTTTCCCAGATCCGTTTAGAAAATGTTTGTTAAGCTCCAAGATTTCCAACAGCAGTTTTCTGACACAGAGGCTATAATGCATTCAGTTTTAAATGCCATCAAACTCACTGACATGGTCCATAAGCATCATAACTGGCACCTCTATATAGACTGTAGCGAGCTTGAACTATTTTACTGTGATACCATCAATTTAGCAATGGCATTTTCAAATCATCTGCCACCTCACACACAAATAAATGACCACCAAAACATGGTGCAGTATTAATGTATGAATTAACACCTGTTTTAATGACTTACATGTTTTCCAACATTTCTTCTAGTATCATTTTTGAAGCAAGAGGAAAATTGTCAGTTTGGGAATACAAATTTCAACAATGAGGGATGTGGGACAACTAAGGTAAAACCTGATCTATTCCCTTGAAAAAATATAAACTTGGCAACATCCAAGTTGCAATTAAGGAAAGTGTTTAATGTGTTCTTCAACTACAAGGATCCTTTAAATATTCACAGGTAACCATTTAAACACTGCTATCACCACTGGAACACATGCAATATAATTTCACTCCAATTTTCTTCAAATATATAATTTCTTTCCTACTTTTTCACAGTGGACCTGAGGAATCTTATTGCAAGACTATATAGTCCAACACCAGCATTACTTTCCTCTCTTCTTTACTTTTCACTCACCTTTACTTAATCATAGTAAATGCCCATGCCTTCAACTCTCCCTACAGCCACACCACTTCCATGTATGTGTTTCCCATTACAGCACTAAGTATGGGGCTCTAAACTGGACCTAGCTTTCTAGTAGGAGCAACTGAATCAGAGCATTTTCTTTACAAATCTGAAGTTCAGCCACCCTAATAAGTACCAAGAGTGAAATAAGATTTTCTTCTTTTCAGTAACACCACTGTCTGTTCCCTTAGTTTGTGATTCATTAACATGAATGTACTTGTTGCTGTACTAACACCTCAGTAACTGACTGCTTTTTAAAATCTGTTTACTTGCTTCTTCCCTCTTAAGGATTGCACAGTTAGCCTGTTCTCTTTAGTCTTGCTGACTTTGGAGAGCTCCTCAGTAGCTGAAAATAGCCTGAACTCATTTTACCTTTTCAGTCTATTCTCAGGCTGGTGGCATCCAGACATTGTGTCTAAGCATTAACTGTTTAGGCACCATAAAGATTCTCTTATAGAGATGTACACCTGTGGTCTTGCTCTCATTTGCCCAAATCCTGAGAACCAAGGGCAGTCTAGAATTCACATGGTGCTCTAGTCTATCTCAAGACACAAATCTGTATGGTTAAATAAAACCACATATTTAAAGTAAAAAGAATCTCAGGGGTGAAATATGTCAGCTGTACAAAGGAGGAGGAAAAAATTACACTACCTCTAAGCTAAGGTGAGTTTACCTCACCTGACTTTCTTCATGTTTTCATTTGTACCAGTCCCTGTGGCTGGATTTGAGCAAGACATCTTTTTAACTCTGCAAACCTAGAGATATTCAATTGTTGTGCTCATACTTTTATTTTAACATCCCAAAGCTCTCACCAGTACTCATCTCTGACACTCTCTTTTTGGATAGCATTCAGAATTTGATTACTACCTTGATAAAATGTTTTAGTGTATGCAAACAGCCTGTTCTGAGAACATTAATCAACTTAGCAATACGCCTACAATTCAGATAGGAGTTTTTGGATTATAGTTAATAAATGTAACTACTTCTCATATCCTATCAATGCTGAGACAAGAAGCAGTCATAGCACATCCTTTAATAGTAGCATGTGTCAGCTTTCTCCAAACAAAGTTTCATTTAGCCTGCATCACTCTTCAAGCATTTTAACTCTCCTCAGTGCAAGGAGAGGCACAGTTAAACTGTAATGAAAGCAAGGCCATCTGATCTAGCAAAAAGAGCAGAAAATGTTCAAGCAGACAACATCCTCCTCCTTACCCATATTTCACATGACTTCTTGTCTTTCTTGTTTCTTAGCAGATGTAGAGAAAATGGCAGGAAAAAGAGTGGACAGACACATAATCAGTCTTTTCCACTCTTCCATGCAAGACAGACTAATCATATAATCATGGGTACTTTAGTCTTGCCATTTAAAAACTCGATACATAATTTTTGTACTTCCAGCTCCTATGATGCCGTATTTGAAAGTTTCTCCCTTAAAAGGTACTAAAAACTTGTTTTGAGAAGTGAAGCATTGGTTTAGTCACCCAAATAGGAACGTCAAGCTGAAACTGAGTATTGCTTAACTCAAATAAATCTCAGGACTTGACAACAGCAATTCACTGTTGCTGAAAGCAGACCTTTAAAATTGTACTGAAAATCCATCCTCATTTTCAGAGAGCAGAATCCCTGAAACTTTGGTTTTTGCTACAGTTACGGAACACGAGATCTACTTGCCCTATAAAGGGACAGCCTTGACTTTTATCAGTGCACAGCTTCTCAAATTCAGTAATAGGAAGTCACATATCTATTCTTCCTACATGGGAATTATCCTTCAGTCATTAGCTCCTTTAGCCATATCAACCTCTGTGTTAATCCATGGCAACCATATATATGTCCCTCTTTAACGCACAGCACTACACCTATCCAGATTTTCTCTGGGACAGATTTATTGCAGTGAGAACCAGTCTGTGTATTAGCTTAAGACTTGCATGAACTTATTCCTGCTACCTTGAAAAGTGCAACCACATGAAATACATAAGATTCCTAGATATACCATTTGCTAATGAAACTGATGAAAGTAAAGTTAAATCTCCTCCCCGGATGTATTCTTTGCCTTTTTGTTTTATAGCATTTGGTTTACACTTCCAACTATTTTGTGTTTTAACTGAAAACCAACATTCTAAAAATGGCACAAAGCCATTACAATAATTTTTAAAAAAAAAATTCAGAAAATCCTCTTTGTCCTTGATGTAACTAACTCTTGTTCATGACAGGAACTAAGTAGCTTTCACAATGGTTTACATCCAGGTGGCTTGCTTCAGACTGGAAGACCAGATCAAAATTTTGGCATCTCACCCAAAGGTCGTCACTCTTTCTCAGCCAAGTTTGGCATAAGCAGCTGCAGAAGTTGCCCTCCACCTCTTGGAAACAAACTGCTTGGTAAGAGAGAGACCCAACTACTGACAGAGGGTAGCACCTGCTGTGGAAGGGAGCATGTGCCCTGCAACAACAACGTGTTGGGAAAAGCAGCTGCAACATCAATTATCAGAGTTAAACTATGAGCAAGTACAAGCAGTTGCATTTACTTGCTTGGGGAGCATTTATCCTTCAAACAGTTCTTCCCTACCTCAAGTGAGCCTAAGAAAATTGACTAGAAAGCAAGATCTATTAAGGTCCAATTAGGGACACAATGGAAAGCCTTACAAATCTCCTGCAATAAATAAACCTTATACATAGTTGTCTTTCTCCCTCCCTCTATTCCATCCCAGTAAATCACTTCACACGGTTGCAGAGAGGTTAGAAGTTAAATTTCACTTGTGGTGTTAGAGTACTCACACAAGACACCTTAAATCCACTTTGATTACTGAGTTACACTGACAGGGAGAGTGAACAAACAGCAACTTGTTAAGCACAGAGCATAAGTGGTGAGTGGCCAGGGAGAAGCTGAACGTGGTTGCAGGAGTTAAGACTGCCCCACATTTTTACAGCTGAAAGCTAATGAAAAATAAGGTCTGCCAAAATTCAATCAGTTCACGTCATTTTTTATGTCACATTCAGTTTAATCTTTGCCCTTAATCTATATGAAAGGCTTTTGCCATTTAACCAAATAAAACCCAGATAATCTGAGTGCTGCTTAAATCAAAACCAGGGACCAATCACACTGAATTTACATTTTCTTATTCCATGGCAGAGAACTCCTGCTGGGGGGGCTATGCTACAGAAAAAAATGCAGCTTGTTTTTACCCCTTCAAATGTTCAGATAGCTTAATTTACCCCAAATTTAAGCTGCTCCTTGTAAATTTTAAGAAAACATTTTTCAGGCTGAGAAAAAATACCCTGTAATTAATGCATTTGACAACCAAAGGCAAAGGAGGGATTAACAGGAAAAGATTAATAGCAAACACAGAGCAGGAAGGATTATGCTGCATCGCTCAAGTGCTTCCTACTGTTGATAGCATCTGAACAGTCTAAAAGAAGGAAAAATAATAAAGTCACCCAGTTTGAAGAAAAGACTACAACAGTGACTAATATGAGCACAGGCTTACAGAAGAATTTAACCTTTAGAATGCAACCTCAGGAATTGTGTGGAAGGCCACTCAAAATTAGTAAGTTACAAAAGTCATCTCATGTCAATGACACCTACTGTCATCCTTTGTTTCTTTCTGCTCTACTTCATATGCAGAGCAGTGAAGAACAACAACAAGGTGCTCCATAAGGCAGCAATTCCCCATGCTGTGAACCAAACCTAATGGTCAAAACCATATATGACATTACATAACTTAATTGCCAAGTTCACCAGCATTTGCTTTACTCTTTTCAGAAAGTTCATATTGATTTTAATTCTTTTAAACTTTTGGAAACAGACCTGAGTTGCAAAAGAAGAAATAGTGTCTGTTCTAATAGTGTCTCCTATTCTTACCTCCAGCTACACAATACACAAGAGCTACCTCACTAGTCCTTCCAATACTTCTTGAAGACACATAACCTAGGTAAGTTTATCTTGCCACTTTCCTGTTCTACAGAAAAATCTTCTTGCAAGAGTTCATTATTTCAACCATACTTTAATTCAATTTCCATCCTTGGACTGCCAAGAATGTTAATTTGTAACAAGACTGGTAGTGTTCTTCCTTCACTGATCTAACAAACAGGAACTGGACTTAGGCCCAGACTCCCAAGGTTATTTAAACACCTACAATGTGTTAAGGATCTAAAATGTACTTCAGAATTTTGTTCCCATGTTCAAACGGCATTCATGAAACTGAAAGGAAGTAGCTTTCACTCACTGCCAGTTAAAATCCATTTTTTAATAGTCTACTGATCATATTTGAGCAAAAAAATTGTCTTGGCTCCATTCTGCTGTGCCGAAAATGAGACATATCTTCTTGAAACCATGGAGAATTATTACACCAGGCTCAGTTACTTCTGAGAACTTTTTGCCTGAGTTGAAATCTCTTCAGAAGATCCTGAGAGCTACTTCTTTCAGAATGGAGAGCTAAAATCTGTATTACACATGATTCTCTGAAATTCTGTACAAGACCGAAGGTAATACTCAAAGACACATCCCAGGTTCTAGAAGCTTGAACACTTATATTTGAGAGGTGCTGAGGTCATGTTGAACACTGCCATTTGTCAAAAGAAATGTTTGTTGCTTTATCACAGCTCCTCTGTACCTGACCACCTTTTATTTTCCTCCATTGTGCTGTATAACCTCACTGCTCCAAACCAAATTTCCATGACTTGTAAAGAAGGGACTATCTGTGTTTATGCACTTACAAATTCTACCTTAACAGAGAACAAACAGCCAGCACATCTGTGCAGGGAGGCCTGTTCTTACCATGCAGTTCATGGCAAAGTGATTGTGCTGTGTCTGAAGCTCCATCGCGTGGGGGTGACTGGTTCCAATCTCTGTGTAGCTGTTCAGGAACAGACCTTTGTTGTGTGTGATCCAGTCAAACATCTACACAAAAATATTAAGGGAAGAAGAAAGTTCAATAATTTGTTATGGCAGAAATCATGGACAAGTAATGTAAGATAGTTATGAACACAGAATAGGGTGTAAGGCCATGAAAATTCACCCTGATGCTCTTTCCATTGTAAGTTCCTGTCTATTTTAACTCAATCATTGCTGAAACCTGTCTTTTTGGATCAAACAGCTGAGGCTTTTACTGTTATCATTACTACAGGTGTTTATCTCAACAAGCTACTGTAATGCCATAATCACAAATTTCATTGTTACAAAGAAGTCATAGTAAACAAACAGACTTGGAGCACAGCCCTGAGTTGCCAAGCATTCTCTAGTGTCAGCACTTATTGACATCAGCAGCTTAGCAATTTAGAATGAAAATGGCAACTCATGGAAATTAAATATAAATTCTTTCATGCTGATCAAGTACTTCAGCAGCTAGTTTAATATTTTTAGTTCATAAGTTTACAGCAGATTTGAAAACAAATATTCTATTTCTAGATTAATTATTAAAAGTGTATGTGAGCACAGAGTTACCTTCCTCCAGAGAAATTTAAGAAAAATCTTTAAATATGCTTGTTTTTAAAAAGAAAAAAAGGAATATTTTAATATTAAAAAAAAAAAGTTTTGGAGGGACCTTATATGACAATGGCCATCAATGAAGGCACACAGGTATGTTAACAGTGGCACTGGAAGACAAAATTTTCAAAGACCAATCAACGCAGCAAAGAGCTGTTTAACACCCCCCCTGCTCACAATGGTCTTGAAATCTTTGCTATATCTCAGCAAAAGAGACCCACCACCTGCTCTCTGGATAAGCTGAAATAGATTGTCCAGGAAAAAACAGCAGCAATAAGCAGGAAGTATCCATTTAAAGATCCTTCCTATGCTGGCTAACAGAACAATATTACCAAGTCCAGTTTTTTTCCCAAGTCCATGACAAACCAAATTATAAGCAGACCACAATATGGTAAGAACTGTAAACCAAACTTTTGAAGTTTAGTAACTGAGACAGTTGATCACATACTCCTAAAATTTGAAGCTTCTTACCTAGAACTCAGTGAAAATGAGTTAGAACATTATTCAAAAGACACTGGTACTGCTTGTGACCATCCTCCTCTAGGTCACTTGAATTTGCTGCCTTCAGATGCATAAAGAGGCAATTTCAATCAGATTCCCTCACACCTTGTCACATTTTTTGCCTTCTCTTCTTCTGAACCAGTCCAAAATTCTTGCACTAAATTGAACAAGTCCTCCATAAGGAAAATGTTTATTTCTCCCCATGCAATATCCTTTTTCTTTCCAACAAAGATCCCATCCTCTCCCACATTTCAGTAAAATACAGGCACACACTGATAAAAACATCATGAGCTGTGAAATCTAATCTGACACAAGCAGTAAAAATACAGTCTGCAAGTAGATTAAGGCAAGGGTCTAAATCCAAAAGTGAGTTGTGATACTACACAAACCTTCTTTTTAATATTTTTTACTGGCTAATGAGAGAAAAACTGTCCCAGGTACAATAGCTGCTGTCAACCTCACTTTGAGGTGCCTAATATTTCCCTTTTGAAAGAAAGATGCGTTTATTTTCTACAGACTCATTCCTGGAATCAGAAACATAGAAAACACTGATATGAGCTTATGCAACCACATGGCAGGACAGAGGTCAATCCTACAGGCTCAAGTATTTCACAAGAAGTTGGTTAAAGCCCAAGTTATGTAATCAATTTGATAAAATAGGAGAAAATTAACAAAATGTATTTTGATGGTGCTCACATGGTACTGAAAGATATACTATAATGCAGAAAAATTAATGCTGTAATGAAGTGGCTGCAAGGTTGATAAAATGCATTTGGGTCTGAAAGAGCAACGCCAGAGCAACAGCTTGCATTATTTTCTAAATAAGTTTAGAAATAGATAATAGTTTCATCTTTTTTCCAACTCTCTACATGTCCCTACTATTTTCAGTTATACTATCCTGAAAACATTTGCTTTAAACGGTACTTTTAAAAAATTATTTATTTTTAAACACAGCAGAAAACATTACAGTAGTGTAAAGAAAGTCCCTGAGTTGAAATTATGAGGGTAAGGGAAAGTATGGGTGAAGAATACAAATAAAGAAGCAAGAAGTTAAGTCTCTACATGTTTGTTCTGCTTTTACTCTTCCCCATGCATCTGCTAGTGACAGCTGCTGGAGAGCAGAACACTGGTTTAAAATGGACTGTTGGTCTCATGCAGTTCAGGCAATCTTATGTAAAATACTTCAAGAAATCTGAGTACTTTAAGCTCTGAGAAAAAACATACTTACCACTTGACTGCATAGTCTAGTTACTACTACTCCCAGAGAAAAAATCCCCGCCCTTCCTTAAAGCTATTTGTTCCATGGTAACAAGTCAATAATAAGAGATTGCAAAACCATTCTACATGAAAATAGATCTAATTTGAGCTCATCTAAAAGTGATCTGCCTGCCATACTTCCTCTTCAAATTCCATGACAATCAAGGGCTTTCTCATCTGAAGGGACTGGTTGGCCTGAAACATTCTGAAATCACTCAGTTCCCTGTTAATGACATATGCACTGTCAGAAGAGATACATCAGTTTTTAGCCTAGGACTTCAAACCCTGCATCAATGAAGCAGTTCCCCATGTCAGCCTCTTCAGGCTTTGTTGACTGCCTGTCACTCACTTCCCAAAGATCACTCAAAAGAAGACCACTGTAGTCTGTAGTCATCTGTATTTATAAAGTATACAGCACTCTTCTTGACTTGATGCATACAAAAGCATCTGTCTGGAAAAAATGTTTAACAAAATAAGCACTTTGAAGTCATTAGCAGGTACAATTTTCTTTGGTAAGAGCTTCCTTACAGCTTAGAAGTACTATGCCATGCCCCTTACTCCAGAAGCCCCTGAGTGCCCCTCAAATCAAGAAGTCCCTCACTTCTCATTAAAAGGCTAGTGATTAACTTCAAAGACAAAAATTACTATTTTCAGTTACCCTTGGTACTTCTTTCAAGTCTGCCAAGTGCTGGCCATTTATAGTCTCCTTGCCCAATCCTTACCTTTTCAGCATCCTGCTCAAACAGCCTGAGCTGAAAGCATTGGTCCAATTTCAATTTCCGCACATGCCACATCTGATGCAGATGCTGCCGTGTTGAGTGCAGCCTGTCCAGCATGGTGGACACTTTGGGTAAAAGGTTCTGTAAGTCTGCATTCCCTGACCCAGAGTTCTTTTTGGGAAAGCTATCACTGCTCTGTATCCTCTGGAGCAGCTTTTGTCCTTCTACATCAAGGTCCTCGATAGGGGCCTTAATGACCTTCTTTTTTAATTGTGAATGCTCCTCTATCATGTTGCGAGCACCTTCCAGGTCCTGAGGCATTTCCTTTTTTGACAATATATCTTGCAGTTCCTCCAGTCTGGACAGCATATGGGTTGCATTGCTAATGTAGTCCTCAAAGGCAACTCTGATTTCTATCCACTCCTCATGGTTGTACTCCAAACAGCCATCAAATTCCGGGGTTAGCTGAGAAGGATCAACTACTTTGGTAAGGCCTTCCAGAGACACCATATTTGTCTAAAAAAATAAAAATGGAAAGAAAAAAATTATGTTACTGAAATGAATTTCAAATTTCCTTTCAAGTTTTTGCTTTTCTTTTTGTAAGAGTTGATAATTTTGCTCATGAAGTCCACACGACAACTTTTCTCAAACACTTCAAGTATCAATTCTGATCAGCAGAAGACAGGAGGTCTTGCAAGTATTTTCCCACAATTTTTTCTCACCTCACTACATTTAAGAACAAAACAGCAACCATTCTTTCAATTACTGTTTTAAGTTTTGACTTTGTGTATTGCAAAGCCGCAGGAGGATAAGAGCAAGGTTCATTCAGCTGATTTCCTCTGGATTCTGGAGATAGCAATAATACCATAATGCAAACTAAGATAACTAAGAGACAAAAACTAAGTTTTTACCATTAAGGGAGGAAAACCTAATTCAATCTTTCTTGAGCTTACAAAAAGAATATAAACAACAACATACACAATTACCTAGCCTAAGTACATGAAGAAAACCACATTTCTTCTAGCACTGGTGTAAAGTTCCTCTCCTTCCAGCCAGAATATAATTTATCTGAGAGTTTTCAAGGTCTGATCATTAGTGAGAACATTTAAAACCACAAAATAAATATAAATTTGTATACCATAGGGGAAATTACCTCAAACTCAAACTTCGAGCTGCCAAAGTTAGTCCTCTGTTTCTGCCAGAAATTGTCTGGCTTGATTATCAGTGCAACATGAATACAACATGGAAAGGATTCCTGTAAAATCTTCAGCAGAGGCTTTATGGAGTCCCACTTTGACCCACGCATATCTACAATGACGGTGAATCCTCGTTTACACACTTCCTCACTGCAGAAAACAGAAGGAAAGGTTATCAAGCAAGTGTTCCAATTTCCAACACAACACTCAACTGCATCACGCTGTCTAATGAATGTGGTCTCCTCAGGGCCTCACTGCTGACTAGCTGACCATATACAGCAGATCTCACAAACCTCTCAAGACATTTCTTTCACTCCCATGCCAAACTCCTTGTGGGGAGAGCTTTATATCTGTTGTTGATTTGATATTCTGCCATTATCTTCACTTTCATTTTCACTGTTTATATTCATGATGATTCATCGTCCAGTCTTGTTTCTCCTTCACCTTACACAGTAAACCTACTGTTTCCTAAAGCAGCAATATCTACTACATTTTAACTTTACTCTTCAGAACACACATCCACTTATTTGACTGATGATAATATTCATGTCTTTCGAATGATTGAGGGTTAGTTTAGAGGTTCCTCTAAAAAGACAGAAGATGGCAAATTGTTCTTACCTACCACTTCACAACTTTTGCAAACTGTCTCAGATTTTGAACCATTTTATCTGATAGTTGTTAAGAGTCTGTAGAGGAAAGACACCCATTTATTGACAATTTCTTTTGCAACAAGATTGATTTGTGAATATTTAAAGGACAACACAGTATTTTATGGTTGGGAAGAAAACCACATCAATCTCTTTCTACAAAATTTGAGCTCAATTTTGCTGTCCAAAAGTTGACAGACCTTACACTCAAATTCTCCAGCACTCCCTCTGAGAATGGAAAATTTAATTTATTTTCATCAATATCTTCCGTACATTTAGTTCTTGCTACTGACCAAAAGTGACAATCACCACCACCACCAAACTCTGATTTTCTTCCAGCAGAATTTGCTACGTGACCTTGTAGTAGGACCATAGGAAGGAAAACATTTCAAAACCAATGCATCATACCCAACAGACTATCAAAAAAGGACCAAATGTCCATTGTTTGAGTATGAGTCACATTCAGGGATGTGACTAATTCAAATGCCATTCCAGAGTTCATGTGGTGAGGTTTCTGGAGTGTCCAAGAGGCAGGGAAGCTTCACTGGCATATTTTACTCAATCTTATTGGCCACAGTGCAGAAAGATGGATTATGACTGCTATAGGAGATCTGGAAAAAGTGATGATAACATGGGCTCCTCAAAAGGGGAAGGTTTTTTAAACTTTGAAAAGCTTAAAGCTATGGAAAAGAAGAGGAATAAACATCCCACAACATTTCAAAAAATGAGTTTATCATGATAAATGCTGGCTCTCCCACCTGCCCATAGGAATGCCAAAAATGGCAATGGCAGAAGCAAAATACATTAGCAGTAACTAGCTTGGCATGCATGTAGGCTACAAAGTACAATTTTCTGACCATGGTGAAAATGTTTTCTAAAATCATCACAGAATTCAAGGAAAAAAATAACTACTGTCTTAAAGATAGACCCCTCACTGAAAGGCCAAATGGCAGCAGCAGTGCTGCTCAGCCCATCCCTATCCTACCAAATTGAGGATTGCACAGGGACTGCTTGCTACTAATTCACAAGGCATGCATCTTCTGGGGTGTCCAAAGTGGTCCCTCATCGTGTGACAGTGTGGCTGTGTGCTCCATCATGGAGCCACATCACCTCACACAAGCTCAATGTCTTTTGGCCAAGGATCACAAGATTTGTTCTAGGGAGTCAAGGTCATGCGTTGGTAAGCATGAACTACATTAAAATATCTGTCCACCACTCTGTGGTGATGACATAAGTTCAGCCACATTTTTAAATCAGATAAATTGTAAAACAAGTAAAATTGTGAGATTGAGTCAACTTAAGTTTTTAGATCTCTTGCCAAACAACTGATACCTGTGATTCTTCAGCTACATCAAGTAACAGTACTGCAGCAAATAACAGACAACCCAAAAGTTCAGGGATATTTGTACCAATTGGGACTTGTAATTAGCTAGAGTTGCATAATCAGTCTCTTAAACGTGACTTGTATGAAAATAAATCTTACTTTTGATAAAGCTCTCTTTATTCTCAAAAGTTTGCAATGCTTAAAGAGTAAAAAACATGCACTAACTTTCTTTTAATTTTAGGTCTATTGATCTAAGCTAACTAACATACACCTTTTGCCAGAGGAAGACTGTTTCTTGCCCTGATTATCTACAAAAAAATTCTTGGACACATTTTAATACATATTTGTCTATTAACTTATCTAGCAACTTGAAGCTGTAGATGGCTAGAATACATCTAGATGATGTAGGATGATTTGCACAAGCATTCAAATCTTAGAGTAAAAATTTCAAGCCTTCTTCCTGTTCTCCTTCCTCTAAGTCCCCCGAGTCTCCCAGTTAACTTCACAAAAAGGAGGCCATGTAATCTCTCAGACAGATGCCTTGAAATTGCTTTTATGGAATTACCTTTCTCAGTCAAAAACTTATATTTGATTATACCAAGTGCAAAGACTCTCAGTAAAGTAGCACATTACACAAACATGGACAATACTGCACTCAGGGATGTTGTCCAAGGAATTTTTTCCAATTGTAATAAAAACTGCTGCTTGTGGTCATAGATAAACAGAATCAAGCACAGTCAGCACTGCTCCAGCCCGAAACAAATGCTGAAAGGTTTCAAGATGGACCTAAATTCAGAGTCCTAGGATCATTTTTGTTCCCAACTTGATTACTACAGAAAGTGAAGCTCTGTATGAAGGAACTTTTTTTTAGATACATACAAAATACGTAACTTTTGTTTAAAGTATCTCATATATATACAACTACATATATATATATATATATGTATATATATGGGAGTGTATATATGCACACACACAATAGCACTGGATTTGATTTCTGCCAATTTATTTAAACAGCTCAATTCACAGGCTGAATTGCTGATAAAGCAATGATATAAGACCTTTCAGAGGCGACTCCACAGGTTAATCTGAGACCTTTACAAGCAATTTCTCATACCTTTCTCCTCATTATTTCTGTGCTGTATCAGGACACTATGACTTATCTAACACAAATAACAGTTCAGAGTCCTGTGCTGCCTGCACTCCACACAAGGCATATGGTGAAGGATGACCTGCATGCTTGTAATTATTGATGCACTGAAAGCCTTTGAGTTGTATTTGCAGTCTTCAACACAGCGACATCAACGTGGCGTGGCAGTGCCATTTCCGAGACACAAACTACTTTTAGCTAAAGCACACCAGCCCTTCTGCCAGCTGCCTTCCTTTTACAAGGCAGAGTAATTATTTCTCTTCCAGAAAGCCATTTGAAAATAGCAAATGACAAAACTTGGTATTGATTTGCTCATGTTATTAACTCAGTCTGCTAGCTTGTGGGAGTACTGCAGCATAATCCATTTATTTTGTTATACAGCCTTAGAGGTTAACAGGTGATTGCTTACCTAGGAATACAGGCTAGATACGAAATTAGTCTTCTAAGGTCTTCTTGCCGTATTCTGTCGTGATTACTGCGAGCTGGAAATGTTAGAATGGGACCTCCACGCTTATCTCTGCCACCTAAAAAATTAAAAATGTTAGAAGACCCCACAGCATAACATAAAATTATTTTTTGCAGAACTAGTACTCGGTATCTACTTTTAAAAAAGTGATTTCAACTTAAATGCCAACACTGTCATTTTGAGACCAACTTAAGATTGACTTTTGGGAGTATTGATCAGCGTATTGCCACAATTCCTACAGTGAGAAAGCAAATACCAAAAAAACTGAAACAAAGAATAACCAGAGCATTACACTTAGACATTACAGTCACCCTCAAGTTTAACTGCTAGTGCGACATCTCCAGCAACGGCACTCTGTTATGTATTTAACTTTTGACTCAGCAGTTGTAAGGATTTAATTTAAATACAGAATTATGCTACTTTGTAGGCAAGTGTGTAGATGATATGGCAGCAGAGAGCACAGCTGTGGGAGGTGTGCCCAGGTAGAGGAGCTCCTCTGCACAGTGACAGAGCTCAGGGAGGAGGTGAGTAGGCTGAAGACACATGGATTATTGTCATGGGAGACTCCCTTCTGAAGGGAACAAAGGCCCAGTGTGCCAACTTCTTTCAGGAAGCCTGCTGCCTCCCTGCACCCAAGGTTAAAGATGTGATGAGAAAGCTTCCTACCCTGGTATGGCCCTTGGGAAAACCCATTATTGTTATTATTAACCCCATACTTCAGGGAAAAAGCAAGAAATTGCAATGAGAAGCCCAAGGACAATCAAGAGAGATGTGATTGAAGTCTCTCCCTGAAAGCCTTGGGATGACTGGTTGGAGGAGCAGGAGTGCTTTCTCTGTGCTTCTTGTTGCAGGGAATGATAAGGGAAGAAATGGGAAGAGCCATCAGATCAATACCTGGCTCTGAGCCTGGTGTCACTGGGACATTTTTGGGTTTTCTGATCCTGGGTTGGTTTCATGATATTGAGCCTGCTGGTGACAGACAAGGTACACCCACCTCAAACAAGGAAAAGGATTTTTGCACAGGAACTATCAGGGCTCACTGAAAGAGCTTTAGACTAGACTTGATAAAGCCATGCTCACTAGAGATCAGCATGGAGGCAGAACACCAGTGTCTGAGGAATGGTGAACTAGCAAGGTCTTTCAGTCTGCCATCTCACAGGAGGTAGGAACAAAGATCCATGCAGCAGCCAAAATGTAAGAGATACTGATGTGTCAGAAAGCATGGAAGCACCTGAGAATGGTCATGTAGGAAGTAGGGCTTCTGCCCTGAAAAAGGTGACAGAATTAATAGCCCAACTGAAGTTCATCTACACCAATGAACAGGGCTTGGGCAACAAAGAGGAGGAGCTGGAAGCCTTTAGGCAGCAGGAAAACTGTGACATAGCTGTCATCATGGAAAGATGGTGGGATGATTTGCACAACTGGGGTACTGCAATGGATGGCTGTAAACCCTTCAGAAGAGACAGGCAAGGAAGAAAAGTTGGCAAGGTGGCCCTGAACATTAGGAGTGTTATAACTGTCTAGAGCTTAATGACGGTGACAAGACTGTTTGGGTAAGAATAAAGGGGAAGTTTGCAGGTGATGCCAGGTTGGGCATGAGTGGATTGATGGGTCAAGCTCAGTAGTATGAGGTTGAACAAGGCCAAGTGCTGGGACCTGCACTTGGGTCTCAACAACCGAAGGCAGTGATACAGACTTGGGGAACAGAGTTTGGAAATCTGCCTAGTGGAAAAGGACCTGGAGGTGCTGACTGACAGCAGCTGAACAGCATCCAGAAGTGTGGCCAGGTGGCCAAGAAGGCCAATGGCACCCTGGGCTGTATCAGCAATAGTGTGGCCAGCAGGAGCAGGGCAGTGATTGTCCCCCTGTATTTGGCATTGGTGAGGGCACACCTCAAATCCTGTGTTCACTGGTGGCCCAGTTAGTACAAGGAGGACATTGAGGTGCTGGAGTGTGTCCATGGAAGGGAAGCAGAGCTGGTGAAGGGTTTGGAAAAGAAGGCTTATGAGGAGCCTCTGAGGGAGCTCGGATTGTTCAGCCTGGAGAAAAGGAAGCTCAGGGGACACCTTATTGCTCTCTGCAATTCCCTGAAAGGATGCAGCAGTGGGGCGAGCATTGGTCTCCTCTACAAGGTAACAAGTGACAAGGTGAGAGGAAACGACTTCAAGTTGCACCAGGAATTGTTTAAATATCAGGAAAAATTTCTTCACCAAAAGAGCTGTCCAAGCATTAGACAACTGACTGCCTGGGAAAGTGGTTGAGTTGTGACCCCTGGCAGCATTTAAAAGCCGTGTAGATGCAGCACTTGGGGACAGGGTTAGTGGTGGAGTTGGCAGTGCCAGGTAAAGGGCCGGAATCAAAGACCTTTGAGACCTTTTAAAGGTCTTTGCCAACTTAAATGATCTTCTAATTCAATGATTAAATTAATTACTAGGAGAATTTATGTGTATAATACTTCACACTCAATATGTAGATTGAGTGGATGGAAACTATAAGCATTTTATTTGTATTTTTATCCTGTTCTGATTTTCAGATTCCCAATTGTCAGTTTATAGTTTTTAATTTTGTTAGCAACACAGGAAATTCTGAATCCACTTAATATATAAGGCAAAAAATCTGACGTAAATGGTTCCACTTAAATGCATTCATCTCAGCCATAAAAATACACAGACTTGCTGCAGTCAAATAGTAAAATATAATTTTATATCCAACCCCTTGCTAGTGACAACAAAATGTTATTATTGCTAAACACCAAATTCAAGCCCAGTAGAATGTCTTTATCAACACATCTACAATAGCACAGACAGATTCTTGCAAGCTAAATTTCACATGTATGTTTTCAACCACAGATGTGTGGACTGTTTTCTCCTGTCCCATGGAAACGCAGAAAAACACTATCTTCAGCCCAGAATTTCTCGTTTCAAATCAGCTTCTCATTGTAATTCCATGTTGCTAAACGCAGTTTTTCAAAAATCACTTAGAAAGAAAGGCCGAGAGAGGATAAAAATAAATATAAAAACAATAAGTGATACCAGTTACTCAAAAATTCATCACTATTCCTCTCCAACACAGTTAGCATGTGTTTGCCAAAGACACCGAGCCTGGCTGTCAAAGTCTCTGGAGATTGTCTACACTGGACATGCTCCCTGTCAGACACTAAATGAAACTCAAAAGAGGCAAAAGCATCTTTGAATCTCCATCAAGCTACAATGCCAGAAACCAAAATTTAAAAGGAAATTAATATCTTTATCTTCCATGACCTTCTTAAGTGAGACATAAGATGAAAAACGGAATTGTTTCATTCTAATGGAGAAAGGCAAGTCTTGACTAGCCTGACTCACTTGCCAAGCAGCGAGCTTTGAGGATTTTTAAATAGCAAAAGAAGGGAAAAAAACCAAGACAGCAGCTGTAAGAGAAAGGAATAATAAATGACAAGACAGAGCCCAACAGCCAAGGCCCCTGATGAGCTCCAGAGCCATCACTGGGCTCCAACACCACCAAGAGTAGTTGATAGTCTGCTACAGCCCTTAATGCTCTCTCTCCTCATTGCACCACAGACCATTACCTTTAGATCTACCAGTTTCAACTGGTAAGTGCTACTGACTCCAGCCCCCCAGAAAAAGTAACTCAATTGCTTAGGGTGGGTATTCTTTGAAAAGCAGCAGCTAGCAAGTGAAAGTGTAAGCTGAAGTGTCTTTAACACTCTCTGAGCTTTTTAAGCAAATGCTTTGTTACATGCAGCCACCTCAGACCAGTCCTCCAGGCCTTTCCCACACTGCAACTTCTGTATCATGCAGTTTTTCAATACAGCACTTTTATGTCATTCTGGATGCCACTTCAGTTGGCTCCAGCTCCATGAATGTCACAGAAGAAGACCATTTCTTAAAATGGTGGTTAAATTTCTGATAAATCATATCCTGAAACTTTTGTACATCAGAGACAAACTTTGTCTCCAGGCCTAGATGAGTAATAAATTAATACAGCCTTGATTTTAGATGAAAAGAAACTTGTGTATCCAGTCTTAAAACAGGTGGCAAAATTGCAAATAATAATATTTTTAAAAGTCCCTAAGACTTGGGGTTTTTTCATCAGCTCTAATGACAGCTTTCTTAGGCCTCTTACAATAACTAACTCTCATTTCCTTTGTTCCTGATGCTCCTGTGTCATACACAAACGGGAAAGTTAAAAGCAGCAATGCATGAGGCATCAGTGGGAATTTCCTGTCTTGCAATAGTTTTTATCCAACTCAACCTCCTATTAATGTTTAACAAAAACATACTACACTACTACTGCTTTCATCAGTAACACTTCCATTTTAATCCATTTCCTTTGATATACTGCCCCACCCCACTACTGAGATATTCTGTCTATGCCAAAGTGTGTCACAAACATCTATCCGATAACTCATGTGAGTCACCCAACATGCATCATTTCTGTCTAGTGCACATCACTAACAGCAGTATTCTCAATGGCCTCCAAATGGCACTAAAACCCAACAGGCTGAGTAGTGCAGCTTTTTTAAGAAATGTCTTTTCACCTAGTTATAAAGTACTCCAGTAAAAAAAGCTAAACAGTTGGCTTTTATGGCAAGACAAGTTACCAAGGGCTATGTCCTTACATGAAACCAAGATAACTTCACCTTGTAAGAAAATGCTCTCCTTGCTAAGGTATGTGTAGAGATATGAATTAGAGTATTTGTACTTTGACAAGTTTCAGTTTAAACTTAACACAAAAAAATGCATCCAAGACTATTTGGACTTAATAGAAAAACCTAGGGATGTAACTGTTTCAGGCAGTAAGACGTCCACTACTCAAGCAGTTTACTTCTCTGTTAGGTGAAAATCTGCTCAGTAAACCAATGAATGAAACCAAATGAACAAATATCTTTGTGTTCCCAGGTATAAAGCTTGACAGTTCCGGCTGCACAGTGGTTAGGTCCTAGTGGTGGTGGCACTAGGGAAGGGGGAGAACACACTGAAGAGTATTGTTGCAGGTTGTTGTACTTCAGGGTTTCTTAACTCATTTGCACTACTAATGTATCTCATTCCATTTGAGTTTCACTTACAATGGAAATGTCAAACTATGGATTCTGGCAGACCAGTTCTAGCCAGTCTTGTTGCCACAGCTGTTTGCTCCATTCTTCCATTAGGAGTTGCTACCTTCACACAGGCAAGTTGGCAACCATTTATTTCTGCTGACACCTCCTCTACTCTGCTTCACAATTTATCATCTCTCCTTAAATTTATCTTCATGTTTCATTTGGCCCATTTCACTTTCACTGAATTAATGCCTTTCAGAATGCCATCTGCTTACAAATTAACATTAGAAAAACCCATCATTTTTCAGATCCCTTTTAAGAGGTCTAAACTAAGTACCAGACAACTTAAAAATTCAGAGGTTTTGAAGTGAAAACTGACTTCATTTTTGTTCAACGACATAAGACAAGGTCCAAAAAGTAATGAGGGATTGAAAAATTGTGCTTAACACCCTTTTCTCATCTTCTTTCCTACTAAAAACAAGAGTTCTAAACAAGTCTTCACCAGCACTACAATTCCCAAGTTACTATGCTACCAGGAAAACTGGTCTTGCTCATTACAATTGCCAGGAACTCTTAAGAAAGAAAGACAAAAAAAGAAGAAAACAAACAAACAAAACCCTTCACCCACACACCTTTTTGCTTTGTACCTCTACTTTACTTGGCAGAGTGGACAGGATAAAGTAATATGTACTATATGCTGCACTTGCAGGCATCAGCATCCATGCACAGCAAATCTCTTAAAGAGTACAACCACAGGAATAATTTTATGTGTTTCAATATTTAAGACAAAAGCTTTACTTTTGTCGTTCTTGAAAAATTATCCAAAAAACCACTTGCAAATATGAGACTCTCTCTAAATCATTTGACACTAAGATTATGGCTGAGAGAATGATGGCGTTAAATCCCAACAGAAAGTCACACCAAAATGCAGTTTACAAAAATAAGCACCTCAGCCCATCATTCCACCAAGTAAAGTTACTTATAAAGTTATAGACTATGTTATGATACTAACTCATATAAATCCCACTTTTCAATCCTCCTGCTATTTCTTGTTCAGTAAACAACCAACTCAATGTGCATGCTGGAATTTCCTAAAATTCCATGCTAAGTCAGTTCACAAAGAAAATACCAAGTGTGCTTCCAAAGACGGGCAACTGTAATTCACTTCTGCAACAGATATTTCTCCAGAATATGCTGCAGATGGGTCAATAACAAAGGCATGTCTGTAAAATTCCCCATCAGAAGAACCAGAAGTAAGAAAAGGAATATGACATTGGTACAGCAGGTTCTAAGTTGTTGTAAACAATGATGAGTGGCTAGGGGGAATGCAGGACTTAACATGACCAGGACAAAAACTAGCAATGTTCCACATTCAAGAAAACAAATACCTCCTTTATTATGCCTTTCAAAATGCTTATGTTATGCTTAGAATATTCAACATGAATCAGTGCTGCCATAGCGTTCCATGAATTTTGTAATGATATTTAAACTATTTCAAATACCATTTTACATGCTACTAACATAGCTGGACATTCTACAAGAGAAAATAACTGTACCTGAAAGGTATGCAACTTTTTCCTTTAAAATTGGCAATACTTCCATAGCCTTCATTTCATCATTTTTGCGAAACCCTGAAAAAAGAAAAGAAGATGATTAGTCAAAAATTCAGACAAGCTCAACTTCTACATTTAATGAATGTACTGAAAAATTTTGAATATATTCTGAATGTTATGATTACAGGAATTCAGACAAGCTTACAATAAAAGTCTGTCAACAAATAAACTAAACTTTAAAGATATATTAATGAACAAGTCTTCACTTTGACCAGCTTAACAGAAATAGCATGGCCTGTTAGCAAGCTTCAGTAGAAACAAGATTCCAGAATTAGCCTTTTTCATCAGTTAATAAAAACTATCATATGGATCCCGTGGTTTTTACGCATTGCAAATCCCACTTTTTTTTTTTTTTTTTCCCAGCAGGGATGAAGAGTATCAAGTTATAAGAATATAAGAAATAGGTATGCTTAAAACAATTACCATTAAAAAAACCCAAATCCCAAACCAAAAACCCCACCCAAAATCCCACAACAACAAAGACAAACAAACAAAAACACCCAAATAAAAAACCCCATCAAAAAACCCCAACCCACTCAAAAAACACAAAAAGACCCATCAAAAATCCCCAACACTATTTACATGCAATGTTTCTTAAATCACTTCTGCAAGCAGATTTTTTTTCTGTTGCCTGACAGGAGGAGCATTTTGCAACTGAGAGGACATTTTAACATACGAACTCTGTACACACATGGAGTATGATACAGTGCCCAAGGTGAGTGATTACAGTCAATGTTGCAAAGCAGCACATCACCAGCTTGTCCCGCCCTCTCTGCTTCCTATTTCCACTACTCTAACTCTGTGGCCAAATTCTGAAGTTCTTCCTTCTTTGATAAGGAAGATTTAGGAAGCATTTTTTTCCTCTTTATTTCATCTATACAATACAGAATTGGTCATATTTAGGCTGATTTTGTTCATCTTACAAGAAGAACTGGGTGACACATCTTCACCTAACTTCTCTGTACAACCCTTCCTGGTCTGTTTGGATTCATGTGTTGTTTAAAATAATCCTATAACCAAAGAAAGTACCTTCATTGGGGTAAGTGGGAAGCTCATTGCTTCTCTATAACTACTGAAGCACAAAAGTGCTATTAAGACTCGTCCTCCTCAAAAAAATGCAAATGCTTCATATCCTTTGGTCTCAGGTTCTTAGCTTAAATGAAAAAGCTGTGCATTTCTAAATTAAAACTTGAAGGTGTCAAACCAGTGTCATCAAGTAATATAAGATCTATACTTTAGGGCATCTCATATGTAAATTACATCAGAGGTTTTCTACTCCAGAGAGCAGCACTGAGACTTCTGTACCACTAGAGTATCTAGCTGTGGGCACTAGAACCCTTTGAAACAGACCCAAGCACAACACCCAAGGGACAAAGATGGTCAGGTGTTTGCATGTCATCATCTGTGCATCTGCTTTACACAAAGAACGGCAGGAACATGTGATGGCAGTCCTGAGAACACATAAAGCCTACTGGTGACAAAAGCCTAGAGAATTTAAAAGCTCAGAATTACAGCAAGAGGTTTACTAGATGGCACAAAATTTTGTAAAGGAAAGGACTGTGAACAGCTCAAGGGATTCCTGTGGAAGACTATGGCCTATCCATGACTGGGGATTTTTAAAACATGTTCAGACAAATGTCAGCAACGGGTCCCTCAAGTTCACCATAACTGAAGTGTTCAACAGGGCATTGTCTCAGCACTCACAGCATGCAAACAAAAGAAAACAAAACAAAACAACTTCCAGCCAGATGGAAGTTCCCTGGCTAGTTCTTTTTTTTTTCCATGGACAGCACAGACCAAAAACAATCCCAAAATTCAGTACACTTTCTCAGAAAGGCCAAACCAGGAAAACTGGTTCCTTGGGTAACCACGTAGCATGGAGGGTTTCTACATGATGGACAGTATTTTGCAATTACACAGCAACTCCAGACTGGCAAAGCAGAGCAGAGATTGCTTTCATGTTTGCACCTAGGCTCTCAAGATTCTAAGAGACAGCAAAAGGAACCTCATGCATTATTACTCCTCCAGAGAACTGGCTATGGCCATCAGCCTTTTACTGAAACTGCCTACAGTTTTGTTCCTACTACATTTCTGTTTGTTATGGACTAAAACTCTAAACAGCTTTAAGAAAAAGCCTGAGCTTAAATAAATCACCTAAAAAGACAGCAAATACTCTTTTCCACCTTGAAATATTTGGGCTTCAGTTGACTGCTAAGGCATATAGGCACACTTCCAGAGTTAATGTTTTTTTATGTGCTTTGAGCTACTCACCATAAGCTTAATGCCAATTTAGCATGCTCAGCTTTCATATCAACCACGGCAATTCTTTTTCTTTACAGTAAATTTGGAGGTAGAAAACACTTTCTCCTCACCTAAAAAGCATGCAGAAACTAGTGCCGTACTTTGCTGTCTCTCTTAGCTCAAAATTACCCAAGACACCGATGTTACCGCAATTGCTTGCTCAGATTTCTAAGCCCTTAAACTCCTTCACCTCGGATGATGATGCGCAGTAGCTGCACGTTTTACTTTGCCTGTGGCATGTAAGAAGCGAGAAACATTTAGCTAACATTTCTCTGACTATTAAGGGGCCGCTCAAGGTAAACACCCTAGCAAATACGTTAGTGCTTGGCTCATGTTCTGCATCTGCATATCCTTAAGGCTGACTGCCTTGGATTATCATATTCCTGCTGCTCTAAACAGTCTATTTTTATTCCAGTTCTGCCGTGTTAAAGCTTAACTGAAAAGACTGTAGGGATTACAACAGATGAAAGAATGCTGGGGAGCAAAGAGGGTGAATACGGCAGGAAAGTATCGGTTTTATCTCCAACGAAGCAAAAAATAAAACAAAAACCAGCAATATAAGCAGGTCTTAAGGGCTTGGGGTGGGTCCTCCCTCCCCCTTTTCAAAGCCTCTTCTCCACAAAACATTCGTGGATGTGAGGATTTGAGGATTTAATTAAAAAAAAAAATTAAAAGGCATTTACCACACTCAAATGAAATGCCATAAATATCTGCACCAATCTCTCCCTCCACAGCTCAGCATCCTCCGCGCCAGCCGGCTGCATCACATGTTCCGGGGGGTGATGTCATCCCTGCCGGGCCGCCGGCTGCAGCTCCCGCCGCCGCGGTGCCGCCGCAGTGCCCGCAGCTCCCGCCCGCCACGAACCGGCGGCCACCGCGGCCATCCCCGACCCCCACGGCCATGCCCCGACCCCCACGGCCGTGCCCCCGACCCCTAACGCGGCCATGCCCCCATCCCCACCGCGCCATCCCCGACCCCTAACGCGGCCATCCCCATCCCCCCATCCCCACCACGGCCATGCCCCCATCCCCAGCCCCCACCACGGCCGTCCCCGACCCCACCGCGGCAGGTATCGCTCCCACGGCACACGCTTCTCCTTTGGAAGCACACCATGCACCTACGGCACGTATTTATGCTCTTCCGCCCAAAATATGGCACTCTGATTTAAAAAGTGTTGCTTTCAATATTAAGTCCTACATCATTTAAATACTGTTTCAGTCTTCAAGTGGAAAACCGCCCTTCATATTTGCAATACCAATTAAAGGAATACTCATTTTGCATTTTTAATAGGGAGTAGTGCCCTTCTGTTGTAACCTACACCCTCCACATGCTATTGCCTAACTACCAGCAAAGAGGGAAGAAGCTCAAATTATGCTAATTAATAATTAACTTCTGTATATTCAGAAGAATAAGTAACACACAATGATGTAGTCCATTTCAATATAGGAGGTTCCCCCCAGTCGTCATGAAGAATTACACAATTACACAATCCCTTGAGTTATCATATACAGTTTCCTACTAAACAGAACCTTATCAAAAACCAGCTATTTAAATGCTGTATCACACAGCTAAAGATCTTTACAACATGGAATCAAGAAACAGTCACCTAAACATTTTATACATTGGAAAATTAAGAAGTCTACCCCACAAACACACCATTTTCTCTTTGCCCTCACAACTTCAGAGCCTGAAGACAGCATCAATTAGCCAGATTCAGCAGACTTGTCTATATTAACCTTTTTTCTCATGCTGTATGAAGCTAAGATATTTTGCTGCAATATACAATTTTATCCAAGTTAAAAGATCCATGAAAAGACAACATTTTGGGATAGAGTATCACCCTGTGAGGTTTCAGAGAGCCCCTTATGAACGGCCAGGACAGCCCCTTCTCATTTGGACTGCAAGCGTTCCCAAATCCCACGGTGACAACCTGGCTGCAGAGCAGCCCGTCCATCTGTCCTGGAGGACAGACAGTAACCCTGTGTAATGTGGCCCCTTTTGCCCAGAAATCACAGCAGTCCGGGAACTCAGCTGCTCCCCAGATACCCAGCTTGCTGAAACTTCCCAGAGGCCTTGAAATACATGAAGAAAGTCACCTTTAGAGGAGTAACAGGAAATAGGTACTCAGTGTGGCAATTCACACAACCCAGACAAATGCAGGATTAGCCTAATGCCGAGGCTGAAGGAAACGAGGTAACTGTGCTAATCGTCTTGCACTGAAAGATCAGTAACTAGTCAGCCGCAATTCAGGGGAGCAGATAAATTACCTCACACACATCTTTTAAGGTAACAACTTGATTACAGAACTGTGATACAAACCAAGGTTGAAAAAAGCTTCCCCAAGAAGCACTGCTTCCCCAAGAACAATGAAGTATTTACTTCAGAGGTAGCTTCAGTCATGTGTATCTTTCAGTTATAGCAACATAAAATATGGGAACAGAAATCAGGACAACAAAAAGACTCAGAAATTGAGTCTAAGAGTAGCATCTCTTAGCTAAAATGTTGACCATGCATTCATCCATTGCTGTCACACACAACTGACTTGAAATTTTTGTGAAACATGGCTGAAGAAAAACACAAATGCCAAAAGGGCATCTCTCACCCTAAAAACTCACACCCCTAATGACACAACTGTTTTTCACCTGGCAAATAAAAACAATACCTTTGAACAGGCACAAACTAAAAAAGCCAGACTCAGCCTAGATTCCTTTGATGCTTTAGACTCTCTTTGGACTTCAGGATGACTCCCTGTTGTGTCATCAGCAGAAAGCAAGTGCCTCATCTGCCAGGCTGCTAACTCTAGCACCCAACTTCAATCCCCACCTCTTCTTTGACAGAAATCCCATGCTGAATCGAAGAAACATCTTTCAGTGAGTTATTTTCCAACAGAGTACTCTATTCACTTCAATGGACCTAATCCAATAGGTTTTTGCTCAAAAATCCACATGCTATACTAAGATCTACAGGAAGGAAAAAAGAAAACCCACATAGAAACCGCACTCAGAACTGCTAATTACCTATTACTAGGAAACAACTGGACTAATCTAGGTTAGTCTTAAGTGAAAAGAAACATCTGTTAAAAGCCAAGAGATGGAACAACTTCCATGTGTAGGAAGGACACAGTTTCCCAACCAAAGCAGCAGCACCCTTCATCCAGGCAAGGCAGCCATAACTGCACACCGTTCTCCACAACTCCTTGCATCCACTGGTCAGTCCCTTTGTGTTAAGCCTTATCTTGGAACACAAAACCTCTAAACTGCAGCTAATAAACATTTAAGCAAAAAGAATCCAAGACGTTGATGTCTTTAGCATTTTTCCTATTTCACAGCATGACTTACATCAATGACATGACACTGAAATCTGAGCTATTCTCCCTTTATTTGTACAACTATCCTACATTTCAAGACCAATTGCTTCTTAGTTAATCAAGCAAGAAGAGGAGGGGAAAAAAAGAGGCATAGAGAAGCTCAAACGTAATTATATTAGTGCATTACAGACTGATTAGGGTTTCATTATTTGCTCTTATTCATTCTCCATATCACAAGATGATGACATCCCAGAAGATTTTAAAGATGATCTTAAATATCAGAATCCTACAGGTTTATTCAACTTTGTTTATAAGTTAACTGTGTGTGATAAACCTCAGCTGCAAATAACTTACACACTATGTCCCACATTTTACAAGTGTCCAGAAAGAAAGCACAGAGCAGGTTCCTATTCTCCATTTTAATATGGAGAGGCTTTAAAACTCAATCAGTGAGTAGATTACTAAATAAGGTGTTAATCAGTGAGAAATAATTTTAAACAAGATATGAGGAGATTCACAAGCAGCCATTATGAAAACTTTTATATTCTTATTCTGAAGTTACCACAGAAAAACCAATATAATTAAGTCAGCAGAACCATAAGATTCTTTTTTTTCATCACATTTAGAAAAAAATTATTGCTGAACTCCCAAAGTCCTTGGATTTATAAATGAAATCAGACTGCTAAGACAAGGGTGATAAAGAAATCTGAATTTTCATAAGCAGCAAATGGCAAAAACCCATCAGTGAGAATTTACCCCAAAGGAGTGGCAAAGGCAAGCAAAAGGTAACTAAAGTTACTTCACTTATGTGATTACTGATAGCTTTCTTTGATTTTAACTCAAGTATTCAAAGTGCCAATTTCAGTTTTATGGTAGGCTTAACTTCTGGATGCAAGTAAAGGATTCATGGAAAATCAGAGCTGTCAATTCACCAACTGCACTGTTACCGCTTCCCATTATAGACATTGCCTACATGCAGTGCTGCTCAGAAATCTCACACCATCTTTCACATTGCAACAAAGCAAGAGAATTCAGGAAAATTATGGCAAACACTGCAATTTTCCTATCTTTTCTCAAGCTCCATGAGCTTGCAGATGACCAGTTTAAAAATCATCTCAGGAACACTAACTTTTAGGTACACCTGCTATGGCATCTTTAAAATTGCAGATCTTTCTTCCTAGGGCTAACAAGGAATTATCAGCAGGTTTTTTCATGGCATACAGGTCACTGGGCAACATTAGTAACCTTGTCATTCATCATTTATTCATTCATTTTTCTCAGTCCATATTCTAAAATCACTGGGGGACTTCAACAAGGATGCAGTTTAGGGGCATACCATGGAAGCAGCATGATCTCAGAATTGTGCCAGCAGCCTTAGTCAAGAGCTTATACAAAGTATTCAATGTAATAATTTCATGTTAAGATCCTAGTACTGAATTCAAAGCAACTACAGGAGTACACCTTTGACTCCCTCCAGCTCTTGATCAGGCTCAAGATCCACTCATCAAAAAACATTATACCTTCAAACTCTGACTTGAATCACAACAGCTGACAGAAATGTCCCTCCTATTCCCATTTTGTTTCACATTTTATGCACTCTCTATACGTGCTGTGGGGAACTGCACCACATCTGTATTGAGCCGGTATGCAGTGGCAACCAGGACCTGACAGCTGAGAAATTGCCTTGAAAGAAGAAAATGAGATTCATTAGAAGGTTACTAGCTCTAAGTCACTTTCAGGTTTTGGCATATTTGCTAAGTGTTAAGAGGTTCTCCCTTACCATTTTCAACAGCTCTCTGCTTTGTCCTGACAGGAGGACACACCTCCAATCTCCGCAAATTATGGGAGAAGCACAATGTCATGTAGAGAGATGTAGGCCAAGAGAAGACTGCTAGTGTAGTTGACAGCAAATATTCAGACAAGATCAACTTCACAGACTGAATAACCTCGCTTTTCTTGGAAACTGGCATACTCAGCTATTCCTCAGTTAGGAGCAATTACCAGGAAATTAGCCACCTCAGGTGTATGCTGCAAAACCTGTTGAAGGGCTGTCTTAAGAATCTAAGTTAAGGAAAATTCCAAATGCTAAATCATTCTAAAAATCTGTGATTTCCTTTTAAGTGCGCAACAAGCTTGGAGTTATCCATGTAGCAGGGTCCTTTCCAACCTGAATTACCCTTTGATCCTGTGAAACATGCAAGACAGAAGTACAAGCGTCCATTTTCCAACTGCAACTTAAGATGTGACAATCAAAATCTGACCGGTTTTCCCCTTTTAAATGAGAAGAGTTGTGTTCCTAAATTTTTCTGTCCCTTAGCCATGTTCAATTTGTTCTTGCTGCCCTGCCGACATTGTTGGAAGTTCATTTGTTTTGGTGGGAACTGCTCATCCATCTCTAAGTGCTGAGATACTTCAATTCACTGCCCTGCTGAGGTAGCAAACCTTTTTGTCAGGGTGTCCATCAGTAGCCCACAGCTCTCACTGCAGTCAGACACTGACCCTGTTCACTGCTGCTACAGACACTCATGGCTTAGGGGTCATGCTACACTCTCAGGGCTATCAGGAGGGTACCAGCCTCCCACAAAAACCAGGTTTAACACACAGTTGTTTAAAACAACAAGATCTATAAGCAATCTTACTTATTCTGCTGTTCAAAACACAGATGAAGTGGAAGGCAGTAGCTTCTAAATTCTGTGCAGCAACAGCTGGAACATAACACTTTAGATCATGTCCTTTGGCTCTTGTTCCAAACCACCATCTGGAGAAATCTCTTTCCACAGTGAAATTGATGAAGACTACAGCAAGGGCAGTAAAAATAAGCAACTTAATACAGCTTGAAAATCATCCTGTATTGTTTCATCCTGAGCAACAATAGGAAGAACTATTTCCATCAGCCCTGAAATCAATCAAAATACCCATAAACAGATTGCATATTCTTCAGTAAAAATACCTTTTTATACCATAAAGTACTCCTTTTGGGCTTTCTATCATTCATAGATCCCAAGAATAGGCATTTATTGGTTATGGTATTTTTCCTGTTCTCCACCCTTTTTTCTTTTTAAATATGCACACACTTTTACAACATTTTCATCACCTTATGGAAATACATATGCAAAAATTATACTCAGTTAAATTCATATTTTGAGACATTAGTACTTAAACGATCATTTTTGTTGAATATTCCTCCTTCCTCCCTTTCTTTCTTTGCAGGATATTTCATATTCCTTCTGTGGAAAAACTAGCCATTTGCAACAAGATGTATGCCAAATAATCTGATTTGTGCAGAGCTTTCACTCCTTCAAATTCCCATTTTATTAGTTTGCAGCTGTAAGTAGCTTGAGCTCCAAATGCCTTGAGACACAGAAAATGTAGGATGAATCCCAGCTTCTCTAACACATTACAATGCACATACATGAGATCTATGTGAGTAAGGGGGGGGGGGGAAAGATGCTTTTCTTCATCCTGCATTGCAAAACCAGTCAAGTTCCTATTCAGACAAACGACAGCATTGTCCCCAGCTTGTTTTATGCCACTCTTAAACTTCAGATGTGTGGCTGTTAGAAGCATTTAGAAGGGGGCAAATAAACTTTTACATCAGAGCATCTCCCTATTCTATCTCTTTACTGAGCTGATTTTACTTAAAACACTGATTAACATATGCTACTCGTTAGAAGGAACCAATTTGTAAAAAAAAGAGAGTAGCAATGAGGAGTCCGCAGGGGAATTAAAGCTTGGGTATTTCACTTTCAGTACGTGAGCGGTTGCTAAGAGCAACCTGTCTCCCTTCCTCCCTGCCTTTAAGGGAGAGCAAGATTAGCACGGAACGCCAAAAGGGATGTCCAACACACGTCTCGTTTGCTCAAGGATTACGTTAGAAATTCTAGCCTGAATTACTCGGAGCAGGTGTGTGTTCTCACCACACGTGCCGCGCTAATTAATTAAAAATAAATAAAAAATGAAGAAAGAAAGCTGCGCTGAAGACAATAGGAGGCAGAGCGGGCGAGGAAGCGCTGGCCGCGCCGGCAGGACGCGGGGCAGCAGCAGCAGCAGCAGCGGGGGCGGGCAGCAGCAGCAGCGGCTCCCCGGCACCGCAGCCGGCAGCGCATTACAGCACGCATTACATCACCCCTGCCTTTGTGCAGGGCTGAGCCACCGCGCAGCTCGGGGGAGCTGCCAGAGCTGCAGCCATCCCCGCAGCCATCCCCCGAACCGCACGGAGGCACGAAAAGAAGCGATTTGGAGTCACGTCAGCCTTCCTCTGCCCGCACTGCCGAAAATCCTCCCCTCCTGATCCCTTTGGGAAATTTCATTAGAAAGAAAAAGACCCTTAGCACGTTCAGCTTTATGAACGGATTCCAGACAAGAATAAACAGAAAGGATTTTGCAGATTGTCACGACTAAGAAAGGGAGATTTCATTCTTCATTTATCAAATTTGTTCTAGCAGATTATCTCCTTCAGATGACAAAGGCAAGCAGCCCGAATCTCATTAGAGCTACATTTAACACAGCTACCGAAGTACACAAATTTAACCTAAATCAAGGCTGGGTTTTCTTCGTGAACTCCAACTTACTCAGCGCCCACGTTACTGCAATGAAAAGATTAGCATCTTGCCTTCACTTTGTTCCATTTCTGCAAACAGCTACATGTTACTATAAATGCACTTTCACGACTCTGGTCAGAAGCACAGTCCCAAACTCAGCACCCAAATCCAGTATTTCTCAGCAGCTCACCTGTCCTCATGGCATGAGTAAATAAGCTTCAATCTCATTTTTATTAAGGATATGTAGCATATGCAATACCAAGACAGACAAGACAAAGCAAGCAGCTCCCTGTGTTATTTAGGACAGAAATCTGCACATATAATGCTCCAAAGACATTCAGATAACTGTTTCTACAGCTTTAATATTCACATGCATTGTCAAACAATTGGAGTCTATTACAGTAACGTTTCTTACAATGAATTATATTAATATTTCTTTGGGAACAACAGTTATTTGAAAGTAGGGGCACTGCATTGTACTCCCAAGCACACTAATCAAATTCACATTCAACTTTAAAAAATATCATGTATGAAATATTGTCCAATTTATAGACCAAACTAGTAAAAAGCTATTTAAACTTGACTGCAATTTACTACTTCCTGCTACTTGCCAGCACAACAAATGCAGCCTAAGAGTTGGGAGCATTCACTACTGCATGCTCAAATTTTTAACACCATAACTATGGACACTGATCTGGTTGCTCCCATTGAAGTAACAAATACAGTTTATTTTCTGCTAGCACAGACAAGAAGTATTCATCCATCAGCTTTATCTTTCAGTCTTCTAGAGCATGGGTAACACAAAGATGCTATATGCCCAAACTATCCAGCCATTCACCTCCATAAGCTACCTGCTAAATATCAACACTAGCAAATGTTTTCCGTGTTATTTTATTTCAAGAGAGGGCATTCCTCACGGGGCATGTTCAAGCTCCTCTGATCCATGCCTTTAAAGAACATGCTGAGACTTACCAGGCATTATACAGTATCCTATAGATACCATGTGATAGCATCGGCAAATCAGAATAATGACAATGATTCAACCACTGGAAGTTACAGTATTTTAATTAAGTTCACAAAACTGGCCTAATTTAAGCTCAATTAAAATGGGTTTGTTCGTCTTCTACTACACTGACTCACTCTACAAAAAATTCTAAATGCATATGATTTCCTGGAAAAACTCTTTGAGACAACAATAGGAGCTAACATTTTAATTGCATTAAAAAGCAGCAAAGTACTTTGGCATGTGTATGAATCCATTACTTCAGAAGTCTACAATGTGTTTTAAAAGGTAAGATTTTAACAATAACTCTGCCTTCATGTCTTCAGTTCCTGACATCATTATAGATTCACAAAGTTGTCTCTGAAGATTTTAAACTCTAAAACCAATTAGCAGTCCATAGGTGTACTTCTAAGTGACCTAGCAAGCTTAATTAGAAATATTACCTTCTGTAGAGCAGAACAGTAACAAAAGGGGAATTAGCTGAATTTCTCTAAAGCTGTTTTCATCTTTATTATTTACATACTCAAACCTCCTCATCCCATCAAAACACAAGTTTATGGCATCAGTACAGCAACAGTTGCTATATTGTTTAGTTTGGCAAAAAAAATTTTTTTTGCACATTATTAAATAAGAAGCATTCTTTACTAAAGTGCTTTTGGTACAGAGCCACTTTTGTTGTATACAAGTCATTCTTACTTGCTTTTGAGCTCCAGTACCCTGACATGCAGTTCAAATTGCCAACTCTCATATCTACTATTATTTAAAAGAAAAATTCTGTGATAATAACTCATGTCAGAGGTTTACTGAGTCTTTTTTTCCCTGGCAGCTATTGTAAGCTTGAATAGGAAGTAGTATCACATCATTTTTCAGCACAAGCCATTTTGGTATAGATGGATAATGAATATATTCAGGACTCAACACAGGGGGAAGTGTACCAGAGCACAGTTAAACTGCAAGACCTGGACTGCAACTTCTCCAGGACAGACTCCCCCAAAGGCTTTCATAGCTGATACATCTAACAACCTCCTTTTTATGCTTCCCTAACTCAGCACAAGTGTATACAACCAGCATCACATAATACATTTGATATTCAAAAACATCTCTTCCCAAGTCCTTTCTACATGCAGTTCTCCTGATACACTTTATCCTCACTACCACCACATCAGCCTTGCTCATGCTGGTCAGTTCATTGGCAGTACCTGACTGTAACGGTAGTAAAAGCAGATGGAGCATTTTATCTACAATCCACTCACATGTATCAGGAGGACTAGTCCAGAAGTTACTGAACAGAACCTGAAGTATATGTACAGCAGTACAAGATGTCTGGAGACCCCTTCCTCCAGCAGATGCTCTGATTTGGTGTACTTCCATTCTTACAAGAACCAGAAACAAGACTTAGTCCATTACCACACAGAATTCAGTTGTATTCAAATTTATCGCAATTAGCTTGAATCACTACATTTCCAGTGTCAGCTGAGCTCTGAATTAAGTAACTGAGCATCAAGCACAAACTCCGTGGCTTCTAACCCTTGAAAAAAGGAGCAGCAAGCAAGCTAGCAGGATATGTTAGTCAGAACACTAATACTATCAGCAGCACAAAAATGCCCTGGTATCAAAGCAGACCTTAAGTGGTACTGTCATCTCCACATCTGTGGAAAGCACTGCAGAAGTACTTGAGACTCATAAGAAGCAAAACTTTGAACTCACAGGACTTACTCTGTCATTCATGCTTGAAATAATGATATGCATGATAGCATTAAGAACCTAAGTTACAGCACCATAATCCAGCACCTCTGCTTGCCTTCTTGAGAGCTTTGTTTTGTAAAGGAAGTTCACTTAGGATTCAAAAATCAACAAAGCTGAAGTTTATTTGGATTTATGAGAAAATACCTTGAATGAGTCCAGAAGAGTTCTGAAACAGGGCCAATAACAGAAGCTTAAGTTGCCTACCAAATGTGAGGGTTGCTGGCAGATGTGAGATAATCCCATCCTTACAGAAGGCCTGCTTTTGACCTCTTTGGGTAATTGACTTCCATTACAATCACTTTTCAAATGTCTGTTCTTGCATCCAGATTTTTTTAAGTGTCATCCGTCAGGCTTTTGGCTCAATGACTTTCTATGGATATAAGCTCCCTGACCTTATCAGATTTTTTTTTTTATCTTTCCAATTTAGATCATACTATTCCACATTAAATTGGTATTTAAAAATTTGATTTCTCATACAGGCTTCCAATTACATGTGACAGTCAAGTTTATTGTGGTTTCCTGGTTTTTGATGCTCTTGAAGTGTTTGAAATGGCTTATGGTTCTGAACAATAGCCCCTTATCTACACTGAATATTTACTTTGCTATATCCAAATAACTGAATCGCTCTTAGATTAGAGTTATAGCAAGAAAGAATTGCTACAGAGCCTCTAGGTAGGAAGTAAACTTTCTAGTGTGCTTCAATTTCACCAGTTCAGCCCAGTGTGGCTACCTGGTAGTTTATTAGATGGATTACAACTGAATTGAAGGTTTCATTATACCAGACACTATAATAACCTCCAGCAAACACATTAATGCACTATGATACAGATAGGGCAGGCAGGAAGCAAATATTAGCAGCTAGTGGACAAGGATTTAGAGGAACGTTACTTGTAGTTTTCTAAAAAGGATGTAGTTAATTATTAGCATTAAGACTTAACCATTAAAAGCAAACTCAGAAGTCCACTATAAAACTAAAATATTTTATTTTTTCTGGGCTTGTGGGGGCAAATGTATGCACACCAAAAGCCAAGGAATGGGCTCCATCAATTTTCATGCACTGCACTGTCACAAGCATAATACAGCAAACATTCCCTTTTGGTGGCAGTGCCAGCTTAAGCCAGAGTTTTACAGTAATTACCAAAAGCAGGTTTGGGATTCTTAGTTTGATTAATCAGTACCGTATCAGCAGTCTCCTATTACCGTGTTAAGTCAAATATCTGTAACTCACTTGACATATTATATTGTTTAAAAATCTAGGCTGAATTACTCATCTTTGTCTTCCTTAAGGGACAGATGACAGTTACTGGTCAACATCAGGGCACTCCACCCACATGGATATGTGCACCTCTAGCAGGAAGGCACAGGGATATCAACAAAGTGACTGCCTAGAATTAACACATATGCCTTATCACACAGCAAAAGATAAATATAATATGGACTTTAAAAAAAAAAAGTCTCTTATGCTTAAACTGACAATCAAAAAAACCCAAGAGAAAATATGGTTTATTTATTCAACACACGCCTGGTATCTCTGCACACTGATAAAGTACAGTAGGACAGCAATGTATTAGTGAAGACCTGGTTCTAGTAACTGATCATTGAGCTAAACCAGTTCTGAAATTCCAGCCCAATAAACACACAGGAAATTACTTACATAAATCAACTGCACCCATATATTTCTATTCAGGGGTACCACACATTAGTAGTTCAATTGAGTTTGGACTTTAAGAAACTGTGGCATGCCTAATGTGTTACTTGTAAAGTTAACTCTATGTCACATGCCAGATAGAGTCTTCAGATGAGAAACATCTTCAGTGGCACTCTTTGTTTCCAAGAAGATATGCTTATTTCTTTTTAAGGGAAGCATCGTGGAAACCCTGCATTACAATAATATTAACCTACAGCAGACAGGAGCACTTGTCGGAAAGCCACAGATCGAATTACAAAGGCCAGAATTACTGCATAACACCAGCCAGCTACAATGCCATCCTCTGAATTCTTCACTCTCTAGAAGAATTGCATTAGAGCAAGAAAACAACTGGCTCAAAGATCGTCTTTAAGCAAATAGTTGTCAGGTGAGCAATGCTATTTTGACACAGGCAGCTATTTGCTTATCTGTGTACATCCTTTATCTCTAGAGTCTTCTTCCTTTACTTGGAAGTGGTATTCGCCCTGAACACACCACAGGCATTCCTTCTTCATAATGAGTTCAGTATCTGCATTTATGCTCCCTTCAGTGCATGACTAATATTACAAGCACACTATTTTGATTGACACCTAATACCATAGCTGCCATTATCACTTACATCATACTAAAACATGAAGTGTTACCCACATCTATTTGGAGAGTAAAAGAATACAGAATTGCTTTGACACATTGTCAAGCACTGTCAAGATTCACCCACCATAGCTATGTTTTCTGTTTCTCCATCTTACAAGGTCATTAACTAAGAACTAGAGATGATTTTACACATTATAGCTACACATTCAATTTCATTTTGAGTATTACACAATAATATGCTAGTACAACACAAAGTTCAAGAAATACTCAAGTGACTTACCATTCAGAAGTATCAGTACACCAGTTTTTTGTTTTGCATCCCATTTATAAGAACACATTGTTCATACCCCCAGAGACTCCATACCTCTGCGGCCAACAAAATGGATAAACTAAACAGTGCTTGGGAACAGCAGCAATTTAAATCCTTATACCTTATCAGGAAAATTGAATCCCTATTTCAAAACACTCAGATTTGAGTTCAAGAACCCAGTAAATTTGATGCAGTTTCCATAAATGCTAGGTTTCTACTTCCAAGTCAAAACATTTTTCCATCTTCTTTGAGCAGTCAGATGAAAAAAGGTACAGTACACGTTCCAAATCCAATTCATCTTTGTCAATGAGTATCTTCTGCCTGTACCCTTTGCTTGACTGTCAGTTTGCTTAACAGTTGCTCTGCCTGGATTTACTACCAAATAGGCTTTGACAATGATTGCTATTTAATCCTATGTAATACCCAGATGCAACTGTTCCCAGATGAGAGGACAGTTTAAAAACACAGTCTCCTTCCTGGCTGCATACAAGCCTGGAGACGTGCTAGAAATCTTGTAACTGCAAAACTCAGTAATAGAAAGGATCGCTCTTGTAAAAAACAGCTGTTAATCTTTTGTGTATTTATCTATGGCAAGAAAAATATTATTATTATTATTGCTATACATTTCCTTGCTCCTTATCTAAAATTTCAGTTTAATAAACTGAACTTTCTAATGCTTTTCTTTAGGCAATGACACTCCAATAAAACTGAATTCCAGAGTTCACCACCTGAGTGTCTTGACTTGAGCCACCCACCACTAACAGCAAAACAAGCCACGTAATTCAAACTCAACAGTCAACCCACTCATCACACACAAGCCCAGTATTTCAGCTGCAGAATCTGTACACTAGCCGGATGTCCACTAACAATTCTCAGTTACTACTGCCACATTTACAGCTGTCAACTTAAGGATCTGCAGGTTTTTGTATACTTGGATCAACTGTAAATTCAATCTTATTATTTGTTTTTATGCATTATATGATCTAGATTTGTTACTCCAAATACCTCAGAGTACACAAGAACTTTCTAGCAAGGAGATCCTGAGTAAGTATATAACTACATCTAAAATTATTTCCTTAATCATTTCATCTCTGCTTTATTTACTTGAAATAGATTCCTTCAATTATCCCTGAACATTCTTACCCCCGTTTTTGAAATGCTTATCCTCCTGAAAAAGATACTGCCATGATCTAAGGTCAACATACACACTGCCTTAGAAAATAAAAACTGAAATTAAATGTTTTACGTTTATCATGATCTCTAAAAGACAAAAAATTCCTTTCCAAAGGAAAACTAAAAAACCCCTACCAACACCCCAGTATTCAGTCTAGTTACTACTCTAAGTTATAAACCAATAACCTGCACAATTATTAACTGGCTGATAAATTCATCATTTCAACATAAGACATACCTAAGATTTAGATAACACTCTCCATCAACAATTTAATTAAGAACAAACTAAGCCTTAGTAGAGTGAGTAACAGCTCGTGCCTACAGCACCAGATGATAAAACATAAGATAAAGTACAGTGAAGAACAAAATATGCTGTCTGACTTCACCTTAAAGATAATGTTTTATTCCTTCAACATCTCTAATCAAAATTCAACATACCTGAATAATATAACCCATGGATTTAAACTTTTTAATGCCATGTAGGAGAATGAGGGATTATGGCACTCAGACAAAAGAAACTGGCTCATTTGGGTGAGTTGACAAGGACAAAACATGAAAAACAATGTAAAAATTTCAGTCATTTCCCAAGAGCAAAACGCGTGCTAGCAAAAGAAATCCGGGCCATAACTGAAGTATTTCAGGCAAACTGACTCAACTCCTCTACTCCACTTCTCTACTCCGGGACAGCTCTTGTGAAGTGCCACAACTTATCAGGCTACATTTTAAGCCCTATTCACAGGCTGCTGTCCTAATGCTTCAGAAAAAGCAGAATTCTGATTTGGCCTCTACATTACCTAAGTTACCCAGTTTGCACCATGGAAAAAAGCAATATGCTGATTTGCTTTAAATTAGGCACTGCCGCTTCAGTTCTTATAGAACTCAAAGACATTTAAGATGATGACCTCAAATTAAAACAGTCCTTTCTCTCACACTGTTCTGTGGAATACTACTGCTGTACTGTACACAAGTATTTTGGCAGACAAACACTCCAGCCTCCTGTCAGCACTGGTCTTCCTCAGACTTGTTTAACAACTTATACAGCAAAATTAAGAACAAGCAAGATAATTCCTGCATACATTTACCAATACTTTGCAAACCCTGCCTTTGGTTTCCAGGACTTCCAAACAAAGCAGCATGATTTTGTTAAAACAGTTAACAGCATATTAGCTCAGAAAAAAGAAAATTGATTGAAGAAAAGCCCTTTTAAAGCAAATCAAGACAGAATCTCCTTCTGCTATTTTCCTGCGCTAATCATGTAGCAGAATGCTTCCTGATGCACAGATCAGAAAGTGTGTCACTGGCAGTCAGCTACACAAAGGGGAAAGCATTTGATCTGTGTCACAGTCAGCGTGTCAATCCACAGCACTAATACCTTTCCCAGCTAACCTAGGACACAGCCTGTCCTACTGAGGGCCACCACAATTCCATATCAGTCTACACAAAAAGAAAATTAATAAACCCCTCATTCTTCTTCAGGAAATGAGAGTACAAAGAAAATCAACAAGGAATCTCTTTCAGCAGTTTCCAGACAACATGCCTCTAACGTGACTCAGGCACTTGAAAGAGTGTTTTACCATGAAACACTGCTCCATACATCAGCAATTACTTCAGTAAGACTATGCCAACTATGCAAGCAATTCAACTTAGAACAGGGTGCCAGGGTTTAATGCTAAACATGAATGCAGCTCACTGTGAGAGGCCAGTAAGTATCTGTGTAGTACTACAGCTGGCCTTGCCAACATCATGTGGGCAAACCTATCAAAGAAACTATTTTGCCCCAAAGAATTGGAAAGAGAGTCTAATACACCCTACCTAACTCCAAGCTAAACACGGATCACATAGCAAACTCTTTCATTTGCAGTGGCAGGCACATTTGGGCCAGGCCTCCAGCTATTCACTCCTACTCAGCAACTGCCTGGCACAGCCTGGGTGCTCCCACCGCGGGGACTGGGAGGAAGGAGCCCAGCTGTGTCTGCCTGGAACCTGAGAGACCACCAGCAGCCACTCACTCACCCCCCAGCACACACAGACAAGCCCTCAAGGCACAAACCCACATCCTGTTGTAACAGCCTGCATACCCAGCGAAAGCAGCAGCACACCTGGTGAAGCTATAAACTGACCATTGTCCTCATTTTCTGTATCCCTTCACAGAGTCTCATCCCCATGCTAGTTTTCTACTTTTTCTGGAAGCATCATTGCAGTATTAAATCATCAAGTTAGAATTTATTCCATTTTTCCAAATAAAATTTATTAATCATTATTTTTAGTTTACATGAGCAGGTAAGAGAGAATTGGATTTGGGGGTAACAGGTACACTTTTTACTAGTCATGGAAACAATTCTCATTCTGCAAATCTTTTTTTTTTTTTTTTTAATCTTATTTGAGTTTAATTCTCAGTACATTCTTGCTTAAAAACACTGAATGTCAGTGAATACCCAAATTCCTTCAAATTCCCCCTTTAAGTGAAAGGAAGCTTGTCATTTTAAACAAATTGTCCAAAAATTCTCAGGTAACAAGGGTACCCAGAATATTTTAGGACCCTGAAAGCCAAAGCAGCTCCTACTGGCTCTGCATGACATGGATCTAAACACAGAATGGCTCAGACTGGAAGGAACCTTCAGAGGCTCACAGCTCAGTCTCC
Source organism: Zonotrichia albicollis (assembly GCF_047830755.1). Classification (NCBI taxonomy): domain Eukaryota; kingdom Metazoa; phylum Chordata; class Aves; order Passeriformes; family Passerellidae; genus Zonotrichia; species Zonotrichia albicollis. The sequence goes on from NC_133819.1 coordinate 80,692,402, forward strand.
TGCTCAAAGGAGGATCAGCTCTGAGGTCAGACTGGGTTGCTCAGGGTTTAATGCAGTTGAGTCTTGGAAATCCCACAGGGCCATATTCCACAGCCTCTATGGGTGACTTCTTCCAGAGCTCAATTACCCTTGTAGTGAAAACTTGCCATGTTTCAGCTCATGGAGGTTTTTTCTTCCTCCCACCACATGTATAAAGAACCTGATTTCTCAGTTCCCTATTTCTTGGTTAGAAAGTTATGATTAGGTACCCCTGAAACTGCCTGGTTTCCAGATTGGCCTTCAGCCTCTCCTCACACGCCAATATGTTCAATCCAACAATGTTGGTGGCTCACCAGCTGGATTTAACACAATATTCCAGATAGTGAATACCATGTGAAAACTGATAGTCTCAATCTACTAGCTAAGTTCCTCTGGACAACAGCCCAGGACACTGGTACCCCTCCTGACTGTTACAGCACACTGCTGGCTCATCTTCAGCCTACTGCCCAACAGGACAGCAAGCAACTTCTAGAGAGAGCTGCTATCAACCACCCAGTCCCCAACTGTAGCAATCCACTGCTGGTTGATCCTCTCCTCCCTGTATCCTCTTTGTAGGTACAAACAGCTAGTAGATCTTGGTGGTGGAAAAGAAGGCTTTGAGGAACTCAACCTCTGCATCAGTGGAAATTATACCACCCATTCCACTCAGCAGCAGGTTTTTTTTCCTTCTTTAGTCTCCTTTTGTTAATATTGCAGCAGCACTACTTGTGGCCCTCAATGACCACCTCTTACTTCAAGTCTAGCTGGACATTTGCTTTCCTTTGCATTGCTACCCGGCATTTTTTCTGCAGATAAACTCTTAAATTTTCTTGGACATCCCCTAATTCGCTGTCTCAAGAGCTTTCCCCTTGAACTGCTTGCTCCTAAAGTCTATTTTATCTTGGACGTGGAAAGGAAAGTACAACATGACCATTTCATTGTGCATGGAGATATTTGTTGCTGCTCAGTTTCCACAACCTGTTTCAACAGTCCAAGTCTACAGACCAGCTTTCTAAAGTTACATTGAGCACCTAGAAATACATTTCCTAAATGTATTTCTCATTGTTACATTCTTATTTGCTCATCCAGAAACAAGCTTATGCTTAAAACAGGGAACAATTAGAGGAAATGGTGAATCATCCCAGAAAACCCCATGTATTTATCACACTATTAACCTTCCTGTCAGAAATCCAGGTGATTGCAGCAAGTTGTTAAACATGTGTAGATAGATAAATTGGCAATACTGGCAATAGACTGGCACAGTTAAATGCCAACAGTATCACACGCCTATAAATCGATCTCTGGAAAAAAATGAGAGAGGAAACACTAGCATTGTAAACATATAAAGAAGATCTAAAAATTCTTTTATTGACCATTAAATCATAGCAATGCTTTCAACAACTACATTTTGAGCTAAGTCATCTAGTTCAAAACTGTAAGGTAGTAGTGAAACATTAAAAACTACTCTGGGGTTATTTACTCCTGTCAATGGAAACCCAACAGTTCAGCCACTTGCATCCACTTCCCTTTAGTAATTTTCTGCCAAAGGTCAACAGAGAATGGCAGCTCTCTGTAATTTTAAACATTCTATCCAAGAAAACTGGCCAATCCAGGAGGTGCACATATGAAATGTTGTTTGTGTCCTTTTTACATATTTCAGTATAACATGCCAAAAATCCAACAGATACAGTCATAGCCTGTTAGGGGAATTGTAGTGAATTTTCAGACAAATAAGGCATTCTACTTAGGAGGCTGAGAAATACAATAAGCATAATGGATGGTTAGATGAAAAGTGCTATGCTTGCAAACTACAGCCCACAATAAATCATCTTTCCAGGAACACATCTATCTTCCCTGACTGGAAGCAAAGTAAAACAGCTTCTAAAAGGGATTTTTGCAAATAGATGAAACTACCTTCTTCTTTAAATAAAGACAACTGAAGTCAGGTGTTGAACTCAGTATTTGTTTTGGTTCTGACCACAGTGACTTTTACTGCTCCTACATGTAAAACAGCAATAGTAGCCCAAGAGGGATCAGTTGTGATACTGCAATTCCTAATTAATCACATGGCACTAATCAGTACAGGTGTTACAGAAAACATAATTTCACAAATGCTTCTGCTTATTATAGCATTTTTAGCTATTATGATTGTTATAGGTTTAGCTGCACTTGATTCAAGTGGTTTGCCAATACAGGAGAGAAACTTCCAAATACTGCAATTCAGTGCTGGGAAAATCCTTCCATACTGCAGGTGAGCAAATACCCAAACTAATTTATATCTGGCAGGCTTGATTATCACAGAGAATACATGGTAGCAGACTTTAGGTGGTAAAACCCTTCAAAGCACCACCCATGAAATATTACTTATATCAATCTCTGGAAGTCAGTTAAGTGATACTACTACAGTTCTGAACACTACAGAAATGTCATGTTTCGCATTATGTTTTAACGTAATGTTTCCTTTCACTACTCAACTTTTTATCCTCTCAAGATAAAATGTAAAAATTCTCAGTATAGTTTTTTAAAGGAAGCTTTTTTCCTTCATGGGGCAATCCCTACAATGCAGTAACTGTAGGCTGTGGCCCAAAGCAAATGAAGGGATCTCATCTCCCTTACTCCAGTGGCTCTGTTGGAGGGGTTTTTACACTGTAAACTGCCAGTTAAACAGAGGTAGTCACCAGTACCTGCATTCTGCTTACCTGATCTGACAAACTGACCCATTTCAAGTTTACATAAGTGTAATGACAAGCCAACAGATTACACTACCCTCACCTATAATGCTCATGTGATGGGGGACTATGAAGTTTAGTTGCATTCCTTGAGAACTGACAGCTAACTGCCAGGTCAGCTCTCCACAACAATCCTGCCTGTAAAAAATAGTATCTTTGTTTAATGATTAACTATCTGGTTAAGCACCTCCAACTTCTGTATACTTGAAAACTTCTATTTCAGCAGAAATAGAAGTTTTCCACTATCTAGCTTTTCTCTTTATCCACTTGCAACTAATCTCATTTCATTTCCTTTCCATTAAAATGACAATGATTCACATTAAGAAGGTCAGTCCACCAAGTCAGTCACAAACATTTATTTGATTTATTTTTTAAAAAATCAATTTAATCTGTCATTGAAATGCATCTCTCTGCAGAAGTTATATAACTGGAAATATGATTTCTGTTCATCTAAAATCTTTTCAAACAGCAATATCAGACCTGACTTAAAAATGTGTTGATAATAACTCATTTTCTGAAACTGGTTTGTCAACTCTAAGAATGCTATAAATGCTGACTTTGTTTCTCACATTAAATGTTTCTAGCACCCTGAAGCTTAAGCTTTGGTTAATTGCATTTAGATATTATATGATTCTGTAAACACACACATTATTTAGCCATCACAAATATTTTAATTGGACTGAAATAGCCATTTCATTTCTATCCCACTGAGGTGGCATATATTAAACATTGAAAATTAACACCAGCCATCAGCACATGCTTTAAAGTAATGCGGTAGAATTAAAAAATGCCAAGTGATAATGGCACCACTTTTTGTAATACTGCAGTCAAATCTCTCAATGATCTCTCTGCCTTTAAAGTTTCCTTTGTTTAATGTTTGAACTATTTTTATTGTAATTTCAGATCAAATGGCAATGACAGATTGTCTCTGGATTTGTTTCAGGGAAATTAGCAAAGATTTGTTTGTTTGTTTTAAACAGATGAGGAGATAAACAAATAGGAATGTCTTAAAGCTGGTTACCTGTGGTAGGAACAGAGGTGTAGTACAATAACAATTTATTGCTTCTCCTCTTCCCCACCCTGCATCCAAAAAACCCCCACTTGGCAAAAGGTATGCTTTGCAACAGAGATGACGTTAAACATAAATTTCTGTGTGAAACTCCTACTCAGAGAAAATGAATCTATGACTAGAGGTAAAAACTCCATTAACCAAGTTCTTTAAAGCCTTGAAAAACGCACCATGTAGAACACTTAAAATGAACTTTGAAAGACTAATTTTGGAGTGTGAAATGCCAACCACAACATACAATCTAACATTCGGCTCAGCGTGCCTGATCAGTATGTACCACTAATGCTTAACAATTCTGCATAGACTTGAAAAGTTCTACATAACTCTTTTCCAGTTTTCCAAAGAAAATGTCTCAAACATGTAAAATTCTCTGCAAACATATCTAGAAATGTTCCACTACAATTAACCAAATCTCAGGCCAAATAAAAAAAAATTCTAAGACAAAATTCCTTTGGTATCCTCCTCCTTATCATACATTAGCTCATGTTCAAGACATAATATTCACTGAGTAAAGATCTGATTTTGTTTTGGGTTTTTGTTTATCTGTTTGGCTTTTGGGGGGAGGGGAGGTGAGATTTAAGCAGAGAAAAAGAATCTATAATATTTTCCTATGTTTTTATGGCAGCAAAATACTGAACTTGCATGTACTCTTGGAATAATTTTCTAATGTTTACAAAAGGATCCCTAATTTCCAAGCACACACCCTTCTCTGAACTATCTACTTTAAGGGACTTTTAAAGTCATCCAGAACGGGGTTGATTTGACAACTACACAGACTCATTCCACACTCACCAATTAAGCACCAAGTACAGCCTGTAATGTAAATGCAGTTCTGGTGGTGTCAGGTACATCAAGAGCCAAGAGGTCAGTTCAGCCTCTTTGTGTAGCTCAGCTCTCAGCTGTGCCAGTTGCACCATTTTATTAAATTATGCATGTACTGTAAGCAAGCCTAAGGAGAACAAATCTTTTTAGACAGGCTAACAGCAATGCAATCAGACTGACAAGAGCTGAAAGATGCTTTCATTTTTTTCTGATATGTTAGAGCACCCAACTCATGCCACTGCATCAATGGAAAAGGTTATCCATTTAAAAAAGGACTTCACAGTTCTCCAAAATAATTGCCACTGATTGGACTGGTTGATTTTGTTCTTAACACCCATTTATCAATTAATAAACTGGGGGTTTTTTTAGCCCATACCCACACTTTGTGGAATCCAAGACTGCTTAAGGCAAACAGAGGTTTGAAAAAAATATTTTAACTCCGGGAAGAGAGATATCAACTCCATATCCCAGCTTTCACCAGTGAAGTGAGAGGCTCAGACCTGATCAAAAAAAATCCGTAAAGCTATTTCAACATGACAAATTCTTACACAAAGACACATCTGAGTAAAAACAAACTCCATTTCAAATGGTTCACATGAGAAACAGGACACAAGGAGAAACCAAACATCTACCTGCAACCAAATATAATCCACCCCCAATAGTTTCTATTTTAATTATAAGCAATTTTTCTTCCTTGGCTTACCAACCATTGTACTGCAACTGAAAAGCTTCTGAAATTCCACTGAGAAAAAAAAAAAATGATCATACTATACTAGACCTATAGGAATATTAATTTATAAAGTCTGGAAGATTTGTAAAACAAATGCAATAGTGAATCTGCATTTTTATTCACCTATAGCCAGAATGCACCTTTCCAGACTGCTGTAAGTCATCAAGATAACAATTAGATAACCTACACAAACTCCCAGCTGAATTAAATAGCCAACAATTCCTTCTAAGACAATGGATTTCACACAAAATTCAATGATGTTTGCAAAAATGAAAAGGTGCCTGGTTACAGGACACATTAAAACCTGTTTGAAACCTAAATCCATTAAGACTGGACTTACATATTATGAACAGGTGGAAAGCACACTTATAAACTTAGGATTTTGCACCTCTTGCCTGTATCTATCATTCCTTCTTATACATTAATACACTCAACTGATAAACAGTATTGCTTTACAAACCTCATTCTAAACTGTTCTATTTAAACTCCACTAAGAATGCTGTTTACCATTAACAGCACACATACAGCATAGAGGAAGAGGGTGCATACATTTTCTGTTTGTGTGAGAGACCTTAGAGCCCAGAAACACAGCAGAGAGATAGTTCAGAGAACTCCAGTTAAAAACAGTAAAATTAAAAAGAAATAAATATAAACCACCCAGACTTCTGCCAGGGAAAGAGTTGGGGTTTGGATATTTATCTTCTCTTTATTCAAAAGTTGTCTAAAACATAAGCCAAAAAGCATAGGAAAGGACTTGATTTTTCCAGAACTAGCCACTTATCTACTTGACAGTTCTACTGACTATTCCAGAGAGTTCCAACATCTCAACAGCAGCTTTGTCACATATGCACCCATCAGCCAGCAAGACCAGCAGCAAGCTTAAGGTGAATCTTGCAAATACAAACCCACTGGACACAGTGAAGCCCTACCAGAGACTTCAGTCCTTTCCCCTGTTAAGGTTTGATATGTCTTTCACACTTGAATACATTCTGAACTGTAAGCATCATCTATGGCTTTAGCTTATACAGCAACTGTATAATAGCTGCTGTTTAGTTCATCCTATTTCAGTTTAAAACATTTTTGTTTAGACTTAAAAGATCATAAGAACTTCTTTTTATTGTTCCACTCATGATACAGTCAAACAAGAGTTTGCCAAACTCAACTATCTAGACATACAGAGATTCAATCTGCTACAGCTAGGCTGGAACAAGTAAAACAAGGCCTGCCCTACAAACTGTACACAGGCACTGAAGTGACCAAGGAAGCACCCAAACAATTAAGATCTGGTTTCCTCTGAAGCCTTCCTTATTAATTGTCAACCCACTGTGACATTGCACCCTTAAGGGGATGGGAGCATCTAAGATTCATAGATATTTGTGGTTGAAAGGAAGGCAAAAGTCAGAAGGGCCCCAAAAACTTTACAAGTTTTATTAGCAATTACACACTTGTCATGGAAATTGGTATGTAAGTCCCTCCCTGATTTCCCACATAAGCTCATGGCAGTAGATATTGGATAAAGAGACTGGGTAAAAGGGAAGAAAGATGAATTAGAGAGAGGGAAGGAGGGACAGAGAAAAGAAGGAAGAGAAAGGAAAAAAGGGATCACCAATCCTGGCTTCAGTGCTAATCTAGCCAGGATGTCTAGGGTCCTGAGGAGCACACGTGCACAGATTTGACTCTTTTTATACTTAGGTTTTCCCCACCCTGGAGATTTCTACACAAATTAGTTATCATCACAGTATATTCCTCTAGATCTTTCTGGAAATGGGTTGGAGGGGTTTGAGGATGGTCTTGGGTAGTCTTGATCCCTCCTTACAGTCCTGTGCCTGTACTGTATTGTGTGCTGTGCTTATCTCCTGAAGCTAGAACAAGGACATTTGTCCTGGGAAAGTGTTGCCCTACCTCCATGTGGCCCCCTTCTCCAACCACACCCTGTTCTTTCTCAACAATCCTTGGGGGGCTCAGCAGCTACCTGGAGCTGATGTTGATTTGTACTAATACACACTAGATACCCTTCTAGGTTTCTACAACTGCCTAGAGAGACATTTCTACTATTTGTCTCTGAAGAGACAAATTTCTACTACTGCCAGACAATTTAAAACACTCCCAACATTTGTTCCTGTGGCTTTCACCAAGTTCTCACAGCGCTCCTAGATCATGTAATGTGTTAAAGAAAGTTGAGTTACTCTTAACAGAATCAGAGTTCCCTTCACAGTAACAGGCTCAAACCTAATGTTAACATAAGCTTCCAAACACAACCAGAATTCTGGAAAATTTTATTTAGGTAGCTGATACACATATGCCACCCGATAAAGAACACCTGAAATTGCTAACCTGGCGTATCTTGGTGCAGAATCTAAACACCACAAGCCACATATTAGTTCAACTTTTTGTCTTCCCTCCCTACCCACACATTCTGTGTACATGGAGCAAATCTTGACACACACTATGATTTTTCAGTTTTCCATACCACTGTATAAGAGTTCAAGAAGTTCAAAGCCAAAATGTCAATAATTCCATGAAGACTATTCTCATTTTGAGGAACTTAAAGAGGCCATGAATGGAGGTATAACAAATGGGTAGGGAAAACAAGAAATACTTCTTAGCCCCCCTCCTCACCTCTCCACACAGCCCAATTTCCATTGTCTTGAGTAATAAATATCTAATTATCAGCAGGAATCATCTTCTGTCTAACCAGTGTGATTATTATAAAAAGCTATTAACAATTTTTCTTTGATATACAACCCAAAAAAGCTTAGTCCTTTAATGTGATGTTTAAACTGGTTTCAGCATAAAATGAAATGAGGAAGACATGAAAATATCTTATCAGAGGGAATAAGGCTGTCCCAGCTCTCCTTTTTATTAATAAGAACTAGGGTACAGTTCTGGGTCACAGCACCAAAGTCTTCTCCTTTTCTAATTCTGAATTGAAAATAAGGCTTCACAGCCCAAAGAACTGTCTATGAACCATACACTGGGCAGGTCATAGAGCCAAAAACCTCGTGTATTTCTCTCCCATAGCATTCAGCAACATGGGAGCTACAAACTGCATAGGCCCAGAGCACAGGAAAAAGAAGGCAGCCAGTACTTGGACAGGATGCACATCCAAAACAGCACACAGCAGTATTTATGCTGGTAGCAGCTGGCAGTGGTAGTTATTTAGTTATGCTTCTCCTTTAATACAAAACATGAAAAACATAACTGTTTTCCACTTCCACTTTAGCCTGGCAGAAATACAAAATTTGAGCTAAATTTCAAATTAAGCTAAACTGACATCACTTTACTTTTGTGTTTCACTGGCTTGAGTAGCTTCCATATCAGTTTTCATCTGATAGATGAACTCTATAGTCTGCTTAGACTGCATTTACAAGAGGGGTTTCTCAAGTAAAAGAGAAATGTTTTTCTTACTTTTTCACACTTTTTGAATAACAACCTAATTTCAAAAAACACTGAAATCTCTTTGGAAAAAAAAAAAAACAACAAAAAACAACTTCCTAGAAAAAAAAATTGTTTTTCTTCTTTAAGAAGAAATGGAGCCTCAGCCTCAGACAACACCCAACTTATTGGAGATACACTGTATAGGAAAAAAAAATTCTCTGCTATTACCTGTCCCTGTAGACATATTTTCTAACTCATAATATTACTCAGATCTTCTTCTTTGCAGAATGTTGGCAGAATTTCAAAAGTGAGTCAGTCTCTTAAAATACATCTTGCATCACTGTAGGCATCACTGTAGGGATACCGTTCAAGAGTCCACTTAAAATTTACATGGAACATTCCTTCTAAAATCTATTTCCAGAAAGTTAATGCCCTTTAAGAGCAGAGCAAGTAGAAGTGTCACAACTACTGGCTCTCAAGGAGCTCCTAAGCACCAGCTAAAGAGGTGCAACAATCCAGTCATCAACAAAACATGCCATTTTGAACATCACGAGCGACTTTTTGGAAACATTTTTTTGCAAGATGCCTCTTCACTGGGCACCTGACCAGTCATGTTCCTGCCAACTGCATGTTACATATTACTTCCACTCCACTTGATGATACTGAACTGTCAGATGCCCTAGTCATGTCTCAGTCTTGTCCCTTCATGTTACTTTCACCATATTCAGCCCACTGGCAAACCCATGTGTTTTGATGTTGCTTCATCCCTTTAAGTATCTCCACTCATTAGTTACTGAAAAAAGAAAGAACATGCTAACAGAGAAAGAGTAAAACCCCTAATAAAAGCCCTACCACTGTTGAAAGAACAAAATGGGAACATACTTGGACACCAACAGTGCAGAAACAAATTAAAGCCAGTTGTCACTGTTAAAGTCATTAGAGACATCAATTATCAAGGAATCTTATCTAAATGCATCATTTGATTGAGTAATGGATTGCGTGCTTAGCTGAACTTATTCTGAAGGATCTCACCCTAACAAGCATGGCTCACAAGGACTTTTCCAGCAAGAAGAAATTTGTCCTACTCAACGGTGCTCCAGTCCCACAGTTTCTACTCCCTTCAATGCTCAGACAAGCTAAGCTCTCCACACAATTAAACAATTCTGTTTTCACTACATAAGCAGAAAGAACATTGGCTTAGTTTGGGTACTTTCAATCTTCAGTTCTTCTATCTGCAGAGAAACTGAGAGAATCTGTAGAGGTTTTGCAGCAGTCAGTCAAGACTGAATCAGAAATACCTTCTGCATGCCACAGATAGTTTTATTCAAGGGCTGTAGCAATGCTGACAGAGGGCGTCTCCGCTATTATCCAGTCACAGTAATGGCTGGCATTTTCAGATGTCCAGCCATCTCCACCTAAAATGAGATTCAACTGAAATACATGGATGTCTTAGAAGCCTGTGCAAGGTAAAATCTTTGGCTGCTCACATAGCCCTCTAGACCTGGAAGCCAAGCTTTCACATGAGCCTCACCATGAGGCTTTTCCTCTGCTTAAACAGAGTGAAGATGCAGACGTGGCTGATGGATCCCTAAGCTGACCCAAAGGGCCCATGTTCCCAGCAGCTCATTCCTGCCCCTACACTGCTCCCACTGTTGTGCCAACAAGCATTTGTGCAGCTGCATGCTGAAAAGCAGCAGGGAACTGATCCAGCTGAAGAGTAATCTGCAGAAAAGATGGGGGTGTGGGGGGAAGGTCTTATACTGACTCAGTTTGTTCAAATCCAGCATGCATAGGAACCAGCATGAGTGGCCAGGAAGCTCAATCTGGCACTGTTTCTGAATTGCAAACTGAATTACAGCCTAAGGTGAAGATCCTTTTTATCCTCTTTCTCAGCAGGCTCTTTCTGCTGAGTGCCAAATCAGCTTTAAGACTTCTTGCTACCCTAAATTAGGAGAGCTGGTTTAGTTGGGGCTACACTCTTGTCTCCGATGCTAACCAAATCCTTCCAGCAGCTTTCCTGCCAGTGTCACAAAAGAAGGCTTTTGGAATGCTTTTCCCTCCAGATGACTTCAGCTAGGATGCTTAACAATAATCCAAAAACAATGCTTAAAATTCACTTACAGCTCTCCCTAGCAAATGACTGCAAATATTCAACTTATGATAGTTATAGCTTAATCTTTGGAACTATGTATTGGTGGTAAAAAGATATAATAATTACTAATCAGCAGAAACCTTTATAATTTTTATTTAAGCCATTAAGTCCTCAAGTAACAATGAAAAAGTGCAAAGATTCTTTTTATTCCTGCAAGACTGAAAAAAGTGCTATGAAAGATAAGAGTAGATGGCCAGAAGCTAGGGAAACTGATCACAGAAACACTATCTAAACGCAGCCCACCCAAGAGCTGAGCAGCATACAACTTTAGAACATCACAATTAATACCAGGAAGTATCGGGAACATTTGAGAGTAAGTTTTCAATGCATTGTAAGAAACTTAAAACAACAAAGCGTAATGAAGAATCTTTCAAGACCTATGGAAAGAGCAGAAAAGGCACAAAATCTAGGGCCGCATGCTTTCCCTGTTTCCTTCCAGAATTACACCAAGGCTGCACATCACAAGGCCATAGCCTGGAGTGCCCTCAGAGCCCTCACACCAGTTTGCCATTAGCAGATCCTTACAGTCCTTTTACCCACACAACATCCCCTGTGCCACAATGTGGCCACGCAGCACTGAATGTTTTGCCACACTGAGAGCAGAGGCACAGCAGAAGCTGTCCCCCTCAGGATGGAGAGAGAGCCAGGAAGAAGGGAAGGGAGAAGAATGCAGCACTGGATGATGGCTCCCCTCTGTGACCTGGGCAGCACCAGAAGACAATCTGCAGCAGCCAGGGCAAGGGCTGCAGGTCCATCCATCCTCCTTCCAGGCAAGAGAAGAAAGTGCAATGGAAGCAGTGGATATGTGGGGCAGGGCAGGTGAAATACCTGAGGAGAGGCAGAAGAGGTCAAGCATGAAGGGGATACACAGAAACTGAAGGTGTTGGGGTGAGAGGCTCTCACCCCAACACCTTCAGTTTCTGTGTATCCCCTTCACTGTGTATCCCTACTTGCAGATGGCAAGTGTTGACCCAGGCCCTGACAGAACTCTTGCTGCTCAGCAAAACCTTGTGTGATGCCAGAGAGAGCTAGGTTGTAAACTGGTGATCATTTGGGGTATTTCTGATTGTGGTTTGTTTCTGCCATGTATTTTAAGCTAGCCTTAGGCTCACAAACTAGTATTTTCACTATTTGACTGGCACTACGATAATTCTCCTGTTTTCTTGTATTTACAAGTTACTGTGCAAGATAATACTTGACCTCAGATTTACATTCTTCTGCTTCACATGTACAATTTCTTATTTCAGAAGGGCTGAGTAGAAACATTTCAGAATATCTTCTTATTTACATCAAAACTAAAGTTCCTTACACACCTTATAGTAAGTCTGTGAGAAGACTTCCCCACTGGAGGAAAAGAAATATCTTGGGGCAACAGTAAAAAATACTTTTAAGTGCAACAATATGAGTTGCATACCAGGCTTGTTCTACTAATAAAGCACTAATTTCTTCTTCAGACTAAAATAATCTTAATGTAGAAAAAGCTATCAGCTTTTTAGAATCAACCAATTCTAAAAATATTCTTTGTATAACATATTCAGATTTCCCTTCCATTACAATAAATTATAGTTCTGGTCTTAATTTAATTCACAAATTTCCATTTCAGTTGTGTATTCCAGGAACATAATGTAAAGCCAGAAATTCAAGTGACAATGGCTGTTTGTTTGGGGTTTCATTTATGAGAAATATAAAACTTATCTTCTGCTTATTTCTGCTGCTGTTTCATCATTCTACAATGAATGAGACAGCTCTATACTACAATTCAATGACTCACATTTTGTCCTTGCAAGTGTATCTATTTAAACAAAACCTTTCTTTGTAAGAATTTCAGCGTCCTGCCCTGTACAACACACAAGAAAAAAAAGAAGAAGAAAAAAAAAGAAACCCAACACAAAACCACCTAACCTATCATAGTAAAAATCACTGTCCCAATTCAATGAGAACACCAAGAACAGAAAGTTTAAAACAAATCCGAACAGCACGGGGTAAGGAGGAAGCACTCCTACAAACATCTTCAGCTAAAACCCTGCAAGTTGCCCAGTAAGAACAGCAATATGAACAGTAATGCATTGAAATGACAAACTGAGGTGGCTTATTTGAGGAAGCATGCCTTGAGGAGTCTGTTCTAAGGGTACTCAGCAAGTAAACCAAGCAAATCACTCTGTTGTATGCTCCAAACAGCTAAAAGGGTAATATAAAGTCACCTTATCCTAGCAATGAAGAACTGATACATGGCTAAATACTTGTTACAGTTGTCTGTAATCAAGTCTTTTAAGAGGGGAAGGCTCCTCAAAGTCCCAAAATATAAAAAGTTCTCTCAATCACACTGCCAAATCTTTAGCTCCACTTGAACAAGGAAGGCTGCTAGTCAATCTAAAGCACCTCCAATTAGCCAAACCATCTACAACAAGAAGACAATGCACCTGCTTCTTATACACCTTTACAACTAAGAGATGAAACCCTTTTTCCTCTTCCAAGTATCTGCCACCCTTTTAAAAGAATAGATGTTAAAAATTTAAACCATTTTACCCATTTGCTTGCAGTCTTTCTGCTCTGTTAAAATTTCAACTGCAAGACTAGAAAAACTGACTTACTAATTGTCACTGGGCCACTGCAAACTGCTCCCCACACACTGGTACTGCAGTAGTTTCTAAAGAGATAACAGCCCAGCTGCATTTTTTACTCCAAATACTCCCCTTCAGCTGTTCAAGTGCTCGGTTGGTTTCCAGGTTTAAGGATGCCATGCATTAGGAGGCAGGAGATGCTATCTGCAGCCAGAACACCAGCAGCTGTGTCTGGACTGTGCCCGCTGCTGATATAAGGATCTCAGATGGAGGACTCTATTGTAGCTAAGAAATGCATAGCTTCCTCCCTGCCCTCAACACCAAACTTCGGTTTCCATTATCAACAAAATTCAGTAAACCTGCTGCTGCTGAATATTGCCTTCTCTTGGATTGCAGAAAATATTTTACTCAGTTCTAACATGCTGTTTGCCAGTAACTCAGACCTAATGTATCTCTGCGTACTGTCACCAAACACAAAACTAAAGTTCATTGAGACAATACTTACACAACAAGCCATATGCCTCAACTCTACTCAGCCACTCAAATTTAGTATTTTTTCCAAGTCACTTCTGATTTGCACTGTATCTTCACATTATAAATCACAGCAATTTTAAGATATAAGATTGAAATTTAAATTTCCTTCCACAGACTAAGTCACTGAGCATTTTTTGGTTTTTGTCTCCTGAACTACATGCAATTTCTACCTACAAATGCTTCCCAGCTTGTCCCTTGGTCAGAGTTCTCTTCAATATCCTTCTAGAAGACCTTCACAGGTTTTGATAACAGCAAACAATCTTAAAGAAAAAGGAAGACAGCTGTCTTACTCATTCTTGCACTAAACACTTTTTGTGCCAACCATCAGTTTCTAAATAGCAGTAATCCACATCACTGTGTATGAGTTACTGGGGACTGCAGGTCAATTGTGTCACAGGTAAGAAAACCAGCTCTGAACCAGGAGGATCAAGTTCTGGTGAAGAATGGATGAAATAAACACATTATCACAGAGATGTGCTCAGTTATTCAAGGGTCAGCTTAGATCCAGAAATATCAGCCTTTTTAAGTTATGCAATGCCTATCTGATGACAGCTTACAGACCCCAGCAGGTTCCATTCAAAACCCAGCTTTGCTGTGAGCCCTGTGGTCTCAGACCAAGTACCTTGTGTGAGGACACCACATGCCTGGAAACAAACCATGCTAATTAGTACAGGCTCAGCCTCACCTCTGCTGAGATCTCCATGAGTTTCAAAGTGCCACAGTAGCCCCAAGTCTGCGGTTGCTGAGAAGTTTTATAAACAAGAACAAATAAAATTCTGCTAGATTTAAAATAGCCACTGCATTGTGTAAGCACCATACCACTCCCGCCCAAATCTTAATTTTATAAGGGTTACTTCATCCCCTGCCAAGCCCTTCTAGAGGGTTACTCTGGCATATACTTCTGTTTCATGACTGGACTACTACAATGGGAAGATGTAGGTGAAAAACAAAAAATCAAGGTTAGCATATACTGAATATCATTAATCAAAACTGGCTACCTGATACCAGTTTTGATTAATTTGATACCAGATATTTGATTCTGCAGGCATTTGACCATGTAACATAGTAAAGCAATGAGCTGACTGTGTATTTCACAACAAAATCCACACATTTCTCCTCCCTTCCTAAGAGGCCACTAGCTATGACTACAGCACTCAGAATTGTCAGCTCCAGTGTGCTTCCATCAGACAGAACCTGGATGTACCATCACTACTCCCAGCAGCTTGGGCCATACTGCAATCTGCACATGCTTAACAACACTCCACAAGATAAGAACTCTCCCAGTCATACCAAATCCCCTTGGAAAGCATTCACAAGTGCCTTGATAATACTACTAACTGCTCTGGAGTGCAGATTACCACCAATACCAGCAACTTTCATTATTTCAAAAGCAGATTTGAACTATGAGCAAGTTTATGACTCCAGAGAGGTCTAGTAGCTCCCAGCAATAATCTTCAATCTTCTGCTGACACAATCAAAAGCAACAGAATTCAGAGGTGGGCAGAAGACTGCAGGACTCATAATTTTTAAACCAAAATGGTAGCTATTTGGCTACAAATAAACATATAGCTCCTTACCAACAATCTCCTACTTTTTTTCCTGGTTCCAAAAAACTTGCTACTTCCTTTCCACTGCTTATCTTAATACCTACATACTAACAGTCAAATTATGTTTGTATCTCCAATGACAACGTGGATAATTTGTATCCTCACCTCACAAGCCCTGTGTTTGCAGTGCGTCTGTGGCTCCAGTGGGTGCTTGGTAACAATTCCAAAAGCAACTACCATGTTCAGCCTGAATGAGTTAATGTTCGAATCAAGAGACTAAAAACTCTGTGTTGTTAATATTCAAAACCATTCCAAAAAGCATCCTTAGCAAAACTCACTCCATTTATATGAAGCAACCTCATGTGTTTTGTCCAAGCATTATGAGTTTCTGTATAAGATGAGGAAGAAAGCACGAGGCTTAAATTAAGTTGCACCCACCAAGCTAAATTATGGCCTTTGCTTTTTGATTAACAAATTGTTTAAAAAATTGTTCTAACATCCTCTTATCAGATCTACACTTTGATTATTCCGTGCGCCAAACCAACAATTATTTGTGCTTAAATTTCCCTCCTTTATTTTATATTTAACCAAAGAGACAAGGAACAGCTTATTAAACAATAAGAACTCATTATTAGTTTAAGTCAGTTAAAATTTTAATCGAATTATCAGAAACAAAAGCCTGCAAGGTTCCATTTCTTCTTAAACTCCTGAGAATGTACAGCTATCTCTCCAATGCTCCAGTCAAAACACCTCTCTTCTCCACAGCATTGGTCAAGCCTTCACATGGAGAGTATCTCATAACAGTAACATTAACACAAAGCTCTTCCTCAAGTGTCTGAGCAACCAGCAGGTCACCTGCATGTGTATATTACTCTCCACAGTCTGTACTCTGTGTACTACTACAATCACAAAATTAGATTTTAAATCCTAAGGAAGTAAGACAGGTGATTTGAACTGAGTCAACCTCATCAATATTTTCATATTCACACTGCCACAAAACTGCACATTTACGCTACAAATTGAAAATCCAGGCAATATAAGGCAGTATACTTAATACCAGTGAGCAGCAAGGAATGCATTCATTTGCATGTCCAAATTTCTCTTGCAGAATTTAATCCTCTTCCTCTACCCATTTTTCCCTTACCCATGTCTTTGCTAGCTCAACAACATCTGGCCTATAACTTTCTGAACAAACTGAGCAGCTTCTATGTCTCACAGAAATTACTGGACTTTAAAACAGAACATAAAAAACAAACCAAGAAAACCACTACCAAGCATGGATCCCATGCTCTTGCTTTACTAGCACAAGACAAAGATCAGCACCTTGGCAAGGAATGCCTGGACATAGATGTGTACTCTCCCCAGGTGATATTGGATGGAAAAGAGCTTGCATGCTTGGAAATAGTGTACCATTGCCGACAGCTTTTCAACAAGTCATTTTATCTGACCAGAGTTACTATGCAGAAAAAGGAGCTACCAAAATATCCCTACAAGCACTAGTAACTACTCTCTTTGAAGCACCTCATCACCCACTTTCTATAGCCCATAAAATAGCAGGTGACTGACTCAGCTCAACTTGAGCAGCCTAGCAACTCTGAGATTCCCAGTCCTTTTATTTCACAGCTAATGCTGTGATCACAGGCCAGGACTGAGCAATGCAAAGATATTATTAATGAACTGCAGTAACGCTTTTTTTTTTTTTAGTACATCGTTATTTTTCTCTGGCTATGAACCACCAAGGACTGCTACAAATTTGTACTTATTTCCTTATCCTTCCAACAGCCACCCAAAGAGCTGCCAATGTTTGACAAGTCAATGACAGGCATTCCTCACTCTAGTACCACGAAGTCCAAATGGTTCAGTTTGAGAAAAGTTGGGGTTTTTTTAAGTACTCATAAAAATGCCCTCATTTAACCTATAAAATCTCATGTACTAATTGCTAACAAAAATCCTTCTAATATGTTTCTTATTCTTTGCTCAAAGATTGACCAAAAGCTCTCACACACAAGTTTGGCTCTTCTTCCCCATCTCATCTGGAGCTGTTCAAATTGACATTTAACATGCTAGAATTCTTCCTTAAATAGTAATCATCACCCTCACTTTCAGTTACATGTTATTTCAATATTGTGGCTGCACTGATCTCAATTCACATGTATGTGAATCTATATATAAGAAACAAACAAACAAAAAAAAAAAAAACCCCAAACCACCCACACCCCCCAAAAAAAACCTAACAAAAAAACCCCAATAAAACAACACCAAACAAAAAAACCCACAACATCCCAAAACAGAACAAAAGTCACTTCAGAATCTAACATTGTACTCATCTCCTCTGAAAGTATGGACTAGATTTTATAAAAATTCTGCACACTTCTTATTTTTTTCAGAGCTGTAATATTCAAGCACTTGCAAACAAGTTTTAAAACTTTACCCAGCAGAATGTCAGTATTGTGAACATTTAAGTCTGTCAGTGAAAAATACAGGTAAGACATTAAAAATCTGCAGAATTTTCAGCAATGTAAAGAAACCTCATTCAGTGCTTTAAAGGAATTACTTATTTTCAGTAAGTATTTTGATTCCTGAATAGAATTTTTAATTTTAATTGAACTAAGTAATTTACCATGGAACATCACAAACAGGCATTCCTGGTACAGTAAATAACCCTCAATTTGTTTTAAAAGTACTTACTGTTTAAAGAGAAAGGTATCTTCTGCAGCGTCTTCTAAGTGTATCCTGGGTTTGGCCTCAACCTTCAAGTGCCCCAAAAGAACAACAAACCCTCTAACATCAGTGAACACTAATTTTTACCTGCTAACTACTTGTCAGTCAAATCACACAGTGGTTAAATACCAGTTGCTGAGGTTTAATGTTTTTCCCAATACATATGGAATCACAGAAGATTAATTAACTCAGCAATCCAAAACATCTAGGTGGATGTTTAAATAATTTTCATTTCTTCCTGCAGTCTGTCTTAAAACTGAGTATTTGGAGAAATAATTGAAACTCACACTTATTTATACTCAATTTACTAAAGTTCTTAGTTATGGACAGTTTGCTTTTATTTATGTTAAATATATACACATGCTTCTTAGTAGAACACACATTTTAGCTAAACCAACAAGAGGAAATAATTAGAAAGTAAATTTCTTTTTTGGACCAGGATGCAATTTCTCTCATGTACTTCTAAGTAATTTCTGCTTTGGATCTTCATGTTTAGGACAATAATTTTATTGTTGCACATAAAGATAAAATTATCTGAAAAGCAACAGAAATTGTTTGTAACATTTTAAACACTGAAGTTATCAAATGCTTTAAAAACTTCATTACAAAACAACCTTTTCTTTAAGGTTTGAGTCTTTGGTGAGAGCGGTTCTTGTTCCAACTTCAACAGCTCTAAGAAGCCAACATTTTTGCTACAAATCCAAACCCTAGGGCAAACTTGGGGGATTAAGTCACTTCCATTAAATGAGATCTTATCCACTCAGCAGTGTTATTTGTGTGTTGGCTACAGCAGTGCTATTACCAGACACACTGCACTAAGCCACTGTGCTATTACTGCAGTCAAAGGTTACATCCACTGCTAACATCCCAGGCAGTGAGATCAAGGACAAACACTTAGGATGTCCTAATTTTTTCGCATCTGGGAACATGAAAAAGGTAAGTTAATAACTTCAAGACACACAACACAGCTTTGTTTCTGTTTATTCATTTTGGTTTGTTTAATGTGAAAATACTGCCATGAACTTGTGTCAGAAGAGGTAAACTAATATAAAAATTATTAAATAATATTAGTGCTTGGCTTTATTTTATATGATTAAAGCAAAATTAAAATCCATAGAGCAAATTCAGGGGTCTCAGCCTGTGACATGGAACACCTAGTAACAGATCATAAAAATAACACTACTTCTTGAATCAGAGAATGTTCAGGCCTTTACTTGTTAGTAAAAATAAAGATACATTCTTATCTAATCATAAGTTTTACAAGCTTTTGGTATGCCCATGGAATATGCTAAAATTCGTTTTACATAACTAAGCAGGACATCCAACTCCACAGTTGTGCATCTTCATGCTAGTGGGTTTTGCTCCTCTTCTCTTTGAGGATCTACATTTTCAATATGCATTGGTTCCTTCAAATCCCAATTCTAAGGCTGAGAACATTTACAAACTGAGCATTTAGTCCACTAAACCATCCAACCTCTGGACTTGTTCTGAGACCCCTGCTGCGTTCCCATTCTCCCCTGACTGAGCAATTCAAAAGTGATGATCTTTCCTCCAAGCCACAGAGAAGTGTCTGTCATGACACATGGCAGACCCACACTTAAGACACTTCCCAGTAAGACTGTGCTTTATAAACAGTATAGACATTATTCTAATTAAATAGCATTCAAATGGGTCTATATACATTGCACTTGATCAATAACAGCCTTTTAGTTACTTGACTACTTCTCACCAATTAGAACTAACAAATTCATTATTACAACGCTGCCTATTGCCTCTGGAGAAGACTCAAGCATGTCAACTAATGACTAACTTCATTTGGTATTTAAACTTTAATATTTAATTTAAACAAAGCTGCTTAAATTTTCACGAAGTGCAGTTAGGGGCAACTAAGAAGTTCAAATAACTGCTAAAGCCTGACTGAGAGGATGTCAGTGTGCTGTGAGAATAAAGATTTAATCAGCAGTTTTGATACTGAAATAACATCCAAAATAACTGTTTATGTTGAACTCCACATATACCAAGTTTTTATTCAACCTTCTCTGAGAAGCTACATACTTGTTTCTGAATAATTTAAAAAATAAAATCACTCAAACACACACCCACCACCCTCCCTCAGTACTGGAAACTGTGGGCTGAGGGTAGTGTGTGGCTCCTCCAAACAAACCAACCTTTATGTATGACTTGTATGAACAATTCCTGTACTGCTTCAAAAAGCACCTTCACTCTGGAAGCTCTGGGAACAACTCTGTTTTAAGGCACTTAGAAAGAATGCCTGTTACCATTGATTCTAACTGGACATTTCCTGCACTATTTTGAGCTATTTGGCATATCTAATTATCTAAACCCCTTCCTGTAACAACTTCAGCAAAGGGGATTTGAAATAAAATAACACTGTTTACCTTTGCTAAATCCATCTCTGTTACAGATATAAGTTTGAAGTAAATATTTAAGAACAACACACACAACCAATGAATAAATACAACAGTATTTATAAAAAATACAATCCATTGTAACCGTGCAGCTAACGACACCAGTCTATTTTAAATTCAGGATTTAAGTGCTTTTTAATCAAAGTTAAAATCTCTTTGGGTAGATTCACATTTCAGCACGGGTATACAGAAGTTTTTCTAGGATTTATTACTTGGAGGAACATGGAAATCCAACTGGTATCAGCACCAAATAGTTGCTAAGAAAAGCAGCCTCAGGCACATTAAGCCACAAGCCTGGTAAGTGCTAAACTAACCTATGTCTCGACAACTCTCATTTACAGAACCAGTAGCTTTCCTAACATGCACAGAAGAAAAGAGATGGCATTTCCCTTTCTGTAATTATATGCATTCACACTCAATCTAAAAATACTCTTCTGCAAACAGAACTGGTATTAAGCTTATTTTATGAGGACCACAGTATGATTAAGGATAATAATGGAATTTTTTTAAGTTCTTTGTGAACGAGTATTTAAAAATAGAAACAGCTAGTTATTTGCATCTTCGTCATAAAACACAAGTCACATTATCCTACATTCAGGATAAAAGTATGAAAGAGTATAGTAGTTTCACACATGCATTCCGAATTATTTTACAATATTACAATGCTGGAATTCCATATAACCTGCACACTTAGTTTACTGTGGAAAAAGACCACTCTCCCTCCCAACATAAATCCACAATCCAATTTAAATTCTCCCAGTTTACAAGGAACTTACCGGCTTTGTATTGCACAGTTAAAGATGCAGCATTTTCTAAAGCTAGTGACATATCTGATTAAAAAAGAGACTGAAAACTCATCTTCGAATTTTAAGTATCTGCAGCTAATTAAGCACTGTCATTTCACCACCAAATGCAGGTGGTATGGATAAAAAAACTTGGATTTGGCTGTGAACTTTCAAGAGATTTCTTGGTTTCTCCTCTATGTAAGAACACTACTATAAAGATTATTAAAACTCAATTCGTTGGTATTTTAAGTTATCATTAGGCTGCACAAATAACTTTGAAGGACTAAACTGAATATAGGCTGCACTGCCTAGAGGCTGTAATAATTGGAAAAGTCTAGAAGATTATAGGTGCCTTTGCTTCTCTCTTATAACTAGTATTTTATGGGCATTTAGAGTACAATTTATCTTAAATTGACAATTTATATATTTACTGATATCAGTACAATTACAGTATCATAAACTACTACAAGAATTATAAAATTATGAAATAGTGATAATGTATATTTATCATTATTTATTGTTCTAAATACCAAGTTCCTCAAATAATAACCAGTTCATTCCACTGTTGCAGAGAAAGCTTTATTTGGCTAAGACAAATACTACACACAGAATAAGCTCTAATATGATTATAGGATTGTCTCATTTTATTATCCCTTGGAAAGAACTCCATTTTCACACCTCTGCAGTATAAAGCATTATCTACAAGTGGAATTTGGTTCTTAGAACAAAACAAATGGTAAGCTCTCTCAGAACTGGCTCTTGGTACCAAAGAATGGCCAGCACAGCCCCAAGCCTCTGTGTGCTGCTCCCCTCTGCACCATCCCACGTGCATGAAGCACATTCCTAACCATTCATGGATACTGGTTTCATATGTTTCACCAAAAAGGTCTGGCATTCAAACTCCTTGCAAGGAGTTATGTCAATGGAAAAAAGTTAAATAGAATGGAAAAATCTTCCAAATTGAAATGGACTGGACCAAACTACCGCTTTCTTCCACGCATAATCGTTCCTCAAATATGTCCACATATTTACATGCATAAATGCCAGCCAGTACTCACAAAAGCTCCATTCAATCTCAGCAATCAAATGACCTGCAATACCATGAGTATACCCAGATTTCACAGTACATCTTTCTGGAAGCTCAGGCCATCCACAACAATTTCAACACTGTGTACTGGTATCAGAGCTTAAATACAACATCCACTTCCAAGACCTATTTGAATGTCAATATTAATCACACTGTCACATGCACGTGTCACCAGGCACAGGGGCTCACTCAAATACAAAGAGAAAATTATGACAGCATTGGTCAATACCAAATTAAACCACAACAGCTGTCTTTGTATGTAAGACTTTCTATTTTCCTTCAGCCGTTACAAGATTTGTATGTAAGATTTTCTGTTTTCCTTCAGCCTTATATTTCTACAATCACTAACACCATCATCATCTTGTTAATTGACTCCACTAACAGATGCAATATCTTGCACCCCATAAAAGGCATGCTAAACAAGGCAATCAATCTATGTTAGAGCTGTTATGCAAAAGGGATGAGGACCCACACTACCCCACTGCAAATAAAATCTCATACGCAACTCCCAAAAGTTTCTCAAGGTCAATAATTTAGAACTGAACTTAATGAGAGAATTTGTAGAGACTAGAAGTAAACCATCTTACATTTAAAGATTTAAAGCCTAATTTCAAGACAGTCCTAGACCTGAGGCTCATTGCCCGTACAGGGCAATTCAAGGTCATGAACACCCTCACTACTTTCATGACAACTGGCCTGTCAATACTAAACTTTCCTTACAAGGGGATGTTATTTAACTCTGCATCTGATTCCTAAACTGCATTGGCTCTGATGTGGTAGTGGCATCAGCATGATTTATAAGTCAACTAAGTATTTTGGTAACCCTACCTTCAAGGATATGCTCAATAAAGACAAACACAAAAGCATCCACATAGGGAGAAAAGGACATTAAAGAAAAAGATTAAATGCACAGAATTAATTGCACAGTAAGAGAGAATGACACTCAAAACATTACACAACTGTGTAAAGTTGCAATATGCTTAATTTTTCAACATAATCTAATTCCACCTTCTCGAATAGAAGGTAAAAAAACTTCAAGTTCAACAAAGGGCAACAGGGATAAATAAAATTCATCAAAGAGAGTGAGTGCAACCTCAGTAAATTTCCAGATGACACCAAGCTGAGTGGTGCAGTTGACTCACTGCAAAAATGAGATGGGATCTAGAGGGACCTGGACAAACTCAAGAAGTAGTCCCATGGCAATCTCATGAGGTCCAACAAGACCAAGCGCAAGGTGCTGCATCTGGGTCAGGGTAAACCCTGGTACCAACCCAGGCTGGAGGATGAACAGATCAGAGCAGCCCTGCCCAGAAGGACTTTGGGGTGCTGGAGAGGCTGGACATGACCCAGCCATGGGCACTCCCAGCCCAGAGAGCCAAACGTGTCCTGGGCTGCAGCCAAAGCAGCGTGGGCAGCAGGGGAGGGATGGAGGGAATTCTTCTCCTCTGCTCTGCTGAGACCCCATCTGGAATGCTGCCTTTAGCTCTGAGACCCCAGCACAGGAAGGACATGACCAGTTACAGCGAGTCCAGACAAGGGCCAAGGAGATGATGAGAGGGATGATTTTAATCCATCTGCATGACAAGTGGCTAACCAGAGTAAGACTCTTTAGCAAAGAAAATTGTACGAAAGTGACAAAGGTTTACAAAATCATGAGTGGCTTGGTCAGGGCTAACTTTTTGTATGCAAACTCTTTCAACACAAGAGTTTTCATTTCTCTCAAAGAAAACTAAAGTAGCAGGCTCAAAACTACACAAAGAGATGCTTGAAGTGATTCAACAGTGTACCCCTGGATTTTCCAGATATAAAAGCATATACAAGTCCAATGGGATGCTGAACAAGTTGGTAGAAAAGTAGAACTCCACAGGTCACAGAAATTACAGAAATATCATTTAGCTATGGAAGACCCAGTTACATGCCAAGGCAAGAGAGTGGAGAAGCTTCACTGATGTTTATCCCATCCTTGTGGAGTGTTTCCTGGGGATTTGGTTTGGTCACTGGTAGAGGTAAGATAGTGGGACAGATAAACATTTGGTTTGGCCTGGAGGGACAACAGCTCTTCATGTTTCTGTACCTGAAGACATTTCAAAGAGGTTTCCAGACAGGAATTTCAGGTGCTAATAACAAGTTTCACAGTTAGCAGCACTGTCAGAACACCAGCCAAACACCATACCATGAAATAACTGGTATTCTGTGATAACTCACATCCACAGTTTATCATCTAAAATGAAAGCTGACCAAAAGATTGCTTTAGTAATTTTGCTATTACCTGGGAAACAGTACTACAGTATTCTAGTTAGAGGAACAACTGCCCCTCTCATTTGAGTGCTCATAACTTGGACAAAAGCAATGAAAGCAATGTGTGTTCTTTTACACATGTGAACTTGCTAGTCAAATATGCTACTGGGGATAAGGGCTACTTTTGAAAGGGACAACACTGAATACTTGAAAATCTCTAACTGGACCTACACCTGGGAGAAGCAGAATTGAGCCTAAGTCAACATTCCCATAGGAGCTCTGTATATTCCAGCAATACCTCTTCTGAGATCTCCTGCTTGACATTGACATACATGTCTGTAGAATTCAGTAGCTCTATCACCAAGGGACACTGCCCCCATAGTACTGACTGCAAAATGGAGTGGTAGTGTGGGAAAGAGGCTGTAGTAGGGGAGAGGAAAATTACCCCACAACAGCTCCAAATATAGCAATTCTGACTCTGCAGGGAGTGTTTTCAATCACAGCTGACAATTTTGATTTTACAAGTGATCTATTATCAGAGTCATGCAAATGACTACAACTCCTTACAAGTATCCATTAGAGGAGAGAAAAATGCACCAAAGTTCAGGGCACTGCCATACAGTAGTGTATGGAGCCATACAAAGAAGACAGAATACACTGCAGAGGTACCCTTTTTAAGCCACAGAATTCTTTCACTTGGAAGGACACCTTAGAAATACTATTTAACCTTCTCTAAACAAAGAGGTGCAGTAACAGACTGGTTGAGAAAGTTCTCTTCTGAAGGAGATCTAGGCATGTTTGCCCATACAAGTCACTTGCCTCAAGAGGTCACAGCCTGACTGTCAGTCACAACCTTTTCCTCTCCCTGGGAAGAGAAGAGGCAAAGATGTGCCTGGGTTTTTCTGTCATCTCAAATTGCTGTCAGACAACATACATGAAGGCCAGGTTGAATTCTACAAACAGATTTATGAAAGCAGCAGTCAACCTATAAATGCAGCTAAGGAAAGCAAAGTAAAATTGAAACCCCTCCTAAAACAAGATTTGCTACCTTCCTTTGTTCCTTAACATCTTGGACTCTGGGATGACAAATGTATGCCACTTAGTTTATATTCCACCAAATCATTGATAATACTGTCATCTTATACATAATAAAGATTCTTTTCACAAATGCTATTTAGTGGTACTTATATAAAAATCAAACTAATTTACTAATACGAGTATTTCTCAAATACCCACTAAGCCTCATCATTACTTTATCCTCTCTCTCAAAAATGAAGCTGTATAACCAGATCTCCTTAGAGCTGGCAGGTTAGACTTAAAGTCCAGTAGGAAGCAGATGGCTGCTGGTTGTTGATGCATCAATGTACAAGCACCTGAAGAGTCACTAGAGGACCAAGGTTTACACCATCCTCTAGCAAAAGGATGTCACCATTAAGGCACTGAACACCATTAAGGCAGCAAGAGATGCATTACACACAAATTTGAAAGATGCAAATGTATTGTCAAGCAGATATTTAATTCTGAGTAGATGGGCAACCTTACTGACAGTACCAAAGACTTTGATAACTTGTCAAATTCAGTGTTAATTCTTCCTACACCAGAACTACACATGAAGCCTACACCTAGAGTTTAGAGGGACTGTAAGACTTGTTTAAAGTCATCAATTCAAGCCTTAGATAGTAGATAAACTCTTTTTAATGGAGTTTTTCTATTTTTGTGTGATAATATCAACTTACAACTCATGACAGATTTAAAAATAAATTGTCTTGCTCATCTGCCAGAGCTCACCATCTCTCCAGACAAGTCTGCAAAAGCTAATGAACTCTCTCACAGTAGGTCTTTGGAAAGCCAAATTTTAGCCTTAGTCTCCTGTCCCTGCTCCTGGGCAATGCAAACACGCTCAGCAGCCAAAAGAACAAAAGAATTGAGGGCTTGGAAGGTTTTCTTTAAGTTGGCAGCAGCCCTTAAAGAGACAGGATCTCAACAAATCCTTACTGCTAGCAGTGACCTTCACTAAGCCCTTCAGCACATCTTCATTAAGTACAAGAGCTCCACAGCAGCATTTTAAATCAAAACTGATCAGTGTTGCCTACAATTTCATATTACATTCCGTTTCCAACATTCTCTCCTGGAGTTATCCTGACATATTTCTGCTCCAGATGCCACTGATAGAGAAGACAAAAGCAAGTGCTAACACCTCCACCAAAGCAAAACCTCTCAAACCCATAAACCAGTAACATTTGGACCCAGTTGCAATGATGGTTCAATCAAGCAGTTGGAACCTCAGTAAACACTCTTCCAGATGACTCTTACTACAGAGATGAACATCTTGGGAGATGGTCAAATAAGTAAACTCTAGCTATCATAAGAAGGCTACTTGAGCTCTAAGCCTTACACTGATGAGTCTTACAGTAGACCAATTAGTAGTACTCAAAAATTTATCTAAGAATTGGGAGTTAACAATTTATCTCATCAGAAGAGGGACAGTGAAAGGATAACATTATCCACTGGAAGTTACACTTCTCCAATCTGTTGCAAAATACTTCAACTAATGATGAATTCTACAACAACATTTCAAAGTTTTTAAGATATATGACCAGTGCTCAATTATTGATGATTTTGTTTCTGAATTCCCTTCTGAATAAATAACTTTGGAGCAGCTTTTGCACAGATGGATTTCTCCGCCTATCTGTATCAGAGTCAGTTCACATGCCTGTTTTCTGCCTGTCCTCTTCCCACAGCAAAGGCTGTTTCTTGGCTCTAGGCAGCTCTACATCAAAAGAACTTGTAGTTTCCAACACAGAAGCGGGACATGTATGGTCATCATCCCATTCACACCTCAACCATGTTTTTTCTAGGAATGAATGGGTGGAGGAAGAAAACATTGTCCATCCAGTTGCATTTGGTAAAGAGGAACCTCAAATATGTGTTTTTCTCTAGAGCATTAGTGATGAACTTGTGCTCTTTAGACACACAGAATTCTTCAAAAGTTGACACATAGGTCCGAGGCAAAAATGTGACCTGCATTAGAGTGGTGCTGACAGGTAAACTAAGTGCCTTGCCACAGGAGAAAACAAATGCAACAGCTGCCGTGCCACATGCAACACCAGCCCCTCATCTCACTTCTGTAACTAAAGCAGGCATCTCCTCCCTTCCTTCAGCTCTCCAAGTCCTCGTAGTCCCAGCACTATTTGGATGCTGAGAAAGGTTTCTGAAACACAATCCACTTTATTAGAGTGATCATTCACTTCACACAGTAAACAAACTGTCACTGTAGGGTCTTTGTTACCTCATTAGAGCATTTGCTGAGTTTCAGGACCTAGCTGCTGACCCTCTGTGCTTAAGTCTACACTTGAGCTTCATGCACATTGCAACAGAAGAGGGTCAATACAGCGAAATCCTGCTGCAGAAACTTCAATGGCCAAACTATGTATTTTGAATGAAGCTTTACAGGAAGTTTTACTTTTGACTGGCTGTTGTCTGGTTCTGTGGACTTAATATTTATTTGTAACTGGTGTATGTAATGCCTTTCAATTTCATTTGAAAGGAATTCTATTTGTGTGCTGAGATGCTTCACATCGAACAAAGAACTGTGAAATGGGACAATCAAGAGATGTACTCCAAAAGAACACTTTGATCTGAACTAAATTGCTAATGGGAACAACCATTAAGAGGCTCTAGATAACCAAACAGATTCTGCATAGTTTCAGGCCCCAGAATGAGGGATGGAGTCCTCTTTTCCTCCTACTTTTTGTCTTCTGAAGAAACTTTGTTACCATTAGATCATATCACTGAAATATAAACAATCTGAACTGACTTTAAGGTTTAGGCAGGTACAGGCACAGCATCTATGTCAAGCTATGGAGCAACACAATTTAAAGCTTTGTCCCATCATCCAGCTAATTGTGGTACCAAAAAGCAGATTTTCAGTGACATAAACTAAGGCACCAAGAGTAGTTTTTCACTGGATGACAAATCCAAGCACTGGAACAAAACAAGTCACCCAGTGACAGGGAGCCCAACTGATTTGGAACAGTGGGAACAGCTCAAGTCTATCTTGCAGTCCTCCAGTGGACTAAGAAGCCACTGACCTGAACAGCAAACAAAGTAAAGCAGACAGTTTTAAAAGCTTGCCTTCCCACTACAGAATGCAAATCTAAAACAGCAAACAAATCTCATCCATTAAAACAGATGGGTTTGTCTTTTCCTTACTCTATTGCATAGACAGTTTGTGCATGTAGTACTTAACTGTGCTTATTTTTGACAAAGGTCACGTCAAGACGGCAATCTGAATCAGCTAGAGACTTCCTCAAATTGCAGGCACCTGGAAGTTGTTTGTATCTTCTGAAACTGGCATCTAGAATATTCTCAACTTTAGAAACAGGCTACACAAATCTGAATTTTCATGCCACCGAAATAGAAAGGAAGCCACAATCTCTCATGAGAAAGCCACAATTGTAATAGTTCCCAAGGGAAAACTGTAATCATGAAGGTTATTTTCCCCTCATTTTAATTTTCAATTTCAGTCAGTAGCTGCAGAACAAAATGGACATATTAGACAAGGCCATTAAAAAGCCAGTCTCCAGTCTATGAAAGCTTACCAGGTCAAGCTACATGCAGTGTTCTTCCTCACACTGAGACAAGTGTATATGTCATTTTTAATAGCCTTCAGACAGTTTACTTATTCTTTTTGTTCCACACAGAGCTCCAGGCATTTCAGCAGCATGGTAAACTAGCAAACACCTTTAACTAAAATAATCATCAAGTCATTCTCACTGCATATAAGCTATTGCTATTTCAATGAAAGCCTTGACAAAAGGTCAAAAATGGAATAAGAGGTTTCAGAGAGGCACAGTTGTAGGATGACTTTGTAAAGGAAAGGCCCCTGAGTTATCTATCCCTGTTAATTATCATGTGGGGACAGACATCGATTATCTGTGCAAACACAGAAAAGGACAGTGAAGCTTTTGAAAAGGAGCACTGAGGCAAATAAGCAATTATTGATTCATGTGTTTGGCAAACATTTTCACCCACTCACGAGAAGGAGAGTTTAAGAGGATTTTCACTACACAGTAATAACAGAGGCAGCCTCTCCAGCTCATAAAAGGGAAGTCAGACCATAAGCCAGATGCAAAACTCCAACAAACACTGATTCACAGCTCCAGTCACACTCAAAGTCATGTATGAAATGAGCAATTCAGCCATCCAATAAGCCAAGAAGGGGAAAGAGAGGGCAATTATGTCTCTGTTCAACAGAGCACCATTTAAAGTATTCCTTCTGATTCAGCACCAACCCTTGTGATCAGTATTCTTGGCCTACCATCAATGAATTTAATTACACAATTATTGAAAAAAACACAGCGTTCTCCCTTCTCTGCTTGCCCACAACCAGTCCAATACAAGTCACAGGAATTAGTCAGAAAGAATGTACAAAACAGCTACCTCCATTTTTGGTTTTGAAGTTCAAGTCACAGAAATAAATGGATATTAGCTCAAGCAGTACTGAAAATTACATGTTTCCTTTAACTGAGCAAATAGAGCTTAATCTTCTCTATTAATTGATACAATGTGAGGGACTATGAAAGGTGCATCAGGTTACTTAACACCCATCAGTTACTTCTTTGAGACTCTGGGATATTTAAATGACAGCTGTATGTTTGGATCCATGTCATCTAGCCATGGTTTTACCCAGTTGCTGGATCTTCTCTCCTGCTGAGCATACAGAGCCAAGTTTCAGCTCCTCCCCACTTCTGCCTTCTTTCACCTCCACATGCAGCTAGCATGTCTTAGCAGCTCTGCTAACAAACACACTTGCTGTCCCACAGCCAAAGCCTTGTAACTCCTTTTTTTTTTTCTACTTGAAACAGCTGCAGCAACTAATTAATACAGATACTGGAGCAATAAGCACAAAGTTCCTACCATTCAAGCTGATATATGTGTACTTTAAAGACAATGTTCTTAAACAGGAAGGAATTCAATACAAAGGAAAGAACAGGGCCTTAGCCACGTTAAAACAATACTCTTTTACTGCTGACTGACGCATTAGTGACTGGTTTGGGAACGAGATGCCCTCTTCCCTTTATGCCAGGTTTGGGCTTTTTCCTCCTACATTTGGAGGCTGGTGGAGGATAGAGTGACTTCTAAAAGGCAGGAAGTTATGGCTCTCCTCTTTCAACTTGTGCCATCTTCCACAGACAAAATATTTATTTGCCCTTGTTGTTACAAAATGAAAATGTTAAGCAGGATTCAAGACCCAAATATATTCCTTAACATAATGAAGATGTGCCTCATTTTCAAAGCTGACCATTTCAGAAGGCTTTTGAAAGAGACACTGTTCTTTCAGGTGCTCGCTTGGCACTATCCATCCCCAAGAGGCAATTAATTTTGGATCCTGACCGATGCCCCGATGTTCCAAGCATATCAGCTACGCATTAAGCAAAGGACTTCATTAAAGGACAGGAATTTAATTGAGTCTATATTCAGGTATGTCTCTGAAAGCTAGAGGGTAAGGAAGATACGTAGTAACTAAAAATGTTTTAAAGAACGCAGGTACGACCTCTTTCTGAGGAATTCAAGCTGTGTAGCCTACATTTAACTCTCTTCATCACACAGGAGTCAGTCAGACCACAGGTTCCCTGTTCTGAGCACAGCAAACTCCATCATACAGCTGCTACTTCAGGAAAAACTTTCACACCCAGCTCTAAAAAGTCAGTGAACAGGAAAATAACTACAGATATCCAGAGACAGAGAAAGTGTAACATTATAAGACAACAAGCCTCTGTACAACTTAACTAACCATTTCTAGCCTTAGAAACAGCTACAACTTAGAACGGAACGTGCTGACAGGGAGAAGCACTGGGAACAGCAAGGGTGCAAGAGTATTTATTTCCACGTTTTCTGTCCAAGTCTAAGAGCCTACTCTTAAGGACTTCTTGGATCCTGTTTAGAACTTGGCCTATCTGCAACAAATTACTAACATCATTCTTCAGCTCCTTCTGCCCAATCACTATGGCTGTTCTATCACATAAATTTTAAGCCTAATTTTTTCAACTACATAAACAAACACAAGCCTCTTTTTACTTGTCACTCCACTCCACTCCCCATTTTTTTCCACTCCTACCTTTATCAGATGCCATCATAAAGCCTCTCTTTAGCAAGGCCAATTTTAAAGGAAAATACAAAACTACCCCATTACTACACAGCTATCTTTATAAATTTATCCTGTTAATTCAGAACCATTTTCAAGCTATGGGCCAGTTACCAGTTTCATACATTTGAATAATATTTGGTGACATTTCCACCAGCTTGAAATGTCACAGTACTAATTTTTATTTTAACTCTAGAACGTGGGCCAAAATACTTCCATTGCACTCAGAACTTTAACCAAACCAACCACAAAAGCAAGGCACCCAGTAGTAACACCATGCTTAAATTAAAGGCAATGAGTGAAGCAGATAGGTTGTGGTTTGCTTATTTCTTACAGCAATATATATTCCTAATTTCAGACACCTGAATGCTGTTAACACTAGATTAACTGCACACTAGAAACTACAGAAGTAGTTGTCATTTGAAAAAAACACTCAACCATACTCACTTTCTATGCCAAACTCAAGGCAGCATTTTAAATAACACAGGGAATGATAATTGTAAATGCATAATGCAGAATTAAATCCAATATTGCTGTCAAAGCAACATTTCAGAATATGTTAACTTGGAAATTACTGTTAGCCCAGGGAGTAAACTCAAGTTAGCTCTTTCTTAACTTTGCTTCAGTTTTTCAGCTATATGAACTGCCCTTTTTGGAAACCTATCTTTACATTAATAATGTCAGCTTTTCTTTCAACATACTTTAGTAGGAGGGAACAATCAAAATTTAGGTGATTTGGCTGCCTCTTTAAAGGTTTAATAAAAAATTTATGCTTCACATCTCTAACTACTTCACTAAGAACCACTTTTGACCACAAAGAAGAAAAAGTACCTGGGAAGAAGTCAGCCTGAAATAAGTCACAATTCATTTTCATTCGATAGCATACATTTGCCAGCGCAGGAAGTTTTGATTGAGCCTCCTTAAGCAGAGAAAACTGTCAGCAAAATAACTACCATTTCCAAATAGCTTTATTTTCCTACAGCTGTGACATTTCTTTAATTAAAAAGTGTGATTAGTAATCTTATCCGAACACAACAAGACGATTACCTAGAGATAAAGTTCAACAAATCTCCTGAGATCAGTATGGCCTTGCACACATATCTTCTGCAGCAAACCTGGCAGATCAGAGGCTACAGCAAGGGGACCAACCACAAACATGGTTATTTGCTGGGGTCCTTGTGGAGCTAAGACTGTCAGTGCCCACCTCGCACAACTAAGCTGTTCTTTCCACAGAAACACAAGTAATACATTTTAACTGAGAGTGGCAGCAATTTGAGGAAGAGTGTAAGAAAAAGGTAATTTTAAGGTCAAAATAGTTAACAGTGACTTTTTCTTGAGTTCTGTGATCAGAAAGAAAGAAATTTTGCATTACAAAATTAAGGAATTCTATCAAAGTTCCTTTCTGCTTTCTTTCTCTTCTCTTCAGGGAATAAAAAAACAGACCTATCTAGGGCAGGGACAATTAACAGCTTGTCTTTCTGATTTGAGCACATTATCCCTGTAAAGCAAACATCTGAGCAGCGTGGTACATAAAAACACAACCCACCTTTACACTTCTTTCAAGGGTCAGTTCTCTTGGTGACCTCACTGCATTTCCAATCCCAAGTCTTCTGCATCATATATCCATTATCTCCCTTCCATTCTTCTGCCTAGGATTGCCTCTCTTGTGCTGTGCTTTAAAACATGAAAGGCCTCCTTTTGGCCTTGAAACTGGTGGTTGCTTCAGGGAAACTGTACATTTTCTGTCAAATGGCCTGTGAAAATTCAGGCCCCCATGCATCTATTAATCTGCCTGTGTGCATTAATAAAACTGTTAGTTCTGTTTCAGTATAAGACCTTAACCACAACAGAAACAGCATTTTTTTTGCAGTAGGTATGTAGTGTGATTTCCAGTATTTCTGTAAGCAAAGTGACCCTCACCCTTAATTTTGTCAGTTACTTTCTTCCTTGATTCTCTCTTTCATACTTCTTTGTCACTGATATACTCCTTCTTGCCTCTAGCCAGTTATTGCTGCTTTCTCAAAGATTACATCTTGTACCAGTGCCAAACTTCAATATATTTGGGCAGAACCAAGACAAGGACAGCAGAGCTTATTCTCCAGAACTGTACTTCACCTACAAAAAGCTCAGCAATTCACAGAGATGTCCCACCTCACTGGTTAGAGACTGCTTCACTGTCTCCAGAACAAGCAACTATCTTACTCACTTCTCCCTCCCTTTCCCCAATAACAACAGTGCAACATAAACAGATATTGACTTGAATCCTGGCTTTATTCTCAAATTTTCTGCAAAAGAAATTGATGCCTGGATGAGAAATGCACCACTTATTTATACTTAATTCATTCTTGGTTTAAATGTGGCTGGTAATACTGCCCTTACACTGTGTGCTATTCAAGAGCTAACCAACCCCTAATGCAGGACTTGTAAACCAATAAATATCGACATTTCAAACATAACTCCCACATTTTCAGATGTTTGTCACCTTTGACTTTCAACTCCACTAGGGAGATACAGGGTTATTTTGTTTCTGATAATTAGCTCTCTACCAGTCACCTTTCAATAAGGAATACATTTCATTCCATTATGATATTTAGCTTGACATGGAAACAGTTATTTCATATATTCAGTCAATTTCTATTCCATAAAACAGGAGGAATGCAGCTTGTACATAGCAACATTACAACTCTCTCATATCATGTGAACAGGCACCCCTTTATCTCCTTTTGGGTCTTTTCTTGGAGGTTACACAACAGTTCAGTTCAGAAAGCTTCTTATTAAAGCAGTAATTTTAGACCACATAAATGGCAAAATAAAGAGTGCAAAAATTTAGGTCACTTATCGTTTTGAACTTCCAATTACGTCCTTCAATGTCACGTATTCCTCCATGGGTGTTCTGCATGTAAATCTTAACCTATTATGCTGTGGTAAGCTTTCCTCACCTGAGAACATATATTTTCTTTTCAATCTTAATTATCTATTGCTTGTGAGTGGAAAATACATAATTTGGTTCCTCTTTCCTCCTTGGTATTTGATAATTTTTACACTTTGCTTCATTTAACTTTTATTACCATCGCAGAATTAACATGATGATCAAATCAAAAATCAACAACTCCTACGAAATTGAACACTAGAGTGTATTTGGGTCTGTTAAAAAAAGGAAAAGTTAAAAAAAGAAGTAGTAAAATATCTAATTTGTCCTCAATATATCTATCTAACAAAGCAGCTTACACATCCACCTTCTTTAATATTACACAGTGAGTTAATGCATTTCTACTCCCCAAATACCTCTGATGTAACATAGTAACCACTGCGCCCCGATAAAACCAATGCCATCCACTATCATCCACTAAGGCATTAAATGAAAACTTTACATAAACTCTAAACAATGACTTATCCCAACAATGAGATAGGACCAGGTGTGATTGAAATTGCCACAAAGAGGATTCAAAAACTAGGTAATGCAGCATTAAGGCTGCCCGTGCAACCCTTAATTGTCAGCACAGCACACATGCTGTATTTCTCAAACTCTGCAGGGCTTTTCCACAGAACCCCCTACTTATCCATGAGCACATAATGGAACTCCTGCAGAGATGAACACTGATGCCTCGTGATTGAGCTTATTGTCTGCTGGACCTCTGTCTTATTTATTGAAGAAAAGGAACAAAAGAAGGGATCACGGAAGCTGAGACAACAATTAAGACAGTGAAAAGCCAGTCTGGAAAAAGATGCCTATCCCTCCTCTAACATTCATCTTTCCTGTAGTTAAACAAGTCCCATTAAACTAGCAGATCTGAAATCTGAAGATTTTGCATCCCACCTCTCAAGTCGGAACAGGAGCCAGACCTCAAAGTATTAACAAAGAGTGAGATTCCTACCTCAAGTAGTAAAAACATTTCACAAAAAAATAAATTAAAGCTTAAGATACTATTTTGGCTGCTCAATATCACAAAAATCCCTGCTGTTATTTGCTGCTGTTTCAACCCGTAACAAAGCTTCCAGCATACGCACAGACAGAATTGAGCTCTGGCAGCCCAGACAATTTACAGATTGCAATTTAAGTGTTCCACCTAAGTACCAAGGTATAGCCATCCCTGCTTACCACACTCAAGCACAGGGCTCTGCCACTTCTTTTCACTGCCTAGAGGACATATAACAGCATTATGGAGAGCAGCACCTTCTTGCTCTTTGAAGCCACTCAGGTTGCCTCAATGGACATGAACTGCAAGTCACATCCTGCTCATGAACTTGCCTACAAGCAGAAACACCACAGGTTGCACAGGCACCCAAGTTAACCAAGTGCTCTTGCGGAAGGGTTTCACAGCTTTAACTTCCCAACAGTGGGTTAACACAGTGGAGACAGCAACATGGACAAATCCATTCCAAAAGCATATTCTATAAAATATGAGATTTTAAACAGAGTAGTTCTCCTACTTTGCTATATAGCAAGATCTTCCATAAATACAAAGTTTAAATTGCCATGTTGGCATTAACCACGACAGTAGGTAGTCAGGTCCTTTTGCTACCAACCGCCCATTGCTTTAACAGATAAACTGCTGCTTGGAACAAATACTATTTTTAGTAAGCAAAGACTCCAAATTTTTTCAAAACAACCTTGCAAAAACAAATATTCCCAGGCTCCACTGGAAAACCAAACAAAAACC
Organism: Zonotrichia albicollis; assembly: GCF_047830755.1. NCBI lineage: Eukaryota > Metazoa > Chordata > Aves > Passeriformes > Passerellidae > Zonotrichia > Zonotrichia albicollis. Next base: position 80,729,010 of record NC_133819.1, read on the forward strand.
TAAAGCAAACAAGAGCACAACTATTTATACATCTGCCAAGCAAATATTCTACAGCAAATCATATAGTTAAAAAAGGAAAGTTACTGAGTAAAAAAACTAACCCTCAGTTCTTGTGGGAGTGATGGGTGGAGACTTACTGCTTGAACTTAATCTAATCAATGCTACCATTTTTACCCCTAATATTCTATTACATTTACTATATTTGTAAATGGTAACATTTTTTTCTGACAAAGCCAACAAATTAATACACATATTTCACCTCTCCAATGCAAAGCTTTAGAATTAGGTGTAATATTATGAAAGAACTGGTCTTCACTACCAGTTGGCAAATGCTAAACCACAGGGATTCAACTGCACTGTCCCTGCTTCAACTCACCGGAAAAGGCCAGTTTTTAGTTAGCAGTGTTGTGTTGGTTGCTATCAGTTATACAAAAAATGTACACTGTTACTTGAAGGAAAATTTGCTTATCTCCATTTTCACGGCACTACCACAGTCATCTAACAACAGTAGTCTACAACACTCACATATTAACAGTTTTTCCTATATTTTTTCCCATTACAAAAATTTTACACACTCAAACAAGCTAACTTTATCTCAAGGGAAAGCTGATAGCTTCTAACTTTGATTTGTGTCAAGGCAGAGAGCAAACCCTTTTAGACAGCCAAACATCCATTCTTAAATGTTCAGGTTATCATTCCTTTCTATGTACAGATATGACAGGCAAATTTACTGCTTCTTGAGGAAGTTGGGAAAAAAATTACACTCCCTCACAGACACTGGTTCTAATTGCTACTGGTTTAAACTTCTCTTCAGTAGAGTCAGGAGATACCATTTCCACCGAGAAGTTCTTCAAAACAAAAAAAACCCAACACAACCCATAATCCACTTTTCCAGGGAGTTAAACTATGCTGTAACAATAATGGTCAATAGAGAATCAGACTTCTCAGTGCTATTAAAAGCACTGCAAAGCAAACTCACACAGCTTGACACAAGTTTTCCTCTGAAGCTGTCTACTATAAAGCTGAATGCAAGAAAAAGCAGCAATATTCAAAAGGGGTTACACCACTCAGTTATGTAAGTCACAAAGGTTCAAATTTAGATTTATATTTAGTTCATCAATTCCCACCCAGAGTTCAACTCAGTAAACTGATCTATTTTTAGCTTTTGACTCTTTTGGACATTTCCTTCCTTCATCTGTGTAAATGCGTCAGAGCTTCTAAAATGTTTCCCTTTGGCTAGGGTAGGATGCATCTGATTCCAGGCTTTATAAAAAAGCTAACACACACACACGCCAAGTGGTTATTGCTGGCAGAATTACACCCTTGCTCTGAGTTAAGCATAGGCAAATTTGACTCCAATCCCCACACTGTACTAGAAAAGACCTTGCTCCTTCTGCACTGATGGGTTAAAGCATGTCATGGCTAAACTTTACAAGGACCACAACAGGATAAATTGTATTTTATTACCTTTTCTATAAGCCGGCTTGACTTGACTCTCCTTCCTTGGTAATTCACCAGACAAACAGCAGAATTTTCCCAAAATGGGGACAGAAATGAAATTCAGTTTTTTAACTTTGTGCTCAGCTGCCAAGTCAAGAAATTCAGTCAAGTACAATTCCTTGTTTTTCTTCCAAAGACAGCCTTGCACTATCTGTGGAGAAACTACTATCATAGTTTTTATTTATTTTTTCATTTGATGTAAAGCATTACAAGGCAGTGTCCTGGTTCTGGCCTGGAGGGGGCATGACGAGGACCTGGAGTATCACCTCATGTAATTTTCTGGGAACAAAAGGAAGGGCTCACTCCCGTGTCAGGGCAGTGTGGCAGAGGGAGCTGGCACGGAATGTCCACAAGGACAACGTTCCACAAGGGGTGAGCAATAACATTTCTTTTCTTGAACATGCTGTCATTCGTATAATTACTGTCTGTTTTCTTATCTCATTACTGTTCCCAGTAAATTGCTCTTATCTTGACCCATAATCTTTACCTTTTGTGCCTCCAATTCTCCTCTCCATCCCGCAATAGGGAATACAGAGTGGGAGTGAGTAAGTGGAGTGAGGGAACACCATTCCTAAACCACGACAGTCAACCAACAAGCCATCAGATAATTCATAATCATCTTTCCATCTGAAAAGGTGCGACTCTTCTAATAAATTTTAGTGTGGCTTGCCTCTGTTGTCCTTACAGAAGCCTGGCTCACATGATCCCTGTGAATTAAGCAATGCATAGCATTGATTTCTTCTTTGAACTTTGCAAACTATGGCAAATTCAAGCCTAACAACTATCTTTAAGTGCAGAAAACAAGTACTTAAAGCACAGGAAATGTGACTAAGATGTGTAAAGACCATAAGCTACTGCTGTAGCTGTTCCATTTCCGATCATTTAGGACCAGCCCTATGCACAGTATCAACCAAAATGAAGTCGCTGACTAACATTAATAAACCAAATAATAAAGACAGGCAAAAAAGCTTTGAGACTAACACGTTATTAAAAAATAAACAACAACAATGGCTATTTAGTTTCTTTAGCAGTGAAATCATAACCTATTTTATTATTCTATGGTAAAAGACAACAGAGGACTCTAAAGATGGGGTTTGGCATCTCCCTAAGCCTGATATTCAACGCACTATGTGCTATCAACTTCTGTGCAGAATAGGACAATTCCAGGCAATTTATATTTCAATTCACCTTGATTTGCTGACAGCTTTCTACATTTTTTTTTCCTGTGCTTTCAGCTGCATATATCTGGAATTCAAGGAGTAGGAGAATTACAAAGAGCAAAGACACTTTGACCTTGGCCTAAAGTTTTTAGAAGAGGGTGGAGTATTTTTATGATCTCAGAAAATGGTATCATCTTTGTACTCAATGCTGCTTAACCCAACATGCCCAGAAGTCAGTGGCATGATAAACACTTGGAAATTGAAGAACTCACTACCTTAAGGCCAGTAGAAAATTATATCCAACCAACACTGTACAGCCAAGACTACACAATGGATACGGTGAAGTCCACCATGTAGCATAGAGAGTTAGCCAAGAAATATTGGTATTAAACACTCCAATTAGTCTAATTCACTTCTTGGGATGTCCCTTTATTATGCAGGACACGCTTTAAGAAATGTTACCTGATTTCTTCCCAATATTTAACATCTGTTTGGGCTCTGAAAACAAGCAGTTCCCAAGACTTCCAACACTCCAGCTTTCATTAAATTTCACCAATAACATTTTTCATTGTTTGGTGCCCTCAAAAATATTAACCAGCTATGTGACCATCATAAGCCCTAGTGAATAGCCTTTGACCAAATGCCTTGATAAAGTATGTCATAAGGCTGAAGGTTTCCACAAAATTACCCACAAAAATGCAGAAATTCTGTATAAAGCCTAAAAGTTTGGGATTTTGAATTATTCTTTTATGCAATATGTGAGGTACAGACTAGACAAAAATAAGTAGGTATTTACCTTAAAGGTCCCTGTGAGCCCTATCTTTCTGTAGTATATTTTCCTGTTCATTTTTAGCACTTAGAAAATCTCACTTCAATGTAACCCTGGATCCTCAGACTCTAATTGCTAAGCAGTCATGTACAAATCTAACCACAAAAATCACTACTGGTTGTTTACACAGTCTGCAGACACCTCAGGAATAACTATTACTGCTCATACACGCACTAACACTACAAGAAAACATGAGTAATTAAGCTCCGGGTAGTTTCACAGATGACTAGAACACATTGGGATTACTCACAATAGCCCTGTTCAGTGCCTGCTGCCCAGAATACTTTCTCCAACTTTTTAACAAAGAGATTTGCCATGCAAAGTCAAGTTTTTGAAGCCCAGTGGACTATTTAGTTTGACAGTATATACATGCACACATGTATCCTCATGCACACTAGCGAAACAAACCTTCCTGAAACTCAGACTCCTGTCAGACTATTACACACGCCAATAACATCCTGACTCTTGCACAGATTTGTGGGAATTATCCAAGCACACTGTACTACACCTATAGTATAAAACATTAAGCAAACCCCTGACACATTTTGAATACTGCAAGTTCACACTTTTGTCCCTATACTTGCCATCTTGCTTCCCCAACATCTTGGGCCCTGAGAGGAAAAAAAAAAATTCTCATCTCCCCATAAAGATTGCTTTCTCTTCCCACCATAATTATAAAACACCAATGCCTATTTCAGTTCTTCAGTAAGGTCCAGATTACAAAACACTATATTCAGAAATAGCAGCAAAAGACATAGTTAAGCACTGTTCAGTAGGAAAACCTGTTACATATTTGCAGCTGTGTATTTTAAACAGCGCTACTGCCACTTAGGCAAGGCAGTAGCAGAGGAGATTAAACAAATTTGACTAAATGATTTCAGAAGACTCCACTCAACAGCCTTGAAAAACAACCCAATTTTTTAAACAAATGCACAATTAGGCTATTTCAGATGACTTAGAGCAGCTATTTGGCAGAGAAACCACTGGAACGAGCTTTGTATCTTTAAAGCACAGTCTTGTCACTCAGACTGTTTTGTGAAACTTTGTGGACACAACCCATTTATGACCCTCCTCTTTGTGTATCCATACAACAACCTACTCTAGAGGCTGAAAATCAGATGCTTTAATGTACTGTAGTGTCTACTGCTAAAAGCACTTGAGTTGCTCCCTGTCATTTCAATTCCTCCTCCTCACTACTGGGTAAGTGATCTGTTTTCTCAAAACAGCAGTATCCTTCCTGAAGGAATATGACTCAGCTTTGCAGATCATCAGTATTACTTCACCAGTAGTCTACTTTTTGATTTTACCGCACCAAGAAAAATGTTAAGTTAAACAAAGATCCTTCTCCAAATCAGGCAAATTTCTTCATGAAAACAACAAATAAATGTAACCATCTTAGTCATTACATTAAAATAGCCTGCTGTGACTTTCATGGGGTTTTTTACCTCTTTTTTTTTTTTTTTTTAATTTGGTTATTACCAATATCACGCAGAAAAAAATTGTTTCCTCTGTTCTGTTTAAAATTATTACCCACTTTCCTTCGACCACCACTGCATTTCCAAAATTTCAATGAGTCTTTACTATTTTAACACTTTTGCTGACCATGAACAGCTATTTCAGTAATTTTATCTCCTTCTTCAAGATGCAGACCAAAAATCACTACGCAGTTTCACCCTATTAAATTGACCGAGCAGTCTGCAACTAAGCATTCTGTGACACCAGAATTTTAGTTTTTATTTTCAATTGAAGAGGAGTAGAGGAACATTAATATTTTCTCTGTATATTTGGGTAAGGAAAGTCTTTCCAGTCTTTCTCTAGAATTTATTTACCTAGATAGTGATTTTACATGCAAAAGCTTTTGGAAATCATGTGATATTATAGGTTGAAATTCACACCTGTTTCTGTCAGGTTGCTGTGGGACACATTTAACTGGGGGAAATATTACTACCCATCTTCTACACAGTGACCGAGCTCTGCAACTGATGAGAGCCTCAGCTCTACCAAGCCTCTTGCTACTTCTGTCAGCTCCTTTCTGGGCACATCAGCACTTGATGCCAGCTCGAATGTACTGCTTCCAAGAATGCACCTTTTCTCTAACTCCCATTCACCTTCCACTCCAAATGTGCATTTAGTTTATCAACTGGCAGCTATCAAAGATGTTACCAGTAATTGTCCTCGTCCTCTCTTAGAAATATTCATGACTTCTGCCTCCAGCTGTTTCAAACACAACCTAACCTCTAACTTGATCTATCCTTGTCTATCCGCAGAGAAGCTTGGCTGTTTCACACTAGGCCAAATTGCACAACAGCTGCTGCATTTCACACTGAAGCTCTGTATCCTCATCTTCATTGTTCCAGGGAATGTCACTTCAACAATGCTATTTCCCAGCCTAACTTCTCCATTGTAACTTCATTGTTTCTGCAGTTATTTTTGCTCTGCATATGCTCATCAAGTTGTGGCATTTTTCTATGGTATTTTTCAAAATATCATTTACACACACACCACTCTGCTTCAACCATCTTACTAAAATGGACACTTCTGGAATTGGATCAAAACTCCACAAAAGAGCCCACTTCTTCAGCTCAGGTCAACCAGCACTAATGACAGCAATACTGCTGCAACCTTCTCATTTGCTAATGCAACTCAAAGCACAAAAGTAACAGATTCTTGAAAAGTTTACACAGCACTGTGAATTTTTGTTGTGTTTATTTATTTAATACAAATGCTGTCATCACACGAAGTCACATGAAAGAATGGACAACTTGGTTCATACTTTACATCCTCTGCATGCCCACCAGTTCTTAAAACGCACCTCAGCTCCTGACAGCCACGGGGCCAAGAACCAGTACTTGCAGAGAACAGCAGGGAGCTGTCATGTGAGCTACCACCAGTGCTACCTGGCAAAACTCCACTTTTGGCTTCACTATTAGATTATTTCTGTTGGACACTCGTAACAACTCTGTAGCAGCTCCAACTGGAATGCCAAGTAAGCAACAACAACTCTGACTACCTTCTCTGTAAGTTAGCTACTACACATCACCAGGAGATAGTGCCTTCCTAAGAAGATTCACCTACCCTAACTTTACAGATGGTGTGCTCTGCTTCATGGTTTTCAGACAGAAACTTGGCTTGTTTTTCACATTTGATGCCTACCTTTAAAGCTAGTTTGCCCATGATCTAAATGATAGTGTTTTTATTAGTAGTATTCTTGAAAAAACTGCTCTTTCTAATAACATGCTTGCCTTTTCTTTACCATGTAACCTTTCCAACGCTCCCTCCATTCCCTACTATGATAGCATTTTTAATGCTGTCTACTATGTGCCAGTCACTATCACATAGGACACAATATAAAGCAAGCAAGGCAAAAGTATATAAAGCAATATAACAAGAAAGAAACAAAACGTAAGTCCTCCTTGTAAATTTGAAACAACAAATTCCTAAATGCTGGAATTTATCTTTACAGTATTTCGTGATTTTCATGAAAACTAAGCAAACAACAAGATCACTATTTAAAAGAAAAATAAGAAAATTAATTCTATTTTCATGACACTCATTAATACTTCTTCTAAGGTCTCAACTACACAAGCAGCTATCAGCATAGGTTGCTATAGGCAGACTTAGCCAAACCCAGACTGATTGAAGTCTCAAGTTACTAGTGCTTGCAGAAGTCTTCAAATGTCCACAACCACAACAAATCTCAGCATTCTGTTTTCCTAAAATACTCACACGTTCATTTTGGTACCTAAACACACATATCTTAAACCAAAGTTTTAAATTCTCTTATCATTAAGCTTACATTAAGAAACACATGCACAAGCAGGATACACTAAGTGTATAACATTAGAACTAGGTGCTATTTAAAGCCCTTCTGGCTACCAGCCTGTTCTCTAACTTCACCTTGAGAGGTGGCACACTGAACTCTCTACTTGGAACAACCACCTCCTCCAGACCCACATTCATCTCAGACTTACTCCTTCTCCTGAGAGAGGACTGCTGCTACCTGTGCAGATTAGGTTTTACATGGAGAATCCTCCACTCTTTTGTTTTCCCATATCAAGGGATGAAGTACAATTAACAATTATGTTCAGATTTGACCTGACAAAGCCTGGAGAGTTATTCACCTTAATGACAAGACTTTTGGAGCTCCTTGTTTTTCCTTTGTTTTTCAAACACTTCTGTTCCCCCAACCCCTTCCATTGCTCAGTATGCAAACTGTGTTCCTTCCAGGCATGTGGCAAGTGTTCACATAAACAGGTGGTGACAACCCTAATCTCCTCAACAGCTTTGAAAACTGTATTATCTGTCCATATATGAATGAAGTTACTGCAGTTTGTAGAGGCCACTCATAAAAAATGTATCATGCAGGAAATAACTGCATCCACTTTCATCTCATAACTGTGAAGAGTTATCAGTCAGTTGTCTGGTTTTTTTTTTCATGAAGACTTATCAGACTAATTTATAAAGGCACTCCCTACACTGTCTAGCCAAGGATTGACTGAAGTGCTTACAAGCCTTTTTCTCTGCAACCTTTTGTATTCATGTCCATACAGAAGGGTAAATTTAATTACTAAAAGTTTGACCAACATCAACATTTGTCTTTTACTTGGATGAAAAATGTTTTGCTCTTTATGCCTAAAAACCAAATTCACGAACTTCAACTAGCAAAAATACCTTAGTTTGTAAAAGCACTCTTACAATAACAAGATTTAAATTTAACAGAGAACCCTCTTTCTTCCCTCCTGAAGATTTGAGTCCCCTTACCAAAGTATTGAGGACTCACAGCTGCAAAGATGAAGATTAAACCAACAACAACCAAACAAAACCTCTGTACGGTTACTGCCCTGTAAGCCATGACTTGATGGCACTCCCTCAAATTCAACTTTGCTCATGTCAGCTGTTTTCAGACCTTTCAGACACACAGAATTTTAGGATGAACTTAGAACATATTTTGAAAAGTTTTATCTTAATAACTTTTCATAAAAAATAGATCTTGTATACTTAACACATGTACTAACACCACTCTACACAGCCACTTAGACTGTGCTACTGGGGTTTTGTATGGTAACAGGTTTTTTTCATAATTCCAAGATATTTTACCAGTTCTTTCAAGTCACAACAGTGCACTTTTTTAATTCAAAGAAGGGATAATTGTCTAAACATTTATAGTTCAAACCATATCCTTCTGTCAGTTTACACAGTCATTTCTAATCTCTAACATATATAGGACAGAAAGGCACCTCCTACAACCACTGTGTTTTCTCCTTCAAAATGTAATCACTATGCCTGGCCTTCAACTCTGCTTCTTTTACTATTAATCCTGCCACAAAGGTGACAGGCCTAACAAGGTGCTCTTTCCTTTTCAACTCCAAATAATGAGATTTAGATACCAAATATGTAACAGAAAGTAAGCTGCTTCAATTTCTTCCAATAAAGGGATTCCTCATTTACATCCAAGACACACAGTCTTTATATGCTCCTACTACCACCACCTCACTTCCAGCTCAGCTGCTTTCCTCACATTTCAACTGCAACTTTATTTCCCCAACAACTCAAGAGTGAGTTTACATTTACATAACCAAAGTGAAAACTGGAAATGCGCACATTTCAAGTGATGTGAACCTAGCTGCTGTTCAATATCCTAACAAAATCTTCCAAATAATGAAACTCCATTCTTCAGGCTACTTTAATTCTACTTCAATCTTAGTCTTACAAAAGGACAGGAGGAAAGCCAATAACCCCACTTGGCAGCCCAACTGACCAATTTAACCAGCCCAAGATTAGAACTGATTGTTTAGGCAGGCTTTTTGTTGTTAGGGTTATTTTTTTTTCCTCCTGGAAAACACTGCAACATTTTTACTCATTTTCTTTTTAAGTAACAGCTAGAGCTTTGCTAATATTCTCTGCAAGTGACAGGAAAGAGGAAGCATTTGTCATTGTAAATTCTGTAAAGAGAAAAATATTTTGTTTGCTCCTAAGTGCACCAAACAAAGTTTTTTCCTTGTTCATTGATCTCTGTGCCTTTGTGCTCCACTGAAAAAAAAGTGCCTGTTGTTCAAACAAAGGGAAGCACTGGAGATCTCTTAATAGACCCTCTCCTCATAGAAGAGTGGATCATGCACAGAGGCGGAATTCAAAGAGCTCTTCTCAATGCCAAACACCCACAGGAGATGCCAGAACATTTTCCAGTGTATGTTAGAGCCCAGGCTGAACCAGATAACCTTCACATGTAAATACGGAAATGAGAATGGCAGCTGTTAAATCTCCTCTGAGAGTTTTTTGATAAGTATGTCCTTCTATTGCTTTAAGATTTTCAGATGCTGCAAGACTGAGCTCAGTGCAACTTCCCTGTTATCCCAAGTTATCAGCATCAGAAGTCATCACTGCACCACTTACGAGCTTACCAGCTGTAGCATCCCTCAACCCACACATAAATGTGGAAGTTGATTATTAATACAGCTGGCAGGATCTTCCAAAACTGCAAGACTACTACACAAGCACCCATTTAGAAATACACTAGGCAGACTACTGTGTATAAGCCTACTGTTATAATTTGCCATTTTGCTTTAATTGGGATTTTTTTCCTGGGAACGATAAAAGTCAGTCCTTTTTCCATGATAAAACCCACCAAGGCCAGCATTCTGACAAGGAGTTTCACACTCAGTGGCTCTCCTGTGAAGCAGGTTGCCCCGGGAGCATCAAGCCCTCCAGAGGGGACACAGCCCCCTATTCGGACCCTCTATCCAAGCAAACGCTGCTCCCAGCCCTGCTTCAAGGATGCCTGCCACAAATCACACCTCCTTCTTCATCCTCATGAAACCAAGCACACTGAGCAGCACCACCGACCGCAAGTAGCACTGATTACGCCGTTTCCCACTTCCCTCGCGGACTTTGCTTAAAAATCCAGTGAACACAGCTTTTACTACTATTATTACTACTGCCATCATTATTTTTTACACACGAAATCGGCCAACCCCCTCATCTTTCCTGCGGTGAGTCTGCATTTCCCTTGCTCGCCGCTCCTTTTTAGGCATCCAAAAGGAGCAAGTGCCCAGCCCAGCCCGGCCCGGCCCGGCCGGGCCGCTCCACCCGGAGCGATGGCCGGGGGGTGCCCCGGGGGACGCGGAGCCGCCGGCGGAGCGGACGGAGGGGAGGAGCCGCCGCCGCCCGGGGGAGGGCAGCCGGCACCGGGGGAGGCTCCGTCCCCGCCGCCGCCCAGGCTGCCGGCAGGGCTCGGTCCCCGCCGCCGGCGGTCCGTGCGGCCCGGGCAGCGCTGCCCTCCCCGCCGCTATCCCCCGGGGCATAGTGTCTCGGCGGCGGGCGCAGCCGTCCTCCCCGCCCGGTTGCGTGCCGAGAGTAAACACCGAAGGAGAAGGCAGCCTCCATTTTTTTTCATCCCGGCAGCCTGTCAACAGGCTCCCCCCCCTTCCCCTGCCGATCCTCCGCGCCCAGCCCGGCTTCCCAGCCCGGCAGCGCCCGAGAGCCGCTGCTTCCCCGCCTCAGCCGAGGCAGCGACACCCCCTTAATATAGGCTTCGCTTTTTGTCTGCCTCTTTCGGTTCTCCTTAGAACATCCACTTTCCACGCCGCTTCTACCATCCCTGCCCTGTGCCGCCACCCAGCAGCACAGCACCGGAGGAGCGCTGCCTTTTATAGCGGTGTCATCCTTGCCGGCTCCCCGGCCTCCCCGGGGGGCCCGGCCGGCGCAACCGGCTCCCCGCAGCCCTGCGGCCCCGCTCACCCTTCCCACCCCTCCGACACCCTGGGCTTCCCAGATCCGAGCGGCTCCTCCACCCGCCTCCCGCCCCGCGACCCCCGCCGGGACATTTTCGGGGGGCTCGGGTCCACCTGGCGCTGGGTGGTGCCGCCGGCCCCGGTGACGCGCCTGCTGCCAGGCCGGCACGGGAGGCAGAATCGCACCTGTCACCGGCGACACCGCCCCGGGGCGGCAGCAGCCCCGCACCCTCCCGGCCGGGCCGCGCCGCCGCCGCCCCCGTTTTCACGCCTCGGTTCTGCCGGCGAGGGTGGCGTCCCGCCCGCGAGTTGCGGTGCCTAAGCCCCGCTGTCCCCGGCATAGGACGGGGCGGCTCGGTTCTCTTTCCTGCCGCCTCCCCGAGGAACAGACGGGCAGTGCCGAGGCGGCCCCGGCGGCGAGCGGCGGGCGAGCCTTCCCCGAGGCCACCTGACAAAGCCGGTTGCCCTCTCCTCCTTTCCCGGCTCCAGGGGGAAGACGTCGCCTCCCCAGGGCCACCTTTCGCCTCTGCCTCCAGCCGCGGTCTCGCCGCCGGCCCTTCTTCCCCGTTCCCCCAGGACAGGAGCGCACTCACCGGATCGGAAGAACGCCGCGATGTCCGCCGAGTCCTTGGCCGCCTCCTCGGCCCCTTCCCCCGCGCCGCTGCCGGCCGTGGTGGCGGCGGAGGTGGCGGTAGCGGCGCTGCTCATAGCTGCTGCTGCTGCTGCGTGTGCCGGCGGCGGTGACTCCACCGGGCGAGACCTGCCGCCGACCCCGCCGCCCCCTCCGCGGATCCCGGCTTCACCTCCGGGCGGGAGCGGCCGTCAGGGCGGCAGCCGGAGCGGGCGAGCGATGCGGGGCGGCGGCGGGCGGCCGCAGCGAGCGGAGGGACATGAAGGTATGTGCGGAATGGCAGCTCCGGGAGCGCCCACCCCCCGCAGCCACCTAGGAGGCGGCGTGTGCATGCAGGGAGTCCGGGCAGGCGGGCGGGCGGCAGCCGGAGCGCAGACAATCGCGGGAGGAGGAGGAGGAGAAGGAGGAGGGCGACGACGACGACGACGGCATGGGAAGGGCCAGCGGTCCGCGCAGTGAGCAGCTAGTGGGCGGAGAAAAAAAGGAACGTTTCCAACCTTTTTTTTTTTTTTCCCTTTTCTCTATTTTTTTTTTTTTTTAAGAAGGAGCGAGGAGCGATCTGGAGGAGTAGCAGCTGCCCTAGCCACCGCGGTGCCAGTGGCCGCAGCAAGCACCGTCCTCCATCTTGACTGGGAGAAGGAGGAGGAGGAGGGGAGGAGGGTGGGAAGGGGGAGTCGGGAAAGGAAGCGAGTCCCCGCCCGAGGAACAAGGGCGGTGGAGCCGGGAGTGGGGGGAGCTCGGGAGTCTCCGGCTGCGTCCGGCACCGGTCGGGATGGGGCGGGGCCGGGCGGCGCAGCGCGTCAGCGCTCCCGCCGGGCCCGCGCCCCGTGCCTGGGCCGGGGCTTCCCAGAGGCGGGGCCGCCCGCCGGGAGCTGCGGGTTTGCTGTTCGGGTTTGGGATTTCTGTTTGTTTGGTTGGGGATTTTTTTAGGCGCTTCCGGCTGGCCTTCGCCCTACTGCCAGCTCGCCGGTGCGCGGAGGTCGGAGTGGAGGTCCGAAAAGAAAAACCAAAACCCTGAGCAAATCCAGTCCGTGAGGGGCGGGAGCGTGGGAAGCAGCGCGTGCCCCGTGCTCCTGCCTGCCGCTGCCCGGGGGACCGCGCTCGGGAAGAGACCCCTGCCCAAGGTCGGAAGGAGCCCGGCTTACCTCTGGAGGGCACAGGGCAAAGGGTGCCAGATTTCTTTAAAAAGGTGCCTTTAAAGGGCAGCCCTTACGTTGCTGTCTGTATTGTGGATAGTTTTTCTTCTGTTGTCACGGGGACGCTTCAAAAGATTTAATGCTGTGGACTGGTTCAATTAATATCAAATAAGCAAGCAGCTCAGGATGGGGAGGTTATGTGCCCCACCACCGTCCTGCTCCTCGTGTTAAGGCAGTATAAGTTTGTGTCCAGGTCAGGTTGAGGAGAGGGTGTCAGCAGGAATCAGAGGTTGCACAGATTGATGAATTTGAGTAACAGATCTCAAATGCTTGTGGTAAATGGTAAATCGTTAGCACACTTGAAATGCAGAAGTACAGCTTCAAGAATTAAACTCCTGAGCCTTTGGTAAGTGTTAAAAGAAGGTAAGTTCAAGAGAAGTGTGGTTTGTAGAATTACAGAATATCCTGAGTTGGAAGTGAGTCACAAGGATCATCCTATGATCCTGCACAGGACCACCCCGAGAATCCCACATGTGCCTGAGAGCATTGTCCAAACACTTCTTCAACTCCAGCAGGCTGTGGGTTATGAACACTTCCCTGGGGAAGTTCCAGTTCCCAACCAGCCTCTGGGAGAAGAACCTTTTCCTAATGCCCAACCTAAACCTCCCTTGGCATAGCTTCATGTCTTTCCCTTGAGTCCTATGGGAATCCTGACAGGTTCTGTTAGTTTATCAGTCAGATGATGAGGAAGTCATCTGCAAGGTTTCCAAGGTTTGTATTTATCTGAAGTTGTATAGCTTGATGAAAAGCTTTTGTGCAACCATGCCTGCCCTAATTTCTCTTAAAGAGATTTGTTTGACTGAAAAGATTTTTTTAAATGTTTTTCTTTCAGACAGCAGGCACAGGAAAGAGTTCCAAATTAGCATCCCAGTGGCAGAAATGGTTTCAACATTAATTTCTTTCTAACTGACACCATCCACTTAGCAAAAAGTATGAATGGAACAAATGCTGCTGTTCCCTAGCAAGCAGTGAGTTGACCTAGGGGTGGGAATAGGATAGTGTATATCTGCCCAGAAAAAAAAAAAAAAAAAAACAAAAAACAACCTGCATAAGAATATGAGAAAATTGGGTAAGTGCATGGAAAGCATTAATATAATGAGTAAAGTAAAGAATAGGAATCCATCATTCCAGCTTTCAGTGACTAGAGAGCAAGAAGTGCTTGAGATTACTTGTTTTCCAAATTGAAAAAAGACTTCAACATGCTGTTCAACTCTGGAAAAAGCTTTAGAAGGCTTTTCATCAGTTGTTGAAGACTCTGACTTTCCATTTCCAATTAGTTGCTCTTCCAGCACACTGTACAAATTCTGAGTGGGCACTAAAAAGGCAAGGTTAATTTGAACACTTTTGAAGGATATATGACTCAAGTTGTCCCTTCCTTTGTCCCCTCCATCTGCTGAATTGCAAGAGATGCTAGGTTTGCTTTTTTCTTGGGGCATGGATGCCCTGAGCCATGTCCCCGAGTACAGGAGCCTTTCATCACTGTGCAAGTGTGGTTGAGAAGTTGTAATCAGCAACGAAGGTGGCCCTTACAGAAAATCCTTCAGGAGCCAAAAATGCTCATATCCTTTGCATGATTCATAAGATTATAGTAATACACAGGGTTCATGCTAATGTTCAGGATGCAATATTTGTTGAAGGGTAAGTTAAAACAAAGAGGTAAATACAGGAAAATGACATTATGACAAAGTTACTTAACACTCTAATAAAACAAGGATTTAATTCACAGTTATGCACATCAAGTATCAAATACCAGATTTAATATTTTGACAGTAGGAAATTAAGTTTCTGAGTCTGGTTCTTCTTGGTCATTTTAGGCTTCAAACAAAAACAAACCAGATATGAATGGTCTATATGGAGAATGTCCCACATTGGATATTAGTGCAAATTTGAAAATCTGTCACTAGGGAGTAGCCATATTCTCCTCAACTCCTACATTGTTTATCTCAGTTTTTGTGCCAATTGCAATGGAAAATGCAGAAATGGAAAAAATATTTGTGGTGTAAAACATACTTTAGCCGTAAATGTGACCTGTAAAGTACCCATAGTGTTAAGGCACAGATTCAAGTTAATTAGTTATCAAGTTATAGATTACGTATAGAAGTTTTAAATGTTAATGATGTTCAAGTTCTGTGCTTAATTTCTGTATTTTATATATACATATAAAGCATTTAATTTTATGTAAGTATATTGTTAAAAAATATTTATACCCCAATAAAATAAATGCCCAAAGAGTAGTGTTGTTTCATTTGAATGCCCTTTATTTTTACTTGTGTTGTGTCTTAACTGTGGTTGAATGGTCATTCCAAAATCAGAATGCCAAACATAAAAACTTTATTCCTGTCAAAGAGGTGTCTAGTGAGGGAAGAAGCTTGCCCAGAGCCTAGCCTCGTGTATCCAGGCTGGGAAGTGTCACATGTCACTTCATGTTTCATCCCTAAAGGAATTTGCAGACTTGATATTTCTTGAGTTCTTTTCCTGCAGTATTTGCTGCCCACTTGATCAAGAAAGCAACAAAGATTTCCCCATTTCTGTAAGATGTTAATGAAAGCAGGGCAAGCTTGATTTAAAAATCACTGATGTTTACCAGCTTTTGAGAAATAAACTAGAAACTCACTAGTTTGGACAAACTAGGAGACAGAACATGGTATTGACCTGGGGCCGTCAATCAGAGTTGTCTTACTTAGAAAAAGAGACTTGGAAAAAGAGACTTCAATTATGGAAAAAATCAAAAAATGCACAACTACAAAACCCAGCCAGCAACTAGAGTTTTACAATGGAGTTCTCTTCTTGTAGCTGTTTTACAAGCTTCACTATTCATTTTGTAAACAAAAACACAGAACACAGGGGGTAGTGTGGGGACAAGGCTTCACATGGAAAACACTGTAAGGGAAAATGCACATGGACTTCAGCCCAGCCAGCCTCTAAGAACTGTTTCTTGCAACCCTTATTTTTCTGCAGCAGGATTTTGGGGGACAAGTTATAATCACAGTAAGTAATAGAGAAGGCCATATCAGGTGCTACTGTGCTTTTAAGATGATAAGGCTTCTTTCAAGTTTGCAGCAGTTAAGGAAAGCAATCAAGAGTTATTAATGTGCACCACCTTGGAGTTGCTATCTGGTTTCTGATCTAAATGGCGTTTGCGTTATAGCAACATTTGTCAATTTCAAATTGTTCTCAGAGCTCATGGTGTATCTCTTCTATCTGCAGACAGACATTGAGGCATTTTCCAACCATTATCATTATTATTGCTCTCTTTTCCACAGAAGCATCCAAGTCCTTTTAAAAAGTTTTCTTGAACAGTATTAAGGTTGTGTTCTACTTCCTTATCCTATAAAATGAAGTTCTCATTTCATTGTATGAGTTCTGGCAGCTTTTGGATATCTGTTGTTATCTTATTGTTATTATCATGTTTCTAGAGTCCCATACCTTCTACGTGGTTTTCTCACACACAGCTCTTCACAGCAGTGTTGTTCCTGCTTCTTCATCAGGGCTCCTCCAAGGCTCTCCCTGACCGGCCAACCCACCCCCTTTTATCCCAGTTATCTTCATTAGCCACAGCTGCTGCCCAATTAAGGACATCACAGCTGCAGCCCATTTAGAACAACTAGGATTAGGGCAAGGCCACTTATACAATACATATACTTTACTATTGCTCAAAGGCCACCTATACAATACATACTAAGATTCTATGGCCATCTATATTCATTCATAGTTTTTTCTATTTTTCTGCAAAACTGTTTTTTTTTTTAGCAGATGATGTACCTATCACCTGTGTAAAGTATTGTCAGTCTAATTGAAAATATTTTCCCCATACTTTCCTTGGTACAACCTGACACATACAAGTTTGAGAAGTGAGCCCATGGTAATCTCATGAGTTTTAGCAAGACCAAGTGCAAGGTGCTGCTGGTCAGTATCAACACAAGCTGAGCGATTAACAGATCCAGAGCAGCCCTGTCCAGAAGGACTTAAGGGTGCTGGAGAGGCTGGACATGACCCAGCCATGGGCACTCACAGCCCAGAAATGCAACTGTGTCCTGGGCTGCAGCCAAAGCAGCGTGGGCAGCAGGGTAAGGGAGGGGATTCTGCCCTTCTGCTCTGCTCTGACCCCACCTGCAGTGCTGCACCCAGATCTGAGGTCCCAGCACAAGAAGGACATGGCCTGTTGGAATGAGTCCAGAGGAGGGAGATGAAGATTATTAGAGGGATGAAGCACCTCTCCTATGAGAAAACACTGAGAGAGTTGTGTTTGTTCAGCCTGGAAAAGAAAAGGCTTCACATAACCTAAATGGGGCCTTCCAATAGCGGAAAGAAGCCCACAAAAAGATGGAGAGAAGCTTTTTACAGGAGCATAGAGTGACAGGAGAAAGGGGAATAGTTTCAAACTTCAACAAGAATAGGTTTAGATTAGATATGAGGAAGGAATTCATTACTGTAATCATGGTGAGACACTGAAACAGGCTGCCCATGGAAGTTATTGATACCCCATCCCTGGAAGTGTTTAGGGTCAGCTTGGTGGAGCTCTGAGCAACATGGTCCAATGGAAGATGTCCCTGCCCATGGGAGGGGATTGGAACTTTAGGGTCCCTTTCAACCCAAACCATTCTGTGATTCTTACATGTCCTTATAATCTTAAAGCAGCACTGCCAGTCCTCCCCAGGACAATATTTCACAAACACTCTGAGCACCTGTAAGGAGAGGCTTAGTACATCTAAGTCAAAACAATGTAAAGGGACAGTATTCGATGGTAACCACAAATAAAGTTTTACTACTTATGTGGTCATGACTGTCAAATCTTAGCAAAAAATCGAGCAGGCTTTTAATAGCCTACAGACCAAGATGTGTGTTTTTGCATATCGCTTACCAAAAATACTAACCATCCTGATTTTATTTATAACCAAACAGTTTTTTAAAATTCTCACCATTTCAATGATGTACTATCTCTATAAAAATCCAGCTCCCAGTTCTGCTATGTGGCATGTACTGACTTGTCAATGTCAAGGACACTGACATGTAGAAATTATACCAGACGCCTGATGTTTTATAGACTATTGGTGGTCTATACACCATCTGTTCACTACCTTCACCCTAAGGAAGTGTTGGTTTTAACGCTTAGGCTTAGACACACATAATTCCACATCATTGTGCAATTGATGGTGGCTGAACCACTCAACTGAATCTCAGAAAGGTCATCCCATTGCCTCTTCTACCCAGGTTTTCAGACACGTTTGTTCTCTCCACCAGGAAGTATGCAAACATGTAAATGCACACACACATGCACAACACAATTTCAGATTTTCTATCACTATCATTAACATTGTCAATAGTACTGGACTTTCAAAGAATACTTTCCTTTTCGTCCAAAATTTTCCAGGCAGAAATGAGTGCCGTGCTTCAGAGGCTTTCTGAAAGAATTGGACTTAGTGTGCCTGACTGAAAGCAAGGTGCACATGCATTACAAGATCTCATCCTGAAAGGAACAAATCCAGAAATCATAACAGTGGGACAATGCATGCTAAAACCTGTATGGGTGATTAATTCCTCTTGTTTTCAATCAGTTATTCACCAAGTAGCATGACTTTCCTTTAGACATTCTGCAGTGTGCCCCTCACTCCACAATAGATCAGATTACATATTCTTGATCATTTTACTTTGTCATGCCTGAACTTTTGAAGACTAGATTTTGATAAAGTATGGTTCCAGATAAATAAAGAAGAGAGATGTGATTTTATTTTCCCTGGGTAAGGAGACTGGTGATAACAGTTGACTTCATTGTAACTGATGATTTGTTGAATACATCTTCTCCCTCTTTCTTAAGCTTTAAGAGCACTTCAGGAAAAAACTCAAGAGAAAAATTCAGCATTTTCTTTTCATTGCTGAATTTCACCTTTTACTGTCTCATGTGTGTTGTATTTCATATTTCTAGAGTCCCATATTGTTGTTTCCAGATTTCTAGAGTTCCATACCTTCTCTCAGTGTTTTCTTATGACTGTAGATCTTCACAGCACAGACTCCTCCTTCTGCACATAATTCCTCCTTAATGAGGACTCCTTCCAAGCTCTCCCTGACTGGCCAACCCACCCCCTTTTATCCCAGTTATCTTCACTAGCCACAGCTGCATCCCAATGAAGGACATTGCAGCTGCAGCTCAGCAAGAACAACTGAGACCTACCGGGACAAGGCCTATATACAGATATTCAAGTACAATACCGATAATTTACTAGGACTCAAAGGCCACCTCTACTATACACGTGTTAATCCAGTTTGAAGTCTTTTTCAGTTTAAGCTAAATTGGGCTCCAACAATCCAGATCAACTGAAAAAATGGAGACAGCATGACTAGATTTAAAGCAAAAGCTGTGACAAAGTTTTTGCTTATACTACAGAAAGTGTAAAAAGCTTAATGTTGTACATATTTCCTTCCTGGCCTTCCAGATTCTTGCTTCCCTGGTTTCAGCTCTTTCAGCTAAGCACCTGAATGGTACAACCTACTCAGTGGCTTGTGCCATGTCCCATTATTCCCATTGTTCTGAATGTATCATATGGCCAAATCCCTCTGTGTACAAACGATGTTAAGCCTCAAAAGAAAGCTTCTATATCATGCCTGGCATTCTCCATGGATCTGCCTGTTTCTTGCTTCTGTTCAGGGGATGCAATAGAATCAAAGGTTTTGCCAACAGCAAGGTGGGCCCCTATCACGCTTATGCTATCAACAATATGTATGTGTGTAATTACTACTGGAGAGTATTCAAGCTTGAGGACATTTTATGCATTGAAGGCATTAGTGGTACCTTATTTGATCATGATATACAGACAGCTTGTGCCAGAACAGTCTCTGCCCTTCATGCCAAAAAAGCAATAGCATGTCCACAGGAAAGAAAATATGTACAGAAAAAATGTACCATATGTATCTTCAAACAAAGACCACTGTCTTGTGTCATCATGATGGAAACTCAGAAAAATAGGTCACCAATTAAACTAAGCTATTACACCAGTGATTGCCAATAGATCAGCAGACAGCCTTACATTATGTTGCTTGTTTTTACCAACCCTTTGATTTATGAGAAAACTCTTCACTCAGTATCAAATCAGTTTTAAGTCCAGTTGACAATTACCCTTCTGCCTTAACAGTAATCATCTTTTAATTGTACTGGCTTGCCTACAATTATATGTCAAAATAGTGTTCAAGAATTGGCATAAGGCAGCACAAAGAGCCATATGTAAATTAGAATACTTTAATTTATGAGCCTAAACAAAGTGAAAAGTCAATCAAAAGTGAAGCTTAAAACAAATAGCACCCTGTTTGAAGACTTATCTCCCAGAAGAGGGCATTTAAATCAGTTCCACTGCTTGAGTACTTTTATGCATATAACTTCATCTGTATGCTGGTTTAGAGTTGCACAATTTGGAAGGCATCTTGGATGCCTATGTCTGTATCGCTTCTGTCAATCAATATCTTGTAACAGGGATTGAAGAAATTTGAGTAATTGCTTAGAAATGCAGAAATGCATAGTTTCCTTTCAATACATAGAACTGAATTTTAGTTTGAGTCATTTAAAAATGACAGTTTAAAAAAATATTTACAATACTTTTGCATCCAGTGCCAGGGAGCTAGCTTTATAGCAATCCATGCAATTCATAAGTTTGTTGTTTTTATATGACTTAAGTCTTCAGAGGTTGATGATTACCTAAGACTATGTTCAATCCATGCTGACTTTTTGCTTTGAAAGAGGAGTGTAAGTTTTTTAACCAGGTGTTGTTTACAATTGAATCTTGAGTTTTCCAGATTCATGTGAGAGCTCACTAAAGAGACCCTTCCAAAAGATACAGAATTTTCAGCCAGGGTACTAGTAAAGTCTGTTCTGCTGCAGTGGATCTAAACTTCTTGAGTTTTCAAATGGATCCCCTGGATTTTTTTTCACTTGGAAAGAACAGATTTGCTCAGAAAAAGGCTTTCCAAATTCCCAAGGAATTTGGAGCCCATGGCATGGTTCCCCCATCACCACCTCCTGCTGTAAGAGGTGATCTCAGTTATCAAAGCCACATTTTACAAACATGTTTATTTATCTCTAGGTATAAACATTTATAATGATTTCTCCTGTACCTTGGTTTTGTCAAGGTGGTGTCTCCTGTTTGGTCTTTTTATCATATCCTTCCTGCAGATATTTCACTACTGCCTGTGGTCTCTAGACATTATACATGATTTATTCTGATCATGGAGTCAGAAGCTCTGCTTAGGGAGGTCAGATCCTAGGTGGGCATTTGTCACTCCTTAGCACCGATTGTCCAACATTGCCATCCTAGTCAATTATGCTATTAGCTAGACAGTAGCAGTGGGTGTTATTCCTGACATTTCTCAGTCTTAGAATGAATTTTGTGATAGTGCACAATCATGAATTGCCAGCCTTGCCTTCTTCCAGGAGTTGCTGCGATGGGAAAAAAGTGAACAATGTGGAACAAAGTTTCCTAGTGTTTCCTTTGCTCATAATCAGGAAGTTAAATTCCTTGCCACGCCTGGGAAGCCTCTTTTGGCTTTCAGCGGCAAAAGAGCAGCAGCTGCAGCCTTGCTCTATGGATATGGGGCAGTAAATAAACTGGTTTTATTTTTTTCTATACTCTTCAATTTTTCAATTGTAAGACAAGCCCTCTTTTATTTGCCTTCATCCTACTTATTCCCATCATACTGGTAAGCTAATTGAGCACAAAGCAACCGTTGCCTGCATTTCACTCCATGTGCTTGCTTTCTCCTCTTTTCTATTTAGCAGCTGATTTCACAGGCAGTCAAATTATTTAATTGAATAGACTACTTGGAGTGGAAGCTTTGGGCATAACAGTGGTAGGTTTTTGATATTGACCCTGAAAGGTATCCTGCACATACTGTTATTGGCATGTTAACCCCAGCTGGAGCCAGCTGCTTCCTCAGATGTTCAGTCATTGGGAAACCATTCAGGACTCACAGAGTCACTTGGTGTTCCACATTCCCTCCAGGGTCTCAGCTGCTGTTTCTAAAGACAGAAATGCAGAAGGACTTCAGCTTCCAAGCCTTTCTAGTTTGTAGCCCCTTTGCCAATACTTGTACACAAGACTGAACACATCATCTGTGCACGCTTTCATTCTGGGATAAAGGGTTGTTCAGTTTGTACATGAAGCAAGTTTACAGATCACGTGCTCAGCATGGCTTATGTTGTATCCCTACCTCTCAATCCTCACAGAGGAGGAGCAGATAATGTGGGATAGGAGCTGTATTCAGTTGGCAGGACTCCCAGGAAATGCCTACAAACTTCTGGATCTTAGCATAACTGTAGGACACAAGCTATTTTTGCAATTTTCTAAAATTATTCTGCCCCTTTTGTTCCAATTAATAACCCAAAAATAATACTTTTCCAAGTAAAAAGCTACATCCAGTCATTCCTGCTGCCACTGTTATTAGTGTATAGACTTGAAGTTTCACCAATGGTCTCATTCATGTCAGTCAAAGGTGGGCAATGACTTTTTGACAGTAAATCTATAGCAATAGTGCAGTCAGATAAGAAGCGTGTGGGATGCCATGGAAACCCAATTGAGATAATTTGCTAAACAAATGTTTAAAGTTTAAATTATCAATACTTCTTAGTGAAAGATTACATATTAGGTCTCAGGAAATACTGACTAGAAATATTACTTTTCTAATTATGTGCCTAATTTTCTTTCCTATTTACTGCTTTCACCTAACAGAAGTATTTCTTGCATGACACTTATCAATTCTATTGTCTCAGGTGTTCTCCTAGACCTAAACTATTGCCCAATAGATTTGGAAATTTGCACAACTTTTAAGAAGGATTTGGTTTGTAATGGCTGCAAGGGTTTTACAGAAGGGACTTCCATAGAAACTACAGCAGTACCCCACTCATGTGATGCCTCGTCTTTGCAGCATACAGTGAAGATTAGGACCAAATTTTTTTCTCTAGCCAAATATGAAGTTTCAATATCTTCATCACATTGTGGAGATTGCATGACAAACAACCACTTCATTACAAAAGCATCTTTCCTTTGCCTGGGTCTATTTCAGCTACATGTTGCTTCAAGTTCTCTCTGCTCATTTTGAGCATTCATAATAAACTCTGGCTCAGCACAGCCATGAATGAGTACCACTGCTATCCCAACCTGCCCTTACATTTTGTTAGGAAAAAAAATCATTCTTTTTGAACTTGCTGAAATACATACTGCATTTAGTCACTTTTCTTGTATTCCATTTGTGTCTGTTGTCGGAATTTGATTACTTTGAATTATGGTCTATTTGTACCGCTGTTTGCCAGGACTGACATCTAGCTTCTGTAATAATTAAATATTAGGCCTAACAGCAATGTGGTATAAAAACTATTGTTATGTTACAAGAGAGAAGCCAATCCAGTCAGTTGTCTTGGAAGTGGAATTAATTTTATTAAAGTTTTAGTTCACAGAGAACAAATAATTTCTGAGTAAACTGCCCTTTTCGGTAGGATGAATATCAAAAGATAGTGCACAGATCTGACAAATCTAGCATGCCATAAAAATAAATTCTTTCTTATGAATGAAGATAATGTTAGGCTGTAAGGATCTAGGACTGCAAGACCTTTACAGGAAGACCTACTGTGATCATACTTTGACCAGCAAGTGTCACTTGGGGACTAACTAGAACCCAGATGAACTTTTATGATAAAATTACAGTGCAGTTTACTCATTAATTCCTTTATTTATAAGTCAATGGCTTAACTTTTGTCATATTTCATAGCATGCAAGGAAGTAAGAATGTGGCTTTATCCTTTTGAGGTGAAAAAAATATATGTCAACTCATCTCACTCTATACTAACATCTGTTACATGGATTATAATTTCTCTCATCTGTCAATTTCTGTGCTTAACCATGCATTTTTCACTGTGATATCTTGTTCTGTATTTCATAAAAGTAACTGCTATTAGAGAACTATTCTGTTTTTGAAGTTATATGTTACATATAAAGATGGAAATACTAATAGCAACGCATCACAATATCTGCTGAGCTTTTTTATGGGCTTCCCCTAATTATGATATGAAGAATGGGAATGAAGCATTCAAAATAATTTCCTATCTCTGTTAATGAAGATTTGTATACAGGGATTTTTTAAAAAGCTCATTCCTTAGATTTTTAGTAAAATAAGAGCAAAGCCTTTGTTCCTTTTATATCAGGTTTTCGGTACTAGCTTTGAGCCATCAGTTCTCTCCAACTGTGATTGCTTTGGCAGGACTAAAATCTAGTTTTGTCTCTTTTCATATATGATTAAATGAATTGACTCCTTTGTCATCCATCCATGAGGCATATCTGTTCATTGTAGTACATTCAGAAATGTTATTTTTTTGCATTGATTCATCAGCAGTTTTTTGTTTCTAAATGATGTTCAGAAAATAGTTATATCCTCAATATTAATATTTTCATGTATCTCAGAATATTAATATTTCAGCACATTGGAGACTAATATCTTTACTTATCATAAGCTTTTTACATTATATTAGACCACATAATAAACTATCGTGTGATAAAAATGAGTATTGCAAATGTCCCAAAGAAGGAAATTTGGCTTTTATTAAAACTGAGGCTTTGTGAACAAGGCCAGTCAGAGCACTATGAATAGACAAAACAAAACTGCTCACAAAGATGTTGCCAGTAGAAGACTTTGTTGGCAGCTAAAACTAAGGGCCATCAGCAAAGATGCAGGACTGCCTTGGAAAGCTGTTGGAAGGCTTTTCAAAACACATGTACTGAGACAATTTATGAAGTGGATGGGAAAACAAGTAGGAAAAAGGGGTAACTTGCAATGCTGGGATGAATATGCAATCAACTGATAACCATGTTTTCTATAGAATGAATGTTATAAATGACAAAATTGTCTGTGCTTTGTCCATGACTGATGACCTTCATGTGAAATTGTGAGCAGTATATTTACAATGGAAGGTTTGTTTTCTGTTTGTCAAACACAAGACATGTGCCTTAAAAAGAAAATGCTGACCTGAAATGTAGTCCCATCTTGTTTCAGAGTGTAGGAGAGACCAAATGCTACACAGAAACAAAAAGATAGTTTTACCTTTATTGGAAGTTTCATTCTGGCATCATACTGCTACCATATATCCTAAACCACAAATATTGCTATCCTTTAATATAGGTATATGCATTGTGACTATTTTGTCTGCATGTGATAAAAGTTAATTGAAAAACTAAGTAGGAAAAGGTGGTATCTTTGATCAGATGAGCTGGTACAACTGGAAAAGCCAGGCAAGGTTTCAGACACACACATTCCTCAAAGCAGATGAAGTTGTTTTCTGCTAGCAACAGTAGTTGGCTTAAAAAGATTTTCTTCTCATGAGACCTTGAGTTTCTCCTACATATTTAGAAAATCATGGCTAAAAAATATTATATAGTCCATACATTCTTTCTTGTGATTGGTTTGAACATATTGCTTTTAATTAAGAAGGTTATTTCTCCCCTTTTGCCTTAGAGAAAATTGTAGAGGTATGAATCCTTCTTACTCTCCCCATGCCATTTACCACAATAAACTTTGACCATAGTTCCAGTTATCATTCTCTGTATACTAAATGGTCTCAAATTTTTACATGCATTTCTACAGTATTAAACTGTGATTTGTGGTCAATCCATCTAAAAGGGTCATGTAACAGAAATACATTTATTGCAAATTTATAATATCCTTATCTTACAGTTGCACAAAAATGGGGATTTATTACATTCAGCTTAGTGAAGAACTAAGTTTTAAGTTTTTATATGTTCAGGTTTTGGTGAATTTTGTTTTTAGTTCTGAAATGGTAATACTAACAAAATAAGAAACCATATAAATAAATAAAACAATAAAAATAACTAATTTAATTAGAAATATGGATGCAAATCTGTACTTATATAAGCATAAAAAGTTTTGAAAAAGGTTGAACAAGTATGCATAAGCAATAATACAGATTTTAGTTCCTTGGGAGTGTGTCCTAAGTTGGATGACCTCTAAAGGTACCTTCCAGGCCTGTAATCTTACAGAATGAAATGCATCATTAAAGTGTTTAGACCTCCCTGCACATGCATTAGCCTAAGTAGCTTATGAATATTTACAGTTCACTTCACTTTCATTCCAAATTGCAAAGAAGTTGAGTACATGGCAGTGATCTTAGTAGCCTTTCCTCCTTCAAATCAGAATGCAACAGAAGTAGAACAATAACTCCTCTTGCTCTTTCTCTTCTCTTCCTCCTATCTGTTCTAATTGCCCTTTACTCTGTGATGTGCTTCTTCTCTCCTTTAAAGGAATTTATCTGAGAATTTTTTTTGCATGGAAAATAGTACTGCATGTGCTAACATGTCCATTTATACAGTAATTTTTATATCAGCATGATTCCTTTCGTAGAAAATTTTCTTCGCTTTATACTACATTGCTTTGTAAGGACTTTTAACTACAGTAAAAGGACTTCTTTTAATCTAGAACAATCATGGCTCTGGAAAGATGAATGACATTTTAATGGCTGTATATTGATTTAACAATATCACTATAAAATATACAGTGATATAACTATTCCTGTAGAAACAGTCAAATACTTCAACAGAGACAGAACCTTTCTCTGTTATAGAATTTTCTGGATCAGCTAGCTCTAGAAAGCTAGTCATACCTTAGAACCACTATATGACTGAATGTATTTTCATTAATGTCAAATAAATAAATATTTCAGTAGACATTTGTGGGTGTATTTTTCTCCAACAACAACAATAGCAGCAAAGTATTTAAGTACTGAGATAGCTTATGAGAATCATTTATACCTTTACAGGAGATCAAAATGAAACTTTGAAACATCAAACTTTGGCTATAGGTAAATTCAGATAGTGTACACTTGGGTGCACTTTCCAATTTTAATGCTCTTTTAGATCAGTTTCACAGTGAGCTTTCCTGTTTATTTGGTTTTTTTCTTAACTGTTGAGTAATTGGGGGGGAGCTGTTTTCCATCAACTGTCCATGTGCTACCAGACCCTCTGTCTAAATCCTAGGAAGGAAGAAACCTTCCAAGCTACATATAAACTTCCCAGCCAGAAATCCTTCTGTGTGGGTTGATCCATGTCCTCTAGCCCATGGCTCCTGGACCTTTGTAAAGTGAAGGATCATGTTTTGGTTTGTCTTGTTTTGTTCTTTTTTAATCCATGGACAAAGTTATGAAGATATTATAGTTACAACCAAATTAAATTAGTTTAAAATTCATATGTCACTTTAAAACTCCAATTTTTATCCCATTTTTTCATCTGATTGCCTGAGAATCCAGGCATAGTATATTCAGATTTTTTATTATTCAACTTGGTTTTTTCCCAGATTACCTTTTGATGATTTGTGATCCTGAAGAATCTGAAAGCCACTAATCTTGAATGACTCTTGTCATCTACAGAGAAGAGAGGCTGAAGACCGGTCTGTGGGTTGTTTGCTCTTGAGGCACTGAGGGGACAATGGGTTAGCAGCCATCATAGTGACTGCACGGACATTTTTGTCTTTCTCTAGTAAGCTGCCATATTCGAGGACAGTTTACAAAGGATGTCTAAAGAGGTCCAGAAATATTCTAAGTACCAATATATATGACAGGATCTTCATATGCTGCCTCTTCTGTAGTTCACAAGAGCACCATATAAGAGTTAGCCTTGTTCACTGATTACTATCAATATTTGAACATTGCTGAGTTAGCAGCTGTCAGAATATGCTCCTTGCTTAGCTTTTAATTAACGATATCTGAATCATAATAGAGGTAGATGACATCTGATAAGGTATAGATCAAATGGGCACATAAAAATTTCAGGCAGAGGCAATTTCGACTAGATAGCTGAAGATACCAGAGATGGATCTTGCACTTTTAGTTACCTTTTTATTGACACCATTGAGACCTTGCTGCAGAACACATAAATCAATATTTTCTTTCATGGCCACAGGAGAGCCACTATTAACATAAGGATTCAGAATAAGGACTTCCTTACATTAGTCTCAAGCAGGTGCAATATCACTAAGCAATTAATGGCAACAGGGAAAAGCTGAGATAATGTCATTTTGAAATGGAAACACTCTGACAAACAGATCCTTATTCCTCTTGTAGCAAAGAACTGCTTTCTCAACACAGCTACCTAGACAGCTAACATGAGAGATCCTTCCAGAACTAAAACCTGTCTCCTTTTCACAGTTCTTGTGAAGCACAGCATTGCCCATACGGAAATAAAATGTGGGCGGGCAAAACTTGGAAGCTACTGTCAAACTCTACAAGTATCTTAATTACATGGACTTGATCAAGTGTTAATTTCCCAGCTAGGTTCCCAACTTTCTGCAGCTGATCTTCAGGTGCTTTACGAGGCATAGGACTCTTTAACTCCATGATGTGGACTAAGCTCTTGTTTTCTACAAGTTTATGGTTTGCAGGAAGGCTCTGCTATGTGGCAGCACTTTTGGGCAGCTGGAACTCATGGCAGAGGATGTGGCTGCATAGGTGCTGCTGTGCTTCGACATGAACTTAAAAGAGAGTGCAAGAATTATCTGTTCTTACCTGGCAAGAGAAAAGGAGAAAGAAAGTGAGCTGCCAGCAGCATTTCTCCTTTGCAGTCCCAGAAAGGGACAGTCCTGCCATTTTAAAAAGTAGACCCTAGTCTGAAGAAGCTCTGAGTAACTTCTAGCATGAGAGCCAGAATAGGTAATAACATTAAGAATTAATAGCATGATGCTCCCAATGTCTCTTAAGTTTAATGATGGGACCAGAAGTGGTGATCTGAATTGCAGATGGTAGTGGTTCCTTCCTCTCTCATTTGGCTTTGATAGTTCCTTTGATGTAGAAGAACTGTGAGCTTAATTTGCATAACATTACTCCCACTCTTATCAGTCTGCTGAAGAGATATCTTTATTAAATTTTTCACTATTTCAGGATTATTTACATACTTTCTGATTTTATAGTAAGGTTCTGCTTTTCTACACAGAGAGCCTATTGATGAACATCTGGTACCTTATGAATTTTGATAGTTTTAGTATGGTATTTTAAATTTTGCTCCTGTTACAAATTATTCCACTCCATCAGAAATTACTACTATTCTTAATTGACATGCAATGTCTTTTCAGGAAATGGCAACTGGAGATGATTAAATGAGTAGCAGAATAAAAATTATGAACAAGCTCAATTAATGAGTTTGCCTTTTATTAATATGAACATATGGGATATTTACAAAACAAAACATGAAAATAAATACATCTGTTTTTAAAAATTCTTCTCTAAATTATAATTTTCACTTTTATTCTAACTTTTTCTCCCTCTCTTTCTTTTATAGAACAGAATATCCCCCCCCCAAAAGATAAATCTGTTACTGCTGGGCAAAGAAGAATAAAGTTGTGTTTTGAATGTAATGAAGAACCTGGTTTTGTCTAGAAAATAAATTAGGTTTTTTGAAACTCATTTAAACATGAAATGCACACAGTTACTATTCGTATTTACCTTAATTTATAAGGTAAATAACTTAATTTATAAACTAAGGTAAATAAGAATAGTAACTGTGTGCATTTCATGTTATACTACAATATAACATCACTCAGTTCCCAGTTTCTGACACTTTTTTTCTCTTATATTCTGGTATTTTGTTCAACTTTGTTTTCAGGCAGCACAGTGAAAAAGATTAAAAAAAAATCCAGATTTGCAAACGAATGAAAGATTTCCTTTAAAAAATTATTATTTTTTTTTATCTGTTAGAAGCAGTTCAGGAGATGAAGTCTACTTCGTTTCTGAAAACATAAACCAATATTCACAGCTGTTCTAATCTGATTTGCAGTGTTCCCCCATGCACATCCCTGGGACAGGAGAGAGGGAAGGTGCTGACACACCCATGACCAAGGTCTAATTCTGGTTACATTTTGGAGGTTCCACTGCAATTCAGAAAGCATCACTTGTTGAATATGCAGCCTATTAAAATCACTTGCCATAAGAAAGGGCTTATTTGCCTACAGATAAAAACAAGAATTAAAACAAAGATTCCGGAGAACAGCATCAAGGAACTGCAAGGTTGCCTCTTTAGGAGGAGCAAGAAAGAATGCCAAAGACAATGTTGTAGACCCCTCTGCAGCTTACAAATGATTTTTATCCACCAGGTAATTTTTGTAACTTTTTATTTCATATGTTGCCAATTTGCCTATCCTTTAAATCAGAGTAGCTTGAGGCCTGTGAAAGTCCAAGAATGCACTTTAGTAATGAGGTTCTTCTTGATAGAAAGAGTGTACTGGAATCACACTAAAATTAAATTTTTTAAAAATCTGAGTTTTTTTCCTTTTTAAAATTCCATTATAAAAAGCAGTACCTTAAAGTAGAATTTATTGAATAATGCAATGTATTCTAGGAATTACATATGAAAGCCTTAATTAAACATCAAAGAATTACACCACTGGCTTGTTCTTAACATATGTGCTTTGTAATCTCTAGAACATGTTCAAGTAAAGAGAAAAGCAATTTGCATGAATCCCATCTCATTTCCTTCTCCCAAAGTAACCATTGATTTATAATTTGAGTGATAATATGCAGCTAAACATTAATGTTTCAAATAACTTTTACTTATCTACAATGTCTATAATAGACAGCAGGTTCTCTAATTACCATAAAGCAGTACACTTAATATTCTTTAAAATGCAACACTTTTTAGATTGTGCTTTTCCTTCCTTTAAAAGAACGCTAAGAATTTGGAAGGGTACATGGAGAGGATCACTTTTTTATTTGATGAATTGAGTTTATTATAAAATGGCTCCAAAGACCAAATGAAAAATATCTGAGATGGCAGAAGGCAGGATATTAATGTATTGATATCATCTGGATAATAATACAGTGTGTTCCTGAACTTAGAGTCTTCAGAAACTCTGACAACTAAAATGACTATGTTTTTCGGGTATCAAAAAGTTATGAAGGACATTTAGATTTTAAAAGGTGTCCTTAGAAATAGGTGATATGTACACACACACATGTGACTGCTGCGCCCTGATGAAGCTGCAGAATACATCCACAAGGATCAACTCTCTTCTGACAGAATTTGCTCTACAAGGAGTAAGTGGGTCTGGAGTACTCCCATGGTAGCTCCATACTTCGCAATGCAGGAAGCAACAATGCAAAATATGTGTAAACATCTCAGCTGTCCACAGATGCCAGAGCAGCCCTTGAGGCACAGGGTAGCTTGTGTTTGTGGCTACATCAATACACCAAACAGGGAGGCATGAAGGTTCTCCACATCACCTTTGCCCTTTTCTTACACCTTCAGGCTAAGCACAAGCCCAAATTTGTTGCTGCGATGTGTTTGCATTGTGGTCGAGTTCTTTAATACTGAGTGCATTCCAAAAACACCCCTCTTTTCACTGTTCTCAAGGGTTAATTCAATAAACAAAACACAATAAAAGCTACTGGAAAGTCTGGAGCAGGAAGGAAGCTGACTTACTGCTCCTTGGTTTCCCATGCTGCCAGTGTAATAAATTGCCATTTTCAACACGGTGGCTGCAGCTGGCTTAGAATTTAACTTTTTTTTGTTATTTTTAAAATTATTACTATTACTAAGTAATTAAGATGTAGCACATCAGTCCTAAAAGCATGAGCCCTTCTAGTGGGAGAAGGAGGGGGCCAGAAGACTTTCATTGCTGATCCACTCATTGTGAGAGGGTTCTTCTTTGAAAGTATCATCTAAGGTGATCACTGGGGGTAGAGGAAAACACCCATCCTAGGAAACATGATAACAAATTTGCCTTTAATGTCTGTAAGGACTGGAATCTGACTTTTTAATTTAAAAGAAAACCCAGTGGATATTTTTAAAACTGCCAGCACTTTATGCCAATTTTTTTGGTGATTCCTACTTGCCTTGCCCTACCGGGCACTTAAGCTTGTGTATAGGAATTCCTCATATATCTTACTCATCTTAATATGGCTATGCTTTCCCTCCTTTTTTTTCTGTATGCAATTTTTGCTATGTACTGTCCACCTGGTTTGCTAAACAGATAAAATATTTTTTAAAAGGTGTGTGTTATACTGAAGTATGTTTTTTCCATAAGCTTATTTCACTTGTCACTCCATATACTGCATAAAATCTTCGATCATTACCTAAATTTTAATTAAAAAGTAGTTCAAGACAAGAGCTGAAGTACCACTTAATTGATTTTAGATGGCAGACTTTATTTTTATGTAGATTTTTCTGGGTATGGGTATGAATAAAATCCATGACTGGGAAGAAAATGACACTGATTGTGCTTCAAGTTTTCAGAGCACTGAATAATTGAACTTGTATAGTGTTTCTCTTCAGGTCTGTAGAGACACACAGACCTGACCTGAGGATGCAAATTCTATAAGGGGATCATTTTTGAAAGCAGTATTTTAACTTCTACTCGTGCAATTGCCAACATGTTCACAGGGCATTTAACACTGGGGTTTTTTTTAAAGATACGAACTAAATTCACATTGTTTGTACCAAAAGGACTTGTTCCTTTATTGAGCAGATTTTTATACCACATGGAAGAGCAGTATCTTGTTACTTGAAAGCTATGCCTTTGCTTTACCAAATATTATGTGCCTCTGGGACAGGAAGAAAGCCTGTGCAACAGGTTTCGGCACCCTTGCTGGCATGTTCAGACAAATCAACTTGTTGTGACGAGTTGTGCTTGGTCTTCCCAAGGGGAGCTAGAGGGGTGTGGATTCCATAACAGCACCTCACTTTTTCTCAGTGGATGTCTTTGATTTGTAGCTATTTGAAGGGATTTTCTTTACAGACGTGATGCTCCCTCTCCAGTCTCTGCACTCGCATAGACCTCGTGTAATGTAAGCCTACACCCTTCTCCTTGCAGTTGGTAGCTGAAACAGCAGAAAGCTGTTTAAATCTCCCTGGCAAAGGCTCTCCTCAGTCTCACCCACACTGGATGCACATACATGGTCTCCTGGCCCTCAGACCCATCTGTCAGGATGGCATGCTGCCCATCCTCAGCCTTGTGAGATAGATTCCCTGCAGCACAGACACAAAGCAAACACTGGGTTTAGGGCAGGCATTCTATATGGAGAGGCAAATAATGCCTGTTATATGGGAAATAACACCTTTGGGCTATCAGCAGCACCATATGTTTATTTAGCCTATGTGTGTTATGTAGATACATGTCATGGGATATGTGGATACAAAAGACATGAGCCAAAATATTTGCACCTGGAAGCATAAAATTAGACTCCTATGTATGTATGTCTGTGTAGAGACATATATATACACACATATATGTGTGTGTGTCTTGTTTTGCAAAAAGCAGAATGCCCTGCAGTCAGTCCCCTGGATGAAAACAGACACACACTCCCACCTTCTAAAAATCAAACCAGTTGCAAATATGCACTTGAGAGACATCCAGAACAGTGGTTTTTTTAGCAAGAGCCTCTCCTTTAGCCCCACGCTTTTGTTGGTTATTTCTGGTACTGCTGTGGATAAGACTTCCATATGGAAGTGAGAGTTTGACGAAACAGGCTCAGTCTCCTGAGTGCAGTCAGGCAGTGCAGCAATGCCTGCAGGGAGGTGGCATTTACTGCTGTGGAATTGCTTCTGGAGCATCACTTCAGGAGCACACAGGCTGATTCACGCTGTCTTGTTCAAGATTGTGAGGCTCCAGCAAACTTTCTCTTCAGAGTTTTGTGCACAGCTGCTCTCTGTGCACTCTCAGTGTGAGGTCCTCTGACTTGTTGCTCTGTGGGAGGGTGGGTTAGTGTTTGCTGGAAATGTGGGCTCAGTGATGGCAGTGTGCTGGCGGCAGAACAGCAGGAGGTCTTGCACACATCCACTGAGCCAAACAAAGGTCCCGTTGTGGGAGGGCAGCAGCTTCAGAATATACAGTTTGTCATCAGCAATTATCTGGGTGTCATAACTGAAGATCTGCCACAACACCTACAACCCCAAAACACAGTGTGTCTCTGGCACATGGTCAATTTTTTTATTATTCATTATTACTC
This sequence comes from Zonotrichia albicollis, assembly GCF_047830755.1. Classification (NCBI taxonomy): domain Eukaryota; kingdom Metazoa; phylum Chordata; class Aves; order Passeriformes; family Passerellidae; genus Zonotrichia; species Zonotrichia albicollis. Next base: position 80,763,027 of record NC_133819.1, read on the forward strand.
TAGATTCCCTTTGCTACAGTCTGAGTAGGTAAAGGGTCTGTACACCACCACATATAATGGATGTACACAGTTCCCCAAGCACTAATAAATGTTGGAAAATGTAAAAGAGCAACAGAATGAATGAAAATGCATCCCATATATCTTTCTTTGTATTCATGGTTAGACCTCATAGTATTGTGTGAATTCCTTATTGTTTTGAAGAGTCCTTTTGGAAACACATAGAGGTCCATTTATACCTTGAGGGTTCATTAGGGGCTGCTTCTGAATAGAGAAGAATGGCAATTGGTAGCTGGTAGTATTTTAAAATTTTTCTCTTTTCCAACATTCATTTAAAAGAAGAGGTTTATTCATGGATTCAGTTAAATTCACCAGGGATAGCTACACAGGAGAAGGGACTGAAAGCTCCAATTCACTTTAATTTGTCTATTTGCTTACAATCTGTATTGGAATGCAGTACCAAAGAGACAGACTTTTTTAATTCATGAACAAACTTTTTGAATTAAGTACATTTGAAAAGACACATTTAGCTCTGAGGCCAGACCATTACAAGTTCTGGTTCTAGTAAAAGACTGGCACGGTTCTTTGTTATAAAAACACTGCCAAATGAAGTTCTTTGTGGGTCTAGTGTGGCAGAAAGTGGAAATATAAAATTCTGTGTTTCACACCACAGGGGCATTGAGTACTCTTTGACATCATCAGTGGGCTTCTGCTCAGAGTTTGCTGTTGGACTGAACTGTTCTGATGGGACTGACATCAAACAAATGTTAAATCTCTGCGAATTCAGTCAGGGCTGGTGTTTGAGTGTTTTGCTGATTCATGCCATGAGAGGGCTAGCAATCCAAAGGAAATGAACGCAGACAATTAAGAAAACAGGGAAGAGGAAGCATTCAGCATAAAACTTCAGTAGATACTGCATTCAACAACATCAACTCTACCTATAGCCAAAGGATGACAGTAACACTTAGTATGGTGTTCATTTGGCAGGTTGCAAATTTGATCACAAATTCAACACATAGCCAAAACCTAGGTAATCTCTGGAGTCCAGTTCACACCTCTGGGTTACCACTTATACTCTCACCTCAAGTGATCTAGAGAATATAGGGGTTTTTCAAGGCCCAGGCTGCAACAGCTGCCATACAAAAGTTCTCAACTCCATCTTCATCCTAAGCAATGGATTTGCTGTGCAGTCAATCCATTTGCTACAGGTCTGGGGCAAAAATGTTCATCCTCAACTGAGCTGATGCCAAAATGTCCTCATCCTGCCCTCCTAACCATGCAGGGCCTCTGGAGCATTCCTTTACTCCCCAAGAGTTAGGAATTAGTGAAGCCCTTACTGGTTGCGTGATCAACTGGGTCTTTCTTAACCCAGAAAAAAGAGATTGCAAATTGGCCCAGCTCTATATTTATTGGCGTAATCCCTGCATGAACCATCAGAATTACATAGCTTCCTCTTTCTTTTTCTCAAATGCGTGATCTACAACCAACCATATCTTTACAAAGGAAGTTGTGTGCGCCTCTTTTAGAAAGCACCTGTTGTTTGATAGATCTCAAATACTATGTATGTATTTATGTAAATATCTATCTATCTATCTATCTATCTATCTATCTATTGTCTATCTCAGTTGTAGTTTTATATTGTTTCATTTTTTGCCAGCAGAGAAGAAGAGTGATATTTGCTGTATAGCATATAAAAGTATGTGGTCATAATATTTGATACATGATTCTCTGGATGATAAATATATTAAACTAATTAATTATGACCTATAGTTACAAACTGACCTGCCAGTTTAAATAAATGAGCACTGCTGTACTTAAATTTTTATTATATTTTCATATTATCCTTTGGCCAAGGAAACCTTTCTGAAATAAAAATATGAATCAAATGTATAGCACTTTGTCCAGTTTTATTTTCTTCAGTTATATTACATGGCATATGTTATGTGCTATTTGTCCATCTAATTTAACAGCTAAAAGAAATAAGCAAGATTTCTAAGTTGTGTTTATCCCTGCTAGCAATATTCCACAGTCTGCTGTCCCATAGGAGTTTTTCTCTGGATGTTAAAATAACGGTCTTCTTGTATATAAATGAAATATTTGTAGTTGTAGAAGGATGTAATAATTTCCTAAATATGCAAATTAAATAACCACTTTAGCCTTGCTAAGGTACAGAAAAGATGGGATAAGAAGTGTCTTTATACCTGTGTGTCCTCACTGATGTGTGAGCATCTCAGTGCAGAGTTGTTCCTATTAAAAATCTGCATTTCTCTGCAGCTCTTCAAAAGACAGAGCCAGAGAACTGACTTATGTCCTTCTGAAAACCTCTCACTCTTCTCTTTAAGAGAAATGTCTGTATTTTGAGCCCTGAATAAATTTAAGCCCTTAATTATTAAAACTTTTTTATTTAAGTAAAATGATTGTTTTAAAGTTTTCCCATATCAACTGAGTACCAACATGGATCACAATCAGATGTATTTGCTACTGGGCTGAATGTGATATTTTGTTTAAGCCTTTGTAGTGATAGTATTTGTTTTGCGAGTTTTGTCCTCCTTGGTAATGGTGCCAGCTCCCACTCTGTAACCACTAACTTTTCTTCCCTATTGAGTTCCTGGGCTGTGCCAGATGTCTGGAGCAATACACTGCACTGCATGGATGGATGGATGGATGGATGGACGGATGAAAGAATGACTGACTGAATGAATGATAGTCTTTATGTTTCACATTTCCATGTCTACACTGGTGTGGTCCTTGGGAGTGAGCAAGGAGAACAGTATAGACACAGACTGTGGGCACCACTTGTTGAAGACTATCTAATAACAGGCATATCTGTGTATCATAAAGTTCAGTACTTTATTTACTGCCTTACCTCTCAAACAGCAAGGTAATTTTGTGTTTATGCAAAATGGTTCTAAATGTAAAATGAGTACAAACTTCTAATTCAATATGTTCCTGAAAGCTTGCACGAGACAAGAAATTTAACTCATAACTTACCTGTTCAGAATGACCGTACTTAAAGGCTAATACTCCTAGCCTTTAAGTGCTGTCATCTGCACTGCCTTGGTGTCAATTCAGAGGCCATTGTCTTCAAGAAAGCCCAGAAGCATGACCCGAAAATACAATATTTTCTGAGTGTGCACTCCCAAGTCCAGCAGCATCATGAAAAGACAACACTAGCCAGCTCAGTCAGGCAGAGATTGACATACCTGCTGTGTTCTTTGCCACGGGCAAGGCTAGGTTAATTACATCCATGATAAAGTGAGCTTCTGCTGATATATGAGGGCAGAACACACATGTCAGAACTATCATTAACACAGGTGTGAAAGAGGCATTTCTTGCTGGCAGAGTCTGGCCAAGTAGATCGAATGCATTCCTCCAGAATTAGCTTTGTCACCTTCCCTACAAATTGTTGACACACTTTGAATTTTCACAAAATAAATTATTAAGAAGAATTGCTATGCAGTGCAATAGGCATGAAGGCTCCTCAAAGTCAGCAGAAAAGAGGAAAGGTGGCAGAGAAAATCACTGTTTTCTCATTTTTATCATAGCTTGATAATTGGATAAGAAATAAGTCTGGCAAAATATCTGTTGCTTTAGACATTGAGACAACCCTTGTGCTGGTAAAAAGGGTGATCTAAATCATGACATTGACAGAAATGAATCAAAGAAGTCATGATTAAGTGTCAAACTTGCAGTTTATGATTACTAGTAATGTGCAGTACTATAAAAAAGGTAATAGCTGGTACTAGCAGACAGGGTTAGAAAGGGTAGGGTGAGATTATTACAGTCAGGAAGGGAGGTTGTTGCTATGTAAAAGCAGCATATCAGGGAAAAATGCAAACTGAGATGCCTTCCTCATTTTATCATCTTTAGAGAGTCAAATTAAAGAAAAAAGGCTAAAAGATGCAGGTTTCTTTGATACAGCAAGGACTGTTTCAGCTTTGGAGAAAATGTTAGAAAGCTGATATATAACCTATTTCTATGTTTGGCATTCTTAATATCTGTTGTTATTATTTTAAAAGTATCATTTGAGCAGCTGTCTCTGCAGCATGGCAGATGAGGATGCCACCCAGTCCTGAAAATCACAAAGTTTCTTTTCTTCAGGAATGTGGAGTTGCTTGGGATATCCAACTGGAGCTCAAGAAGGTCAGCCAGCCTCTGACTATCTGCAGCAATCTGAGCTCTTCACCTCTCCTCTCTCTTCAATCTTTTCTACTCATTTTGAATAGAGCTAAAAAGGCTGTATTTTGAGGAGGGCTCATCTAGAGACACCAACTGTTACTTTGCTTTTTTTTTTTGGTGTTTTTGTTGCCTTTCAGTTAATTCACTGAGCTAAGTATGCTACAGACATCTAACATACAATCCTGTTATAAAATGAGGAGTTATTGAGGCATTCCAGCAGCTTCCAGAACTGGTGTGATGACATGTGAATACTGTAAGGAAAAGCAAAAGGGGAAAACGATGTGACTTTTTATCATCCTGCCAGTTAGTGTGGACAGGTTCTAAATGGTTTGGCTCAGCATGTAAGCTGCCAGTGATTTCCTTCCTGTATCACTCCTCTCAGGTGCTTCTGCTCCATCATAAATGCTGTTATGAATGGCCAGGCATTATTTCTCACTATACCACAACACTGTTTTAAAGTATGAACTTGAAATGCATGTATGATCACCTGTTCTGTGTTCTCTGTATTTCTCTTCAGTGATCAGTTGTGACAAATTACAGATGGTCTGATAACAAAATTAATTGTTAGCATTTCAGACAATTCTCTTTTTCCTTACCTCATATCCTTAGGCTCTTTCTAAAGGACTCAGTCTACTGTCAAGACAGGTATCTGGAATCGAAGTGATTAGTGAATCAATTTTTGTGGCAACTTTTGTACTTTAAAACAAGTATTTAAAGTAGTCTGGACTTCTCTCTCATTGTGAAAGAATTTCTTTCTGTTTGTGATTTCCTGCCATAAGAGATTTCATGCAGATAATGGTTTTCAAAGAATGCAATTGCTTGCGCAATTTGAGACCATAACTTACTAGTTTTTGTTTCCTGTCCCAGCCAAGAACAATAACGAAAGCTTAACAGAAACCTAGCAAATTATGGGCTGCTTTATCCTTCTGCGGCTGAGAAACAAAAATATTAGCATAGTATAACTTGCATCAACTCAGTCAAAATAACGTTATTAGTCACTGACCTGCTTTCCTTATCTTGCATGTTACATATTCTCAGAACACTTGAGATCACAGGGTGGAGCTTCACATAGTGATGGGATTTCTAGGACAATGCTTCTGGTCAGACCAAGACACAGCCATATGCCAGATGTCAGGCTTCAAGACAGGCTTCTGGTTTACCCTATATTTCTGTCAGTCCCAAACAATGGAATCAGATTTTTAACTGTATGGTCAATACATACATTGTCAGCTTTATAAATATACTATGGATTATTTTTTCATACGGGCTAACCCTAAGTGGCTTTGTATTCAAAGCCTGTGTTGCCCTCAGTCTGAGATATTGCTGTTCAGTGAATAGTTTCACACATCTACTCCTGGAAAATCAAATAGAATTATGAAAAGGAATTGCTCATGGATTTCAGTTCTGCATAAGTGTTTCATGTGAGTTGTTTGTCAAACCTTCAATGCTTCATTAATATTCAAGAACATTTATACAATAAATTATGGCCTCTAAACATTTTATATTAAATGTTAATATAATCAAATATCTACACTTTTTCCCCTGATACTACCCTGAAATACAGTGTTATACTTAGTGGAGTGTTTTATTATGATGATAGCAATTTCCTAAAGGTATGCTGGCATTATTAATATGCATTTTTATTCTAGACATATAAAGAAGATCTTAGTTGGTTAATAATAAGGAATTAATATTAAACTCACCAAGACTCAATTTTTATTTTCAAAGCTGTCTTAGTCTAGGGAATAACAAATTATTCAAGTAGAAAAACAGAAGTGATGTCAATAGTAGCAACTATAAGACAAATTGAAGGAACAAATTAACAGAAACAGACAAAATAGCAGACAGAATCACATATTCATGTAAGCTTTGTTTTGTTATGGTTATGTACTTTGTATCAGCAATTCTGAGTGCTAGAGGCTAGTGAAATGTACAATTAACAGTAGGGTTTCACACTTACCCAGCTTTCTTGTATAAATTCTCGTAGAAATACAAACTGTAAAGAGATTTGTACACAATTCTGGCTTTTGAGGCAGTCTTTTTATGTTCTTATTTTAGGAAAAAAGGTCTTATGAGTATGATAATCACTTATCAGCCAGCGCTTGATTTCCAGTGGGTTTACAATTTGGTGGTATGGAGCATCTATGATGTTTTCTTCTCAGTGGAAAGCATGAAAGATGTGAGGAAGGAAATCTTTCCTTCTCCATTCTTGTTTCTGGTTTTGAGTGTTTTATTTCCTTCCCAAATGATTTCCTCCTGTTTCTCACAAAAACATTTTCTAGAAATATCCTTTCCCATTAGACATGTGGCAGAGAGTCTGCTGTCATTAGCTCATCAGCTTTTACTTTCTGCTGGACTTCACAGTCTCCTGTCCCCAGGTCATTCCACTTCTGTCTCTACACACTCACTAAAGGGAGAAGCTGTGAGGGGAAAATGGGGATTTTCCACTCCCTGCATGGTCCTGAAGGAGACAGAACAACACATGGAACTGTGTAGGAGGATACAGTATGTGTAAATGAAGGTGGTATAGAAAGTAATCTTGCCCCCTAAAGAGTTGCAGCTGGGCCAATTACTAGAGATTAGGAGCAGGCCTGATTTTAACAGGCCACAGCTGAAGCCAATCAGAAGAGTGTTATAAAAGAGTGGATTGGTTGGTTGAGGAGAACTGGAGTCTGTCGGCTGCTGTGAGGATGAGGAAGAGTTGGTGCCTGGAGGAGCTGCCTACAAGAAACATCAAGGAGGTATGAAACACTAGCAATATATAACCCTTGCAATGTAATGGCAATAGAACTCTTGCACTATAATGGCAGCAGAACTGCACAACCAGCCAGAAAGGGTTCCTGTTTGAGCCCCAAAGCTTTGTACCAAAGGAGAAGACAGCAAGAAACTTGAGTAATTTGTTGTGGGACAAAGCCACCGTAGTAGGGGAAATTGCTGCCTTTGGCTGGCTTTCCAGAAGGTACAGCAGACACAGGGAAGGTGTCAACCAGGAGTTTGTCCAAGTCCTAAACAGATTTATTGATAGGTGAGAAAGTTCAGAATTATGAGACACTCCCAGAGGACCTGGACTGATGGTAGCCTGGGTTTATACCAATTACCATACCTGCAACAGAGGCAGGCATGATGTGCATCCTGCAAACTAACAGCTGCCTGCATTCATATTAGGGTTCTTCCCTAGAGGATTATCCCATCCATCTGTTCAAAAAGACAGTGATATGTTATACTCATTATAGGTGAAAAATTTGCTGGTAAGCATAATACAGTGCATGAATCACTGAATATAAAACAAGTTTGCAAACAATGGTTCAAAAAAAAAATTCTACATTAAAACATTGTATTCTAAACCCACAACTTCATCTTTGAGATTAGCTGCATTTCTCCAAGAAAAGTGTGGGGTTGGAGTCTCTTCCCTTTGTGTTGAGTCTGTTACACTGAGGGAATTAGTGGTCTACATTTAAATGATCTGTATGGAGTGAAGCTTTCAGAAGTGTCTCTTTTGCTTGCTGCCCAGGGGTGGCTTCCTTGAGAAGTTGCCACAGACTTTCCCCATGTCCTACAGAGCCTATGCCAGGATGGACCTGCCACTGGCCAAGGCTGAGCACACCAGTGATGGTGGAAGCACCTCTGGGATAATATACCAGAAAAGGGAGAAAAACTCCTGTGCTGCAGCAAGTGGAGAGAGAAGTGAGAATATGTGAGAGGAACAGTCCTGCAGACACCCAGGTCAGTGCAAAAGGAGGGGAAGAGGTGTTCCAGGCACCTTGGAACACTTGTATTTTGTGAGGCAGCTGTGCTCCTGCAGCCCATGGAGGTCCATGGGGGAGCAGTGACCAACCTGCAGCCCATGGAGGACCCCACACTAGAGCAAGTGGGTGCCCGAGGGAGGGTGTGGGCCCCTGGAGAAAGGAGCCCACACTGGAGGTGGTTTGCTGACAGGACTTGTGACCCTCTGGGGGACCCATACTGGAGCAGCCTATTCCTGAAGGACTGTACCCTGTGGAATAGACTCTGTGCTGGCGCTGTTCCTCAGGAACTGCAGCCCATGGAAAGAAAGCACATTGGAGAAGTTTGTGGAGGACTGTCTCCTGTGCCAGGGACTCATTCTGGAGCAGTGCAGGAGTGTGAGGACTCCTAGCCCTGAGGAGAAAGGAGCAGCAGAGACAATGTGTGATGAATGACCTCAGCCCTATTCCCTGTCCCCTTGTGCCAATAAAAGGAGGCAAAGAAATGAGGAGCAAAGTAAAGCCTGGGAAGAAGGAGGGAATGTGGTTTTAATTTGGTTTTATTTTTTTATTATTTTACTGCTAACAAACTAATTCCCTCCAGTCAAGTCCATTTTGCCTGTGATGGTAACTTGTGAGTGATTTCTCCCTGTCCTTATCTTGACCAACAGGCCTTTGGTTGTTGTTTTCCTCCCCTGTCCAGCTGAGGAGAGGAGTGATGGTGTGACTTTGATGGACCCTGGATGTCCAGCCAGTGCCATCTGCACATCATGGTCACTGTGGCTGGCACTCTCTGATGGTGGCTGCAGCCTCCTGAGGGACCAAGCCTGAGGATGTGGCTTCTGAATCAGGAGTTTTAGAGAGCATTTCTTAGCAGAAGGGATTTTGTCATCGTGATCAGAAAAAAGAAGCATAGTACAAACTGACTTGCGTTGCACGCAAAAGACATTGCAGCCACTGGTGCAGATTAGACTCTATTAATTTTACAATGTGCTAATCCAAAATATGTTAATCCAAACTGTAATTCCCAGTCTGCTGAGACAAGAATTGAATTCCAATTTCATAGCTAGACAAGTGAAGTTGGGAACTATAGGAAAAGTTTGATTGCAAACAACACTTTGTAGTTTAGTGTCCTGGTTCCCTCAATATTACAGAATCTCTCTGGGACAGGAATCTTCAGCAACAGCATCTTGGTAACCTCTATGCTGCAGTGCAAGACAGAAAGCTGATTCCTCTTGAGCCTTTTGTAGATTTTTAATGTTTGTGGTGACCAAGTCATGCTAGCCCCTTTCCCAAAGGCTCTTGGAAGCTGTCTCGGGGAGGCGAACTGCATACCTCCCAGGGCCATCAGAGGCAGGGCAGCATTCCTCTGCTCCCAGCCCTCACCCATCTGTCCCACATCAGCTGGGGGATACTAAAATAAATCGGGAGTGGGCTGATGCACAAGCTGTGTTACAGAAGGTATGTCCTCCCAGGAAATGTGTAAACAAATATTTGAAAGATCTAAAAATATGAACAAAGATGTCTCTGTCGCAAACAACGGCCCTTCAAAAGTCTGTGGCACATGTTCTACATACAGTTGCTAGGTAGTGAAGTTAAATTGCTAAATAAAATTTGTGTTAAATAGCCAAAGCTATACAGTCTTCAGCCTGAGTGTAGCATCCTTAATAATAAGTTTAGTTTAACATCTTGTTCAGTTTTGGTGTGGCCTCAACTGTGTAATGTATTAAATATATGAAAAATAAATATTATTGCAAAGCATCCACTTACTCCTACATAATGTTCTCCTTCAGTCTGGCCTTTGCTACTGAAAAAAAAAATCAGGCTTACATCTGTAATATTGTTCAAAAAGTTGGAAGTGCTGCTGAAGATGGTTATATCTGCCTTGAGTTCTGTCTAGTGCTAAGCACTTGTAAACTTCCTGCTTCAGCACCAGTAGTTCTCCTCTCTCACTGTGCTTGGTCAGTAAAGTCAGTGAGCAGCACAGTGTCAGGGCAGTGCTATAGCATTTTCATTTGGCTGGTCTCTAATAACAGCATTTCTCCCAATTCAAGCATGCTAACTCATATCCTGTCCCTCTTGCTCTGTCCAGGACCTTCTGATGTTTATGCCTCTTTTCCCTTGTGCTGAACCTCTGCCCAGTTATGTGTCATGAGCAGCCTCTGCTCCCTTGCAGCCACATTTCCTCCCCTGGCCAGAGATCGGCATATAAGGAATGAAGTCACTCCCAGCCATTACTGGTCTCTGTGGCACACAGCTCTTCATGTTGCTCTAGCCCAAATTCTTTTTCTACACTCGTGCTCTCTGCCTTTGCTCTCCAACCTAGTCCTTTATCTGTGCAATTAATGTGTCCTTACAATATTTAATCACCTACTTTGTAAAGAGATCTTTAGCAAGCTTTTTAAAGGGTTTGTAAGGCAAAAGGCCTCCATAGGACCAGGCAGAAAAGGAGCACAGTTGCTCAGCTATATTTTTTAAAAAGTCTGATTTATCGAAGATGAACTCTTTTCTGTTACTCTCTGTGAATTATCTCAATTTAAAGTCTAACTTCTGGGGGCTTTTTGAGTTTCTCTCTAATCAGTACTTTGTCCTCTTTGTTCTCATATGACCTTCCCTAGCAAAAAAGAACTGATCAGGATTTTAATGATGTTTTAGGGTTTTCTTTGCATGGTCACAGCTATGTAAATGCATAAATACTAGTTTTTCTCTGTTAAAATTTGATATGTTTCATTTTTTAAAGGTTTCCTTTAGCAGCTGGAAAGCAATTGCATGCAAACACTTTTATATAATATAACCTTATTCTAGCTATCAGTTTTCCCCATTAAAAGGATCTCCACCCCTCATGAGCAATGCTGTTTAATTTCAGGGTTTCCTCTCATCTTTCTCAGCATAGACGATTCTGGATCAGTCCACCTCTGGTGTTCCCATTGCTCTGCTGCCTCTCCTCTCCTCAGCTGTTTGTACTTTCTTAGTAGAGAACCCGTGAGGAGGGACAGGAGGATGTGTTCTCACAGCACTGCTGCCTCTCTAAATTTTTTTGAATGCTTTGCACTCCTACGACATCACATTTACTCAGCATAGCCCACACCACCACCAAAGGGCATGGGAAAACCAGACACTTGATCTTCTGCCTTCAGGAAACTGGATAAAGTTTTCATTTGTTTCTTTTTAAAAAGAGGTCAGATTGATAACTGCAACAGCAGCTTAGTTTCTCTTTTTGAAAGTAGGTTCCATGAGTTACTTATCTCCCTGTGAGACAAACTTTATTCATGGAAAAATTCCTATTTCTGTGGTTGACCATTACACCTTCTATTTCCAGTTGCCAATTCTTGACCTTTTGATCTATATCACAATTATAACATTTCTTTTTTATTACTGTTTAGACCTCCTGTCTTGGTGTATAATTTTTCTCAATATTAATTTTTTTCTCTTCTGAGAAATAAATGCACACCTGAGGGAATATCTTCTTATAATGCACATTTATATATATATGTATGTATTATTTAATAACATTAAGCCTTCTGTAAAATACTGGTTTATAACCAGGTAGAACATAGAGTAGTTTCAGCTGCTTACATCACCCAGGCAAAAGTCACAGAAAACCAATTACAGCTCAGTTTGTGGTTTTGCCTGACCACTCGTGTGGGATGCTAAAAGAAATTAAACATTCTTTTATTTCTTCACATTGGTTATGATTGCTGTTGTGGTGGGTAATGAGTCTCTGCAGGCCTGCCCCTCTGCTTCCCCTCTGTGACTGATGGGAGAAGCAAGTGAGATCAGGAATTCCTAGAGCTGCTACATGGATGTACAGGCCTGTGCTGGGACACATCTTCCTTGGTTTTGCTTGACAGATTATCTTTTCAGAACTGTAATAACACACTGTCTCACATCAGCCTCACAAATTTGCCTAACAAGTCACAATAAAATACAAAGCAATTCCCCTCACCATCAAGGGTCACTGTGGCTGCCACAGATGAAGATTTTATCATAGCTGTATTGTGTGTGACAATGTTTAACAATGTTTATTTCATCATAGGTGTGGATAATTACTGTGCTCCTCTCCTATGGAGAACCATAGGTCTTGATTGCTTTGTGATACAACACAGTTTAAGTCTTCCTAACCTCGACTCCATGGGCTCCTAACAGCTGTGGAGACATTGATCTGAGGGGAGGTGGAGCAGTCAGGACTGTCACTATGACCTTAACAAATCACTGGGATTTTTTTTTATGCTCACAATAGATAGTACAGATTGATTTTCTGTTTGGTTTATAAATTGATATTTGCTGAAAGTGTCGTAACCTAGCTGCTTGAATACATAACATATATTCTTATTGTCTCAGTAAGGGTACTTGTGTTTGAGCACAACATGCCAGAGTTTTGTGATCTGCTAGAATTAGTGAGTCGAAGATTGCTGAAGTTACTGTGAATTTAAGGTTTCTTAAAGGAAAATTGCTGAACCCTAGAGTCCCAAAATTAAATTACCCTGATCGAGAAATTGTAATTTTAAAATTATCTGTTAATTACTAAATAAATGGACAGAGCCTTCTAAGGAAAGGCCTTAGCTCTGGCAAGGTACTTCTGATTCATCTGCTGGGCCTAAGAAAAAATAATATCCTAACAAATAATTCAATATGATTTATTGTAGCTGCATACTTGTACTGTAAAAAAAAAAAAAAAAAAAATCGATGTTGCAGTCATGGTGATAGAAAATAGATTCAAATGTACAAATTCTGCCAGATAGGATTAGAAGTACTCAAGTGTTTGGGATTATTTCCCCCTCTAGTGGCTGTTTTATGCAAATATGTGAAAACTGGGATTACCTAGATATACTATAATGTTTGGAGGGTTCATAGAAACTTTTAGGTCAGATAGAAGTGACCAAAGTGGACTGTTTATTTTTACTGCACTGGATTTGAGTGAAAGGGTGTTAGAACAAACCAGAATCAGATTTGAAATTCATGATTTTTTTAAAACCTTGACAGTGATTTGGATATAATGGAATCACAGAATTTATCAGGTTGAAAAATAGCACTGAGATCACTGAATCCAACCTTTGAATGAAGTACATCACAGGCTAAGCCATAAAAATATGAAAATTTGGGTTTGGATGTGTACAATAATGAATTTCTTTTGTCTCACTGTGATTTATATATTTTTTTCTATTTGATGCTGCTCAAAATTTGTCCTCAATGCTTTACAATTTCATGGTAGGTGTTGCAGGTTTTATCAGTGCTGGATGAACAATTATTACTGCTGGTTGCATTGCTAAGGGGAAGCTGAATGCATTTCAGTACTGCCAAATGAGGCAATATTGTTACTGTACTTTTTGTTATCATGTCAGGAGTCTTATGTGCTCTCCAACAACAGTTTGTAATAATATTTAAAACTAAACTAGTTCTCAAACATTATCACTGACCCTGCAGTTATAATAAAGAAGTACACAAAACCCTCCACTTAGTAATCAGTGGCAGTAAGCAAAACAAAGAACACATTACAAATTTTCAGGAAGGAAATAGAGAGCAAAAAGAAAATGTAATTACACCCCTGCATAAATTGTTTGCCCACACCTTGAATATCCTGTGCAGTTGCAGTTCTTCCATCTCAAAAAGGATATGCAAGAGCTAGAGAAAGGAAGAGTAGGGCAGCAGGGTGGCCAAAGGACTAGAATGGTTTCCATAAGCAGGATGGCTGAACTGGCTGGGGAAGAAGTGTTCCTGCAGGGCAAGATACGTCAGGATACTACAAAAATGAGTGGCATGGAGAAAATGGATAGAGATAGAATGTTCACCATGTTTTTCAAATGCAAATAGGGAATGATAGAGCACATTCAAAACAAATAGTTGAAAGATAGTCTTCATGCAACGGGCAGAAAACCTGTGGATCCCTTTGCTGAACAATGCTGTGGATTCAAGAACTTTGCATGGGGTTAGTGGGAGGCTAGAGAAGGATCTGAAAGGGCTTCCACTGAGATTTCCCAAGCAGACAAAACCTGGTCTTGGCCCATCCCTGTCCCCAGAAAGGTGCCCAGTGCCAGGGCTGCCTCAGTGCTCCTTGGCTGCCAAGCTCTGGCTGGAGCAGCAGGATGGGGTCTGGCAGCCAGGAGCTGCTCTCACCCACCCACCCACAGGGCCCCTGCTGCCCTGGCTCATGTGTCATGGTGGCACCATGATAACAGGCTCTAAAAATTGCCTAAACTATAGATGGTCAGAGCCTGGGAAAATATTGTGCAAAGTTTTCACGTAAGCTTGCTCTTTTCTCTCCGAAAATATCTTGTCACCACTTTTGGAACCAGAATTTCAAACTCTGGAAGTATTCCCAAAAGCATTCTCCTAAATTTATTTAGACACACAAATAAGAGCATGACATATGAATAATCCTTTCATTCCATGCTGAATTAGTCAAGCAACAACTGGAATCAGGAATGTTGTTTTTGCTGTGACTTAAGTTGGAAACAGAAAACACTTCTATGCTTAAACCATCATATAGCAATCACCTGTAAAAATGTACTTTAAGCTGCACTTACAGAAACTCATATTTGTCACTATTTCAGTAAAATGTCTTTCTATTTTTTAAGTATCAATGTTTTTCTAACAATCTGAAATTCAAAAGAAGCTTTTGTAGAAATCCCTTTGGACAACTGTTCTGTCATACACTTTGCCATTCCTGGAGCTGAGGGAGATGCTGGGGCCAGCAGGTGATTGCCCAGCAGGTCCACCAGAAGGAGCTGAGTAACCTGGGAGTTGTCAGGAGTGAAGTGGCTGATAAAATGAGCTGAGAGGAGCTGATGGAGTGACAGGCAGGCTTGGGGGAGTGACTAGGTGTGTAGTGTCAAATAAATAACTCATGTGATTGAAGTCAAAAGTGACGTGAGAGAATTGAGGGAGCAAGGTGACTGTAGTGACTCAGGTGTGATGTAAACTGAGGCTTTCTATGTTTGGACATACCTATATAACCCTCTATACACATCAAAAATATGCACAGATTGCATTGCTGAGAGAGGGTTACCTCATGGGCATGACTATCAGTTTTGAAAGTTTGAAAATTTTGCGTCTTTGTCATGTTTCAGCATGGATTTAAGAAGAGGAAGTTGTGCTTAACCAGCGTGACAGGTTGGATATAAACTGAAACACAGGAAATCCCACTAAAGCATATGGAAAATAGAATTATCTTGAGGGTGTTTAAACAGTGGAAAATTAAAAAAAAATTCTGTTAGAACCATTAGTAGAAAATTTCCTTTTCTGCTCTGTGACTTCTAAGGCTACTGAAAGAGTTTTATGTCCAGTTTTGTGTGCCAAATTTTGGCAACAGTATCGACAAACTGGAAAATCATAAAGAACAGAACCTATGAATCCCAAGGGAATGATGAAATAAACAGATTTTATCTGAAACAATGATCTTATTTCTAGGAGAGAAAAAATTGACCAAGAAAACATTTCCCATTGGGAGGCAGTGAGCAAGAGGCTGTGTGGGCTTTAGCTGTCTACCAGCCTTAATCCACAACAAACAGATTAAACTGGTATTATAAAAGTCACTTTTTCTGCCTAGTCTCTGAAGGATAGATGAGAAAAAAGTGTAGTTTTTGAAGTAATAATTGCTACTAGTAAAAAAAAAATGAAATGGGCAAATGAGAACTGGACCATGCCCCTTGTGAGGTTTGTATATGCTTTGCCTTCCAGAGAGTTTAAAGAATAGGTGGAAAATCCTGTTAGGGGATGATGAGGAATTCCTGGGCTGAGACCTGGAGTTCGTGCAGGTTTTTTGCAGCACTATGTATGTTTCCATAAAAAATGAGTGGGAGACTTACTCATCCAGAGTTCAAATTACATCTAAAGGACCAGAAGAGAAACACATTCCAAGGTGAAATACTGCCTCAAGTCTGGGCATTGGGTTTCTTACACTATTTTGTAAAGAATTTCAGTTTTTCTGCTCCTGAATTATCTGTGTTTTATTCCTAGTATTTAGTTTTCACATTCTCAAGGATGGGTTGCCATAGGTTGTGGGTGAACAAAAGCTGCTCATGCCTCAGTGTCAGGTTGTGCATGTTTAGTCTGTCCTTCATGCATATTTAATCTTGGACAGCTCTCAGTGCTTCCGTGATGCATTGTAACCATGGCCTGTAGTGCAATTACCACCCTGATTTGTATCTTATCTTTTGGCAGAAGCTGAGGAGGAAGAGATTTTCTTGGGGATGGATTCATTTATGAACGCCTTTGGAATCTGATTTATGCATCAATGATCAGCGTGTCTAACGGGGCGTCAGCAAGCTCTTTATTTTCACTGCTACCTTCTGGGAGCGAGGAGTGCAGGAAACCTGATAGCCAGGAGTTTCTCTGGTCATTCAAGAGGGCAACCCTCGCTGCCTTATCCAATTAGCAGAAAGATGTGCACCTGTAGCACCCAGCTGTATTAAATTTCGTTGCTCTTTTGCCGAGCAGGTAAAACAGAGGCATTTGGAACTTTGAATTCTCCTGCCTCCCTCAGACGTGCCAGGTGCGAGGGCTGCACAAACGCGAACGTTTGGGAGCTCCTGAGAAGGAGATGTTAAAGGTAAGATCATCTCACTGTGTCTGAAGTATTAACGCTGTACCTGGTACAAGTTTTCAGCTTTTATGGCGGTATCAAGGGGGGACACCCTGGGCAGTCGGAGGGTGTTTTCCCCGGGGGCTCGCTGCGTCGGTCCCGTTGCGGGCTCTGGCGTCGGTCCGGCCGTGCGCGGCATCTCCCAGGCACCGCAGCCCGTTTCCATGGGGAGCGCACTGACCTCGGGCGGGCAGGGGAGGTTCGGAAAGCGCCCCCCGGGAGGCGGGAGCCCTCGCCACGGCAACCAGGGCGGGCGATGGAGGCGGCGGCGGCGGGGCAGCCGCGGGGCCCGGCCGTGGCCGCTGCCGCCCGCCCGGGGCCGCGGGCACAGCCGGAGGAGCGCGGAGCGGACTCGCTGCAGGTGCGGGGGCGCCCGGGCGGCGGGAACTGAGAGCGCCGAGACTGGGAGGGAGGGAGCGCGGCCGCCGCCGGGAGCCCCGGGGCAGGCGACCCGCAAAGGTTGGGAAAGGGAGCTATGGGAAAGGGATCTCTATGGAGCGGCTGTGTCGGCACCTTTTGTTCCCAAGGTGTCCGAGGAGAGGGCGCGGACCCGCGTTGTGAGGGACGGCCGTCGCCGCTTCTCCCTCTGCCCTGCAGAGGGGTGCGCTCAGAACTGGAGATAGGCAGGCGTAGTTTGGCTCCTCCTCGGAGGTATTTTGTCTGTGATGAAATTCAAACTTTTTCTGCTCATACACAAACGAAGCGTTGCTGCGTCTTGATGGGGGCAGGTGTTTCTAATGGTAATTATTTGTCTTGTGACAAGACTTCACGCATGAAAGCAGTGAAGCGGTGTGTTTTCACAAGTACCAGTTTCATTGGGTGTTCTTAAGTCCTCAAGTAAAGGAGAGTAATCGTGCAAATTCCCGTTTCCTGCATCACATTGGAAGTCTGGTCCTTTCAGCTCCACTCTGATAGTTAGTTTATTACTAGCTTTGTTATGTTGAAACAGGCTTCAACATTATTTCAAGGATTAACACAGTTAATAAAACTGTTTCTTGTAAGCTATTTGTTTTCCCTTTGTTTTGGCTGAGTCCTCGATGTATGTACAAGCAGAGAAGTTTCCAGTACGGTCATTCACTATTGACAGGAGCTAACTTGATTGCCTTTCCTGGAGGGTGTGTGTGGTTCATAGATGCTAGGGATAGTTGGGATTCCATATAGATTCCCATAATACTAAAGCAATGCAAGTGCCCCTCATTATTAAATGTTGCAATAGTTACCAGATGCATTTGAGCTGCTATTTCTGTACAATTGCATACTTAAAAGTAGTTGTGCTTATCTCTTACAAGAATAACTTGTTTAGCAGGAGGGCTGCCCTGCCAAAACTTAAAAATTTCAAGCAAAGAGACTCAGTTCAATGCTGTGTTAATAAAATCTAGAGTACATGAAATTTTCATTCAAAATATTATTTGGTTTACAAGAGGTTAATTAAAATGTAATTAATTAGGTATTTAATATGTGAAACT
Organism: Zonotrichia albicollis; assembly: GCF_047830755.1. Lineage (NCBI taxonomy): Eukaryota > Metazoa > Chordata > Aves > Passeriformes > Passerellidae > Zonotrichia > Zonotrichia albicollis. The sequence continues at coordinate 80,780,972 of NC_133819.1, forward strand.
AGTGATAAAAATGAAGCCACTCTTTCTTATTAACATTCATTTGAATTTTAATCATAGTATTATTCAGGTGAGAATTTGACTCCTACTTTTTCCTTTAGCTTTTGTGGAGATGAGATGATGAATATAAACTTTTTCAAAAAATTGATGGCTTGATTACATTTATCATTTTATACATTCATGTTCTAGAAACTTACTTTTGTGCAACTTGGGAATGCAATCTATATTAGGAAGTAATCTGTGTCTTGTTTTTTTTTTTTTTTTTAATAGAATGTGGCTTGATGATGTACCTTTTTAATAACCAAAAATGTCCAAATGTCCTCCTACATTTTATCAGCCTATGTTTTGCAGGGATTGGAGGAAGACAGAGATAAAAGAGAACTTGTTCTACACTTGAGCAATTCACAGTTCAACCACTAAGGACAATAAAGTAGCTCTGTTACTCTTGGGTAACTTGCCTCAATAGGAGTTTTAATAAACAGATCATTGTAATTTTTAACCCTTTAAATTCTGCTTTGAGTCTTGGTATGTTCAGGTGCAGTAGCCCATGTGGAAAGGCAGATCCCCTTTCCACTGCCTCCTCAGTGGATATATATACTGGATTTTTAAAAGAATAATCCAATTCCAATATTTTAAAAGAATAATGGGAAGTATGTAACAAACATCTCTCAGGTATTGGCAGTTTCCCAGGGAAACAAAATTAGGACAATAATAATTGTTCAATACCAGAAGTCTAAACAGGGAAAAACATTTGATTTGTCAGTGAAAACATGTGAAAAGGTTTAGGACTGTGTCATGGTTTGAGCCTGGCACAGAGCCAGTGCCCCCCATGAAAATGCCTCACCCTGGTGTCTGCTGTGAGATGTGACCAGGAATAAGCAAAACAGGCTTTAGCTTAAACATAAAGAACACTTTATTACCTAAACTACAGGAAAATATGGAAAGACTATAAAGAAAAGAAAAAAAAATTGAAAACCTTACAAAAACCACTTTCTCCCCTCCCCACTACTTGACTTTCCCAATCCGATACATTCTCTCAAATCATCAACTGCCCAGCCTTGGCCCCACATTTTAGTATACTCAAACTGCAGTTCATGAAGAGGAAAGGAGTCCTTCTTGTTCCATAGGCTTCCCCTGGAAACACACTGAAACCTCGTGTGCTTCCCTGTCACTTCGGCACCGCCCGGAAAAAGTCCTTTTGCCGCTTGTGACATCTTCCTTCCATGCCCAGTGCTCTCACCACTGACGCATGGCCAGAGCTGCTTTTAGGGTTGTCTTTCAAGGATGCCTTGTCTCACTCCAAAAAGGCACAGTCTCTGCTTTGGGACATCTGTCCCCCCCATATTTTTCCAACCCCCTGGGGCCGGGGGGTCCTCACGAAGAACCCTCCTGGTTTTGAGCCACTGCTTCCCCCTAAATGCAGTCTGTGTCACAGGAACAACTGAGTCCATGGCCACAAGAAAAGTCCAGCCAAAAGGCCACTCCAAATCATCTCTCCCCATTCAATCATCTCCACGTTCTTTGGGCCAGGTCCTTGTCTCATCTCATCTCTTATCTCCCTTCTTATTCAGCTTCGAGGAGGATTAGCATTTTTGCAAGGCCCCAATCATGAAAGAAAGGGTTAAAAGTTTTCAGTCTCTGTCTATCTCAGAATGCTGGTACTCCCACAGGTGCTGCTGCTCCGCCGGCCAGGCTGCACTCTTCCCCCCCCCCTTTCTCCTCTCGGGCTGGCTGCTATCACATTCAGACGCCGGCTCTCCTCTCTCTCCCTCCTGGGGGGGGCAGTGGCTGCCCGATGTCTCTTGGGGCTCCGCCACCCTTCCATCCTTGAGAGCTTTCTCACCCCCATCTCTGTCCAGGCCCCGGGCCTACCACATGGCTGCCCCTCCCCCGCCCAGCAGCAAGGCTGGACAGGGGAGGGTGATCTGACCTCTTCACAGCGACGTCCCAAGAGAGAGTGCTAAGGGCAGTGCCCTGCTTTTTAACCCCTGTGTATTCTCGGAGGTGTGTCCAAACCCCACTGGCTACACCAGGTGCCAGTCTCAAACCCAAAACCTTCATTGGTTTGACCACAGCTTCCCAGAATTCCCACTCCTTCCTGGTCAAACCACCACAGACTGTGACAGCTGTTTGGCAATAACTTTAAGAGAAAAGAAATAAAATGCTTTCCTTGCCAGTAAAAGATTCAACTTCAGCCTTATTCTATATGCCATGATTTTGGTATTGCCCTGATGGAAAACAATTCTTCAATTTTATTAGTGTTTCTTTTCTGAAACAATATATGGAAGAGGCCATGATTTCAGCTTCTGCCAAGGGTAGGTTGTTATAGGTGGCTGAATCAATGTACACACAGTGCAGCAGTTATAACCCTGCAAGTCTTTGCTAAGAAAAATCCTGCACTCAGCAGCATACATCAGAATGAACAGGAGCTGGGTGCTACATGATGCGTATTTTTCTGAGGATGCATGCAAAATTGCAAGCAGAGATGGTTAAGGTGTGGGAACTGGAAAGAAAACGTGGATGAAAAGATGGAAGTGCTTCTTCAATGTCCAGTGAAGAGATAAATTTTCTGACTTTTGAGCCTGTAGTTTTTTAAGCAATGATTTGCCATATTTAATCAGATTTAGAAGTATCCACTTGCTTGCTGCTGGCAGAAACCCCTGAATACTGATTCTGAATGTCACAGCACGTAGCAAATTGCATGAAACAGGATGTTACTGTACTGTAAGGTGGCTGAAATAAGCTTAACAAAGGCTGATGGCTGACCTGCTGGAAGATGGAAAACCAGCTGTCTTTTGTTTTCATCACCAGTAGGATACTACCAGAAAGTGGAGAACATGCAGCAATGGAGAGAGGAATTGATGCAGTAGCATGAGAACTATGTGTAGAGTTAATGAATTGTCTAGCAGCCTTTCTAATGAAAAGAAAACAGAAGCCCAATGATGTTATTTTGTTTGGAATACAGGGTTGAATGAGCAATAAATCGATACGGATTCGCTTTGCCAAATATATTTGGATAAAATGTGACATCATATGTTTAAATGGGAAAGAAGGATTTTTCTTAGGCACAATCAGGCTATGACTGGTTAAAAGAATGTCAGAGGTCCTTACTTGTTTGTTTTCAGTAGCCAAATAATATTTCAAACTGCTTGATAGAGACAAGGAACATTTCCAAGGAACTGTGACTGGTATTGAAAGAGTATTTCACCATTACAATTAATATTCAGAAGATTTACAGATAATAAAGACCTTTGTCACTTAACCCAGATCAGATAATGTGTTGTACTCCAAACACAACAGAATGATGACGCTTCATTACAAATAATAATTGTGTGCCACAGAAGCAGAAAGAGGTTTAACAACCAGCAGCTACAGAGCCTTGTGTCCAGCCCCCTCCACTCTGAATGTGCAGGAGAGATGGTGAGCTGGGGAGCCATAGCACAGCTCTGGTTGCTCAGCAACAATTGCAGCTTTTTACTGTGAGCGTGTGTTAGGCAGGCACTGGCAGTCGTGCTTTTTCCAGAAAGGTTTGATTTAGCACCAAGGAGGCAATTCCTCTCTGACATGGTTGGAAGGCATAGGCTGCTCATGTATAGCCCAGGATTGTGGTGGTGTTCACAGAGGTCCCAGGATGAGGGAAGAGATGAGAATCTTGACTCCCTGTTTCAGAAGGCTGATTTATTATTTTATTATATATCTTACATTAAAAGAAAATGATATATTAAAACTATACTGAAAGAATAGAAGAAAGGATTTAATCAGAAGGCTAGCAAGCCATAGAAAGGAATGGAATGATAATAAAATCTTGTGACTGACCAGAGAGTCCAAGACAGCTGGACTGTGATTGGCCATTAATTAAAAACAACCACATGAAACCAATCACAGATGCACCTGTTGCATTCCACAGCAGCAGATAATCATTGTTTACATTTTGTTTCTGAGGCCTCTCAGCTTCTCAGGAGAAAAAATCCTAGCAAAAGGATTTTTCATAACATATGTCCATGACACAGGATAACTGTATAACTTTGCATTATTGCCACTTCAGTGCAATTCAATAGGTTTTGGCATTTGTTTTTGTAATGTGGAAATTTGCAATCTATACTTCCTCTGTTGCTGAAGTTATGTAAAGAGACATGCTTGGTTATTGGCAAATATCTGGTTTTGCTTTTAGGTTTGTGGGTAGATATTGAAAATACCTGAAGGGGGTGTTTGGGTGGGGACCTGGGGTTGAACCACAGTGAAAGAGATAGCAATGAACACCTTCTGCCTCTGTGCAGTGGAACTGCTCATGATGAAAGGCTGCAGCTGGTCCAGTTTAACTGCACAACAGGGACAGAACACCCATAGTTCAGGGAAATAACAGCGTGCCTCCCGTGTTGCTGTGTTCCTGTGGTACCCAGGAGATTGCAGGGTGTCATGGTTTAACCCAGCTGGCAAATAAGGCCCATACAACAGTTCACTTACATCTCTCCTTGCACTGGGATGGGGGAAGAGTGTTAGACTAAAAGTGAGATGAGTTGAGATAAAAGCAATTTAATAAGGACAATAAAGTCCTGCATACAAGCAAAGCAGGTTAAGGAGTGCATTCACCACTTCCTACAGGCTCCATCACATGTAAGGTGACTTGGGAAGGCAAACACCATTTCTCTGAATGTCCCCCCTTTCTCCTTCTCCCCCTGATTTACAAACTCAGGATGATGCTTTGTAGTCTGGAATATCCCTTGAGTCAGATGTTGAGGCTGTGCGCCCTCACAACTTCTTGTGCTCCCTGAGCCTTTTCTTGGTGGGGTAAGGAAGCCTTGGTGCTGGCTAAGCACTGCTCAGCAGTGACTGAAACGTCCCTGAATTATCAGCACTGCTGTGAAGGTGGTCCCAGGGGTCTTAGGATGAGGGAAGAGACGTAGATCTGACTCCATGTTTCAGAAGGCTTGATTTATTATTTTATGATATATATTACATTAAAACTATACTAAAGAATAGAAGGAAAGGTTTCATCTCAGAAGGCTAGCTAAGCTAAGAATAGAAAAGAATTACAACAAAGGCAGCTGCCTCAGACTCTCTGAGCCAGCTCTGATTGGCCATTAATTACAAACAAGCACATGAGACCAATCACAGATGCACCTGTTGCATTCCACAGGAGCAGATAACCATTGCTTACATTCTGTCCCTGAGGCCTCTCAACTTCTCAGGAGGAAAAGATCTTAAGGAAAGATTTTTAATAAAAAGATGTCTGCGACACACTGCTTCCTGCAGAATTCCAAAACATGGCCCTGTACCAGTTACTAGGGAGAAATTTACCTCATCCAAACCCAGCACACAGGATATTAGGGGAACTGGATTAAAAGTGAACAAAAAGGCTACGTGCAGAGAGAGACACTTGACATTCCTTATATTGTCTAAGATTAAGGAAAGGCAGGCTGAGTTAGAGAAGACTTTTTGGAGACTATTGCAGGACAAAAAATCTCAACCCTCTTAATTTACTATTTGGAGTACAGTTTGCCCTCAGGTATCTATTCTATTTGTACTCAAATCAGGTGTCTTTCCTGCTTGGCTGAGGGGACACAAAGGAGGAGCCCTCTGTGAGGATGGTGGAAGCATTCAGAGCTCCTGGAAAAGCTGAAGGCACCGCTAAAGTATTATGACAAAAAAGGATAAATATTAGTATGTAGTATGAAAAGTATTAGAAACTTTAGATTCTTGGAGCAACAAATCCTTCTTGCTGCAGATTTTGGAACCGTGTCTTCTAATCTGTGCACCAAATCATATTTTCCTATTCCATTTGTGATTCCCATATTGTTGTTGTGACTAGCACCTATGAATGTAATTGTTGTTATAGCAGGTTGAAGAATGGTCTAAATTGCAAATTGTAGACTAACTTAAATGACTTCATTTCTATTATTAGAATGAAGAAGCAGCTGGGATTTTTTGACTGAAATATGTGACTCAAGCCTTTGTATTTTAGATAATAGTTTTCAAAAGAAAATATACCAGGTTTTCCCACAGCATGGAACACTTAGTGTTCCATGAACACTAAAAATTTAAAGAAAAATCAGATTTTTACTATGGAAAAGTGCTTTGTTTAGCAGATAATAGAGGGTGGAGTATTCAAGCTCCAACTGCTAAGGGATTATGAGATCATAACTTGGATGTGTGATCAGGTGCCAGAAGTCTGAGTCTGTATTTTCTCCTGCTTTACCATTTTATTCCTAAAAATCTATAGGCCAAAAGCATTTAAAATATCTAGCATGAAGAAAATAGCATGCATTCTGCCTCTCATGAACTTGATTTGGCATGTTTTAAGGTGCAAAAATGTGGAAATTGAGATTTCTCAAATCTGTTTCTAATGATCTTTAGTTTAATAAGGAATTAAAGCTTCCCTTCTTCCTGCTCTGAATTGTTTTCTCTTTTGAAAGTTTTTGACCTCTTCAAGAAGAATGCTTATTGTATGTGGTGAACTGTTTATTAATATAAATCGGGCCAAGAAGTACAAAACTCCTTTGCATTAAATAATTTCTTTTACTCTTGGTTTCCTATGAAATGTTGTGTGTCCACAAAGGATGTATAAGTAAGAAGATCTTTCTGTGAGGATTTATTGAGCAGGATTTTTATCTGATGGCATTCATTGGCTGGAAAGATGGAAGATTTATTTTTTGAGGGAGATGTAAAAACCAGCAGAATGGTGGGGGAGAGAGTGAGAGTGCTCTCCCCCAGTGTGGCCAGGGGATGGGTGCCTGCTGAGCGCCCTCTTAGACTGGTCTGTCTATGCCTGCAGTGCAGCATGTGTCAGCAACAAGGATTAGGAGTGATACTAGGCACTGTCTTTTCCTTGGGACTTGTCCAAACTCCCTATTATTTCTTCTTCTTATTGAGTATGCCAGTCAAATGTAAATGCTGCTTACTGGTTTTTAAATCTCTTTGCACCCACGTTATCCAGTAATAGTTATCAAGCATCTCTATGACTATTTTCTACTCTGTTATGCATTATGTTTGGCTTTTTCTAATGTAAACTAAAATCTTCAAAGACAAAAAGCAATGAAAGGAGGAAGTGAGGAAGGGTGATCCTTTTGCTAGAGAGAATGACTTCCTATGAACATGGCAACAGCACTTAGGGGTTTGCAGGTACAGGCCATAGGGAATAACAACCCAAGAGTATTAGCACCAGAACAGAAAAAAACCTACCCACAGAGGTTCTGGAAAACAGCTTGGGTGCCAGACTACAGAACTATAAGCCTTTGGTGTTATTGAGGTGAAAGCACATGAAAGTATCATGCCATAGGATGTTTTCAGATTTGTTGGAAGTTAAAAGCTGAAGTTTAAATCTACTGAAATACACGAAGGGACTGTAACAGTCTCAACAAAACAGTGAGCTTAACCTTCACCTTTGGTGAGGTTGTTTTATATCCCTCCCAGGTGATATGAACAGGCCTCTGGACAATTGTTTAACTGTAGTGAAGAAGGAATTCCTGCTAAAAGCCGAGAAGCACACTTTTCAAGAGTGTTGGTTTAGCCACATGCAGACAATGCAGTAACTTTGGGGAAAACCTTTTGAAATCTTACTTTGTTTTCTCAAGAGCACAACAGTATTGAATTACAAAAAATCTTAAATCTTAAGAAAAATGTGAATAAGGGGGTTTAGATATTACCTTCACCCTGTCCCAGCTTGCTACATTGCAGTCATGGGATCATGGTTGGGGACAAAGGCACTGAAGTACTAAGTGAAAGAGAAGTCTTGATACAATGGTTTATTAGGGGAGAGCCTCCAGAGGTCCATGAAAGGTAGTAATTAAAATATTAGATTAATTAATAAAGAAAAAAACCAAGTCTCTAAATGCTTAGAGCATAGGGAAATGCCTTGTTAGAGGATTACTGGTTTGAGAAAGAATGAAAGACTAAGAGGAGAGGAGAAAAAAAATCACAGTGTGGAAAAGAAATAGAAATCTATGGCTTTGCTCACTACCTTTTTATTTCTCCAGAGAAAAAGAACTGGTATGAAAGCCAACACTACTACATTGGCTGGTTGGCAAGCAGTATGTTTTTCATACTACTATTAAAAATTGCCAAGTGGGTGTTTTTTGTTATTAGTCAAAGAATTGGGTATCACGAATTAAATGTACTTGAGTGCTGCAGCTCTGTTTAATTAAATTTTTATCAAACTTAAATTTTAAGGAAATGAGTAAGTAAAAATTCATTAAATGGAATCTTATTTGGTGGTAAATAAGCCCGATGGACTGAAAAATGAGTAAGGCATTCTTAAAGACCACTTGGAAGTAAATATTAATTTAAAATTTCATAACCTTACAAAATAAAACACTTCCCCCATCATTTTCTACATTTTGAAATCTATATGTGGAAGAATTTAATTTCCTTTAGTTGTGCATATATTAGTAAATTAGAGGAGGGAGAGAAAACAAAAGACATTTTACTTTCAATGTTTTCTAACTGAAGATTTCTTGTATGAGCAAGTAACACAGCTGGACAAATATCTCTTCCTGAGTTACTGTGAAAGAGGTACCATGCAACTTCTATTTTTACTTAATGCATCTAGCTCTTTTCAAAGATGGTCTGGTAGGCACACCTGAAACTAAGACTGGTAGGAGTTTTCCAAAGGACAGCTGGAGGTTTAAATAACTTCTAAGTGACTGGGGAAAAAAAAAACAAAAACCAAAACAGCAAGGCCAGCATAGCTACTGAACTGTTTTAATGAATATATTGTGTATAACAGTAAGTACAATGGAAATACCTTTTTATTGAAATCTTTAATGCCGTAGATATGTAGTGCACAAGTTACATCCTGTTCGCTATAGGGTGAAACTTTTAGGATTGGACTGTATCCTAAAGTTTTTTTCACCCAAAATGATTCTATCACTTAGTATGAGTACATCATGTCTCAGCTGCAGAGCTGGCTTCTGTCTCTGGAGCATAGGAAGTGCTTTTCTAATGACCTGTAGGTCAGAGGAGTTACTCCTGTGAGCTCAGTGCACCTGTGAATGGAGATTTAAAAAGCTGCACAGCAGTTTAGTTCAGCTGTGTCTGAACAACTCGAAAAAAACTGTAAATTAGTGGGGTGAAAAAGCTTCAATTCAGCACAGCAATAGACCCCTTCTAATCTTAATATTACTAAAAGGGGGAAAAAAGAGATTTCGTATCTGTTTAGTTGCTTTTGTGTGGATCCAGATGTTCTTTTGGTGCTGGCAACTAAGGTTAGGATAGTTTTGGGATATTGAGCAACTTGCAGGGCCTGAATCAAAGGGCTTGTCTGATATCTAACCAGGAAAAAATGTGAGCTTTTAATTGACAATTTTTTGGGGGGGCTATTCCATGGAAAACAAATTATCCAAATGGAAATTTTGTTCTTAGGGCTAAGCTACCCAGAAACATCTCAGGTACAACCAAGCTTTTAGTTTATTGATTTACTCATGTGGTATGCATAGCAGAAAAAAAAAATCAGGCATGTGTCTTTAAGGCTTGTGCTGCTGAATCCCCTTCCAACTAAAGTAAATAAAGGGCAGTGAAACAGAAATACAAACAACTGCTAACATCACTACCTTCACTTAAAAGGATAACAAAACATCTTGTAGAAAGTAGTTAACATCTGTAAAAGTATTTACTACCTTAAAAAGTGATAAATGACATAAATAATGAGTTTGCCCAGCCTCCCATGCTGATCTAGAAAAAGTACAAATAAGTTTTTTGGCCTTTATAGTAATAGAAGTTGCATGAATTTCTATTTCATCATCTAATATGGCTAAAATGGAAATGTTGTTAAAAAATTGTCTCCAGTAATCTTTTGTATTTTTTTAGAGTGTGCATTTGTCTCAGGCTTAATGAAAAAGGGAAATTTTAACTAGTAGTGATCATGACCTCTTAAATTAGGATGATTACTAATTTCTGTATGCTAGCCAGTTGCTCACGAAGGTAGAAATAGGCTTCATGGTAGTAATGATCAGTTCAGAGACCATAATTTTGATGTGAATTTTGGTTTAGAGTTGTTATTTTCCCATTTGCTTACACTGAATTTTCATTTCCCATTCTAACACATCATAGTTGCTCAGTCTTGGAAGTTTCTGTAATTCATTGTGCTCGTCCTTATTACTTTGAATAACATACTTTTGTCTGCAGATGTCACTCTTGTAGCTTTTCCTTTTTTCACCTGATGCGCAGATACCTGGAGTGCTCCACTCATACCTTAAAACTGTTCCTGTAAGATCTAACTATTAATTTTTTTCCTATCCTCTCCATTCCAGCATTTAATCAAGTCTCTATCTTTGAAGGTCATTTCCCTTATGCTTTTCCTAAAAGCACTTGACAATTGATCTTTTTGAAAGCTTTATTTGCAAATCCATATAATTTAGCTCAATCTTCTTTACACTAATGCTTATTAACCTCTTTAGTGAACCTCAGCAGTTCATGAGGAGTGTTCCTCTCTTTCACAAAAATATTTTTGGGTTTTCCTTTGGAAATTAAATAATTTGAGCTGCTTCTTAATTATATGATTTAATATAATGCCTGTTACTTTACATACCAAGGCTTCCTCATCAGGTGTTTCTCATTCAGCTATCCCCTGAAGGTGTGCATTTATTTTATTAGCCAGAGCCCAGTCCTCTGATACTGATGCAGAGTACATGTCACATTAAGAAGTTTTACTCTTTTGTCTGAGTTCCTTTGCAATTTCTGGGCATCTAGCCATCTGAGGCATTACTTTCATTCATTTAGAAAAAAACAACAAGTTTTTTTTTTTTTTTCCTTTTTAGCTTATAAACTCCTACCTGGTCCCAATATTTGCCTCCTTAATGGGAGGTTTCTGTGAAGAAAATACTGAATTCTGCAGCAAAAATATATATAAATTTAGTACTCTTCTATGGCTTTCTTAGAGAATCATAGAATGATTTGACTTAGAAGAGATCTTAAACACCATGTAGTTCCACCCCCCTGCCATGGGCAGGGACACCATCCAGTAGACTAGGTTGCTCAAAGCCCTATCCAGCCTGGACTTCACACCTCCCGGGATGGGGAACCCACAGCCTCTCTGGCCAATCTGTTCTGTTGTCTCACCTTCCTCACAGCAAAGATTTTCTTCCTAATATCTGATATAAATCTAACCTCTTTCTGTATGACTTGATTTCCCCTTGTTCTCTCACTACGTGCTCTTATAAAAAGTCCCTCTTTGTCTTGTGAACTCCCTTCAGGTGCTGGAAGGCCACAATTAAGTCACCTCAAAGTATTTTCTCTTCCAGGCTGACCAAACACAATTTTCTCAGCCTTTCACCTTAGGAAAAGTGCTCCATCCCTCTAATAATCTTGCTGGCTCTCCTCTGGACTCACTCCAACGGGCCCATGTCTTTCCTGGGCTGGGTGCAGCACTGCAGGTGGGATCTCACCAGAGAAGAACAGGGGGGCAGAATTCCCTCCCTCTCCTGCTGCCCACACTGCTTTGGATGCAGCCCAGGACACATTTGGCTTTCTGGGCTGCAAAAGCACACTGCTGGGTCGTGTCCAGCCTCTCACCCACCAGCACTCTCAAATCTTGCAATGTCATGTTTTTTTGAAGACATTGTGGGAAATTTCCTGTTATTGTGGTGAACCATGGCAGGGACCTCATTATCACCACTTTGTATTTCTTATCAGCTATTATTCAGTCTGCTTCATCTTGCCTTATTGCATCTTTGTCTAAGCTGTCAGGTTATAATTTATCTGGATTTTTTCTGTGTCTTTGTTGTTCCAGCTTTTTGGAGGATACCTGCTGGCTTTTGCTCTACTTTTTAGCTATGCTGACTGGCTTATGCTTTTTCTCAAGTTTTTCCATGGTAGAAGCTGTGCAATTGCACTCCGTTTTCAGTATGGTGTTCTTAAATAGTTTGCATGTTTTCTGCACAGATTTAATTGTTTTGACTGGTTATTTGTATCTTCTTACTTTTAGTGGCTCCCCAGTTTGAAGATGCATTGGTTTTTCCAAAGCTTTTACTAGTGCTGTTGTGATGACCCACCCTTAAGGGGAAGGAAGCACCTAAGATTTACAAATGCTCTTTGGTCAACAGGAACCGAAAAATGTAAGAGCATCTGCAAACAATTAGAAAATTTTATTGGTGCATTACACACTTGGATGGAATTTGGTGTGTAATTTTCTGACCTACTATATTAACACCCAACAGGGGTTTGGATGAAAGAGTGTGGCAGGAGGGACAGACAAATTTAAAGAGGGAGAGATTCATTAAAGAAAAAAATGAGAAGGTAAAGGAAAATAAAGAGGAAAAGCAAGAGAAATTCAAGAGCGGGACATGAATTAAAGAGAGAAAGCAACAGAGAAAAAGAGAGAAAATGATCATCACTTCTGGTTCTAGCATCAATCCAGCAGATAAGAATTGATCTAGCTGTGTCAGTCTGCCAGTGAGACATCCAGGGTCCTGGGGGACTCTGCCCAAGCTTGGGAAAGTACCTTTTTTATGGACAGGTTTCTCTCTTTCTATGTAAGTTAGCTATCATATGCAGGCCTTTCTGGAAAGGCATTGGAGGGGTTTGGGGGTCGCTGGTGTCTCAATCCCGTGTTATAGTTTATGCCCACTTCCTGCCACCCATTCCTGCACTTGTGCTGTAGTGTGTTGTGGCTCCTTCCCAGGGAAAAGTGCTGCTCCATCACCAGCCTGGCCTTCCTTTTCCAGCAAAGTCTTGTTCTTTCTCATGCTGTGTTAGCACCGCTCAGGTTGTTGTGTAGCCTGGGTGGAGTGTGGGGATGCATCACCACAAGCCATCTTGTCACCAGCCAGGTTCTCTGGGCCTCTAGAGCTGTGAGGCTGTTACATTTGGTGTTTTATTTGAACTCTAATATTTTGAACCTGATATTGTGCCTTTTTAGGCTCTGAGGCCTCATGTGTTTTTGAATTATGAACCTTCTATTATTGATGTCTAAAAAAATTAGTATCAGCATTGCAATCTAAAATGGTGTTTCCCAGGTGTATATGAATGCAGCTGAAGTTACTTACTGATTCTGTTCCCTGCCATGGGCCCCCCTTGTCACTGTCAGCATGTCACAGTCAATATTCCAGGCTAATTAGGCAGACAGGAATATCATATGCAGTGTCTATCTTGTTTGTGACTGAAACTTTATGCTGTTGGGCTCTGGTTGACTCTCCAACTTGTTTGAACACTGAACTCTTTTAAACCAGTGTGCATTTTCCTACATTTCCTATGTAGTAAATACCTTGATGTATGGCCCAAAGTACCAGTGGATACCCTCCTCATGTTATTCTGGCGGTTTCTAGTGCGATTGTTACAGCCATTTCTTCGTTCAAAAATAGTATCTCAGATCCCCCAACTTTGTTTCTAGGACTTTTCCTGCTTAAGCAAAAGCAGTTATGTACTTGTTTTAGTTTTCTGTTTTCTCCCACCTTGTTCAATATGATAACCTTTTACTGCCCAGCCTTTTGCTATGGCTTGCAGTGTGACAGGTGGAACCCCCTGCTTTATCACATAATTAGCTCCCTGTACTTCACACAAGTGGATATGAATTTTGAGAACAGATGATCTTTAGGGCCTGATAACATTTCCTCAGGCTAGGTTTAAAACCTCCTCGCTAATAATTAATAGTAAAACCCACAAAGTTTATCTAAATTGTTTCTTCCAAAACCATTCCTTTAATTTCAGGAGTGTTCTCATCTTCCGGTGAATCTGGGCCTTGTTTCTTTCCTGGACTTCAGTTACATGCTGAGAATTTATCATTCTCTTTAGTCTGCCTTTCTAGGGATATTGGAATATCTGAGCGGTGCTAGGGATGCTTGAAAATCCTGAGGTAAGGTATTTTTGCCCTTGATCCTTGTGCTGGCTAAGTTGATGGGCACAATGTCCATGTAATTTGAAATAGCAAAGAGTGTGTGTATGTTTGAAGTGTGAGGTTTTGTAGTTCCTTAAAAATTGGAAAATGTATCACTTCCATGGTTACCTGAATGGCAATTTTCTGTCCTTGCAATAATGTCTCTTCATTTGGTAAGATCCCCACATCCTGTTTGTCCTGGTAAACAGAAGGCTAATTATTTGTCAACTATATAATTAAGTGTTTTATCTTTAAATTTTATGTTTTTATTGGTGATCAAATAGGCGAGCATAGCCCGAAGAACAAATGTTTTGCCTAAAGCAGAAGAGGGAATTACACTAGGACTTCCTACATGGCAGGCTGGCTCTTTAAGCAGGACTATCTTTCACATAAAATCCTTATTGAATAGCAATGTAACCTGGTTAAAGTCTTAGCCATATCTGTTACCTCATCAAGCAAGTAAGAAGTGTAGTTTTCAGCTATGATAGCTTTTCTTTTTCTCTTTTTTTTTCTTTTTTTAAAAAAAATGTCTTTGAGCTGAAGACATTAGGTGGCCGACAAATTGTACACTTGTTAGACATTTTAAGACAAAAAGCATTTTTTAGATTGAAAAGCGATCCATGTGCCTAGTAGTGCAAGAAATTACTAAATATGTTGAAGTTCTAATTTTTCTCAGCAAAGTAGTTGAAAATCCTTGCCTTCAAGGTATTAAAACCCTAGTGTTATTTGATTTTGAAAGCAGCTCAAGGTAATGTCTACCTTTACCTCTGGTTATTTGCATTGTAGCTGTATCAAGAGAATGCAGCAGAGTCAAATATCCTTTTCTTAAAGTTTCTGCAGTTACACTGAGTGTAGATTTTCGTCTGTGACTTGTCAGTGATCATCTCTGTAAAGAATATGTCAATTGCCAAATTTTATATAGACTATTTTGTGAAAAAACCATGAAAGCCATGGACACTTTCAGCCACTAGATGGTAGCTAACTACAATCTACTACTCCTAATTTCCCACAGTAAAGAGCCCTTGTTGCCAAAGCTGTACAATGTAACGCTAACAAAAAAAAAAAAAAAAAAAAAAAAAAAAAAAGATAGAATACACTGAGTTGGAAGGGATCCATCAGGATAATTGAATCCAGCTCCTGTGCCTACTCAGAACACCTCAGGAGTCACACCACGTGCCTGAGAACATTGTCCAAATGTTTCTTGAACTCTGTCAGGCTGGTGCTGTGACCAGTGCCCTGGGGAGCCTGTTGCAGTGTTTAGTCACCCTCTGGGTGAAAAACCTTTTCCTGATATCCAACCTAATTTTCCTTTTACTCACTTCAGGCCATTCCCTTGGGTCCTGTCACTTGCCACCACAGAGGAGAGAGCAGTGTCTGCCGCTCCTCTTCCCATCCCACTGTGGAGATGGAGACCTGAAGGACCCCACTAGTGACTGGTCTCCAGCCTGATGTTACTCCTTTTACTAATTTTGATACTGGAACACAAACAGAGTCTCTTGATGTTGTGAAATGAACTTTCGTAATTCCAAAAATAGTACAACAACTCATTATTTTAGTTTGAAAAGTGTTTCTCTAGCACAGTTGATTGTGTGCTTCATAGTTTTTTACTCATCTGCACATCAGTAATTCACCCCAAATCTGACTTAATGCTTGCTGGGTGCGGAGCAGAGCCAAGGCTAGCCAGAGATGTATGATAGACTAAAATTATTCTTAGAATTCTCACTTATAATACAAGATCCTCATTAATGTATAAATTAAATTATTAAAAATGGATCTTGCACTCCTGAAGCATCTGGAGAGAAAGTGCGAATTACAGATCTGATGGTGTATCACCAGTAAAATAAAGGTAAAAGAGGAGTTTATTTTAAAGTTGGTTAAAATCTGCAAAAAAACTTTTTCCCCCCACCAAGTTATAAAAATGTTTCTATAAGTCAAATCTGGTACTGGGATAGAACAAGGAGCTCTGCCTCAGCAAGAACTGTTCTGGTCAAAAGGCTGAAAAAAACTGACCTAGATTATTTGATCTGTTTACATAGCCAGTATACACTGTCCACTCTAATGCTCTAGTGGATGTAAAATGGATGTAAAACAAATTCCTAAAGCAGTATTTTTATAGCATTTTAAGCCAAAATCAGCTAAACTATATTTAAGGCTGGACATTATTTGTTTTTGTGGCTTATAAGCCAAAGAAGAGGTAGAGGTTATAAGAGTCTAGCATGTAATTGTTGACCAAAAGATTTCTTCTTGGCTGTCTGGGTTGATTGCATTAATTAAAGTGGCTCTGCTGCAAGTCTGACTTTTGACCCGAGGACAGCAGTGACCTGATGATGGCAGTTAAGCACTGTCTCAACCACTTCATTATTTTCCTTTTTTTTTTTTTTTTAACTTAATGAGATGGAAGATCACAGGAAGTTAAATTCCATAAACATCAATGATCTTTGAATGACTCTAACCAGTATCAGTGTATAATCTAGTACTGTAAATGCAGGCTGCCCCAAGGGTTCTGAGGATATATTACAGCTGCAAGGAGAGTTCCTGTGTAAGGTAATGATTTGTGATTATTTGATATCAACACATATATGGGTTCCCTTCATGGGTTAGATTAATCCTTGTCATGATTGACAGCCATTTTAATTCTAAAAATGTCACATTCCAAGTTACTTAAATGACTGAGATTTCTGGAGTTCGAAGACTGTTTCTTTTTTCAAATGATAAATGAGCTGACAGAGATGCTCTGTTAGGCTTGCCATTCACAAACAAGAAAACTAATTGAAGATGGGCAAGTTGAGAGAAGATTTAACTGCAGGGATCATGAAATTGTGAAGCTTAAAACACTGAAAGAACCTTAAACTTTGGAACTTTAGAATTTTGACTTCTTGAGAGAATCTTCTTGGTGGGAACCCATGAAGGGCTTCCCTAGTAGGAAACAGGGCTGAAGAAAGCTTTGTGACCTGCAAGTGTCAAATCATTGGAATATACAGACAGGCCAATCAATGTGCAGAAGGAAGAGGAGACCTTGTAGGAGGCCAGCACGGATGAACACAGAGGGTATGAATGCAAACTTGCAAGCTTCCTTAGAAGCTAGGGATGAAATAGAATCAGGGCCACCCAGGAAGGATATAGACACAATCCCTGAGTTCACAGAGATACAGTTAAGAAGCTCAGCTGGAGTTCAAACTTTTGAGGAGGTCAAAGGGAAATGACAATATTGTCTTTAAGTACACTGACAGCGCAAGAAAATGTAGGCTGACTGCTCAGGGGAACAGGAAACTAAGGAGCAAAGAACATGGGAAGGCTGAAGTTTTCAGTGAATTTTAAAATAAGTTTTCATGAGCTGGATTTGCCCTTTGGCTCTTTTAGACCTTCAAGCCTCCTTGCATAGTGAACAAAAATGAAGGTTTATCTGTGGTAACCAAAGGTACCACAGGGAGTGTTAGGGAGCACTTCAGCCAATTGGTTGTATAGAAGTTAGAAGTCCATGGGGGCAGATAATATACACCTGAAGGTCCTGAGAGAGGAAACCAATGTCATTTTGAGGCCCATCTCTCTTCACAAGGCTGTGATGATCTGGGGAGGTTCCTGATAACTAGAAAAAGATAAATGTTACACCTGTCACAGAATCAATTGGATTGGAAAAGACCTTTGAGATCATCAAGTCCAACCTGTGACTGAACACCACTGTGTCAACTAGATCATGTCACTGAGTGCCACCCCCACTAAACACCTCCAGGGACAGTGCCTCCATCACCTCCCTGGGCAGCTCCTCCCAATGTCCAGTCACCCTTTCTGTGAAGAAATTCTTCCTAATGTCCAACCTAAACCTCCCCTAATGCAGCTTACGACTGTATCCCCTTGTCTATGAAGAGGAAAAAAGGGAGGATCCTGGGAATGACACACCAATCATCTGCTCCTGGTAAGACTGTGGGGCAAACTGTTCTGGAAGCATTTCACGGCACACGAAGCACCAAGAAACTGATTGGGAGCAGCCATTGTAGATTTACAAGTGTCACATTATTCATGATCAGCCTGATTGCCTCTGTGGTGAGATGGATGGCTGTGTGGGAAACTGGGAAGCAGAAGTGGTGGGTACTGAGAGACCTCTGCTCGTTTAGCCGCAGGAAGAAAAGGCTAAGGGGAGATCTTCTTGCAGCCTTTAATTGTCTAATGAGAGGGTACAGAGACAACAGAGCTGAACCCTTGATTAATGCTTTGTTAAGATTTGTGGTAATAAGAGCCAATCTACACAAACTGGAACGTGGCAGATTTCAGCTCGATGGGAACAGTCTTTATGCTGGATGGTCAAGTTATGTTGGGCACAGTTATACAGCCCCAGAGGGTGCAGAATTTCCACCCTTAGAGATATTAAATCTGCAAACATCTCTGAACAACCCACTCTAATGGGACCTGCTCTGAGCAAAAGACTGTCTAGATAACTTTTGGAGATTTAAAAAATTTCTTATAATTTTGTGATTCTGTAAGTTATTTGCCATGATATAATAGCATTTTAGGAAAAAGATCCATGATTTTTAGCTGGTTTTTCAAGACACTTAAGTAAGGGATTTTTTTCTCCTTATTTTTTTAAAAAGAACATTTATTGCTGCAGGGTGAAGTTGAGCCTATTGGGCTGAGCTTTTACTTTAGAAATCACATATATCATGCAAATAAGCATAGAATCAGAGAATGGTTTTGGTTGGAAGGACCAACAAAGATCAACTGGTTCCAGTCCCTCTGCCACGGGCAGGGATGCCTTCCATAGGCCGGATTGTTCAGAGCCCCTTTCAGCCAGCCTTGAACACATCCAGGACTGGGGCATCCACAGCTTCCCTGGGCAACCTGTGCTGGTTCCTCTCCACCCTCACAGTGAGGAGCCTGCTGTCCTGCAGTTTAAGGCCATTCCCTCTTGTCCTATCACTACCGTGCCATTGTGAAAAGTCCCTCCAGCCTTCTTTCAGGCCCCTGTTAGGAAATGGTAGGTGCTGGAAGGTCTCCCCAGTGCCTGCTCTTGTCCAGGCAGAACAGCTCTGGCCCTCTCTTCACAAGAGAGCTGCTCCAGTCCTGTGATCACCTTAGTGGCTCTCCTCTGGACTCCTTCCAACAGAATGTAAATAATTAATTCCTCAGTGGTTTGAATATATCCATGGGAATTAACTTTATATGTAATATTTAATAGCATGTTTAATTTTAAATGCTAACCCTGCAAAGGGTTCAGAGAAATCTATGGATGTTTACTTTTACCCTAAATGCAGTTTTTCAGTCTTTCAGACATGTATGCACAACTGGATTTGACTACAGTAGGTGGGAAAATGGTTTTTACTCATGTGATTTTTGTCAATGCTAAGGTTGTCAAGTGCTTTTAGACATTACTCACATTGATATGAGTGGAAGCAGAAATATTTAGGGACATTTTAAGCCAGAAATAGCTGTAAAATGTCTGTTTTCTTGTTACTAATACTGGATAATTAGATTGTTTTTCTTGGCATTTTGAAGAGGACATGGGATTATGTTCAGTCACTGAAGTGGAAAAAAATTAAAGCTCTTTTAGGAAGGAAAAAACCTAGCATTTCTTGCTGAAGAAAAATTTCTGTATTAAGCAACCATTTTACAGCTGAAAAATAAGTGTAACTGAATGTACTTCTATAAAAGCATGAATAGAAAACTCAGTAATTTACAAGTCTGTAGGTAAAAGATATTTGAAAGTTGCTTGACTGTTGCTGTGTATTTAAACAGTCACCTGTGACAAGGAAACAAAGATGCCTGTTGACACAGGGATTGCTTCAGAAGGCTAAACACAAATCAGAGAAGCAGTTATAAAATTGACTTCTGCAAATACTTATGGTGCCCTTGAGTATGATGAATTGTATCCAGCAGTGTTTGCATGTAAACAGTATCACCTTAACAACACTGTGGTTGGTAGGAGTAACTTTCAAGGCCTAATCTGTAGGCAGTAAATTCTGGTGGCTAGAGACCTCTTGTTTCTGTGGTAGTGCAATTTAATTTTCTAGCAATTTGTGTGCACACTAGAACTGAATTTTAAATACAGAGATAAGGTTAATAGGTGCTGGGTTTTTTTATGTCCTTACTACATTTTCCAGAGTTATTTTGGCATTCCTACTGAAAGGAAAGAAGTGCAAACAAAACGTTGGGGGAGTACAAAATGATGAATGTAAAAGCTTTCTCCATGGATTAGGGATTGTTCCTGAAAAACAGTGTTTGATGCTTATACTGAATAGTACAATGTTTAGGACTGGAAGAAAGCAACTTTGGAAACGAAGCATTGGCAGAGTGATAAAGGTAAGGAAAACTGAATTTTGAACTAGGCTTAGACTAATAATTACATAATTTGAATAAAGGTATGTATTGAGGGGGGAAGGCTTAGAAAAAAAATGTTTTAAAATAGGTGTAAGTGGGTGATGTTAGTTGCACAATTTGTTTGGAAAGGCAAATTTGCACTGGGAGATGTTTATGCATTTGGCTAGTGGTGCTTGTATCTTGCCCAGATTGTTGCAATGGTCTGGTAATGGTATAATTTCACAAATGCTATATCAGTACACTAAAGAATTTGATGTTAGATGTGGCAACAAAACATGGGTTGACTCTGCCATGAAGAAAATAGAAATGTAACTTCACTTTCCCCATATGTCTAAGATGGGAATAGAGTTTTGAAGGAAATACTTAGCACTGAGGAACCACAACAGACTATAGAAGTCATTAAGATACTTAGACTAATTTTAAAAGCTGGTTATTTAAGCAAACTGTTCCTGAGTAAATGCAATGTGCAAAGCTCTGATTTTTGAGATTTAAGAGTTAGATAAGGGAACTGCCCTAGTTCTTTAGGGTTTGTATTTTTTTGGAAAGAGGAAATAAAACCATTCAAACTTGAAGATTGAAAACTCAGGGTGCTTGAAAATATGTGAACTGGAGTGCAGTTTACTTTTCAAGGGAAATTCTTGAGCAAGATTTATGTAACATAAAACATCTTAGCAAGTTAAAGGAGAGACAAAGGAATTCCACATGGGTTAAATAAATTTTGGATAAGCCAGTCAATTAACAATAAAACTTTGTTAGTCTTTGAATCTTTCGCTATTGAACTTCCCTGTAAAGTCTTGCTCATCAACAAGACTTTGATTTCAGCATGTCTAAATTCAGTGATGCACAGTATTCTGACAACAAAATGCATTATTTGCTGGATAAAGTGTGTTCAGAACAAGTTTTATCTTGTGTGCATATGACTTGCATACTAAACAACATTCTTGCTAACTCTTTTCAGGGTGTCTGCATCAGCAGCTACAGTCTGTAATGGAGAAGCTGGCAATAGTCAATAGCTGGTTTCTAAGCCTCTTGTTTCAAAAAATGAACCCCTTGAATCTCTGACTTGTGCTCTTTTAGTACCTGCTGCTTAAATATACATAGTTTTTTAGCAGCTATGAGACTTTTTGAAAATTTTAATTTAATCTCAAATTATTTCTTCAGACTGATGGTGAGAGGTTTATGGGTTTAGGTATACATTTAAGATACATTTAGGAATCTCTCCTTTTTCTTGCTTCAGGGAAAGATGTGTAACTGGACTAATCATCAGAAAAGGACTTTTCAGTTAATGAGTTTAGCTTTAGACCTTCATCTGTTATGGGACTGTATTATATAACCTTTCTTACTTTCATAACCAGAAGTGGTAAAAGAAACCCAAAACTAAACTTGGCTGTTTTACCTGTGTTGTTCTTTACATGAAAAATTGAGATGAAGCTGTACCATAAAAAACTTGGACAATATTTCCAGATATCTAAGTGAGACAGTGTTTATCTCTTGTAAATACTGCATTCTCCTACATCATGGGTCGTGCTGTATGGCCCTGATCAGAGTTGCTGCTGATACTTTTCAGGATTTGCATGTCAGTGTTACTGCATATAACAGCAATTTTTCTTTTACCTATGTAAATGATCCTCTGTGTGTTTCAGCATTCTTCCATCTTCAAATCTTAGTCTTGCAGTGTTCTATGAAATTCTGAATTACATAGAGTTGCCTATTCTTGGGTAATATTTTTTTGGTATAGATTCTGTTTAGGCCTATGTACTTCTGTAGTGAATTCTGCAGGACTTAAAACTACGAAAACTCTTGGGCCATGACCACAATGCTGATTTGAAGTGAGATGTGAGGGTAGCTAAAGGGGAAAGGGAAGAATGAAAGGTAGAAAGCTCAGCATTTTCTTCTAATTAGTTCTCTGATATTCCTAATCCTAAGTAAAGAATATCTTAAAAATTCATTACTTTAGTAGAATGCAAATGGAAGCTCAGAAGATAGACTGGGGGATAGTTTCCAGCATGGCCTCTTAGTGTTTTAAATACATAAATTAGTGATTTTGTATTGAAAGCACTGAAGTTAGGTTTTCTCTACTTTTCTGTGTACAATCTAATCCTAAAAGTGAGGCAGAAGTCTCTTCTAATGACTGCAACAACTAATGTGCAAGTTTGTGATTAAGCAACACTTTGTTTGGGAAGCAAGTTTGTAGAAATGATAACTCATCAAAATATAGAGGCATGACAGCTTGAGTTGTGTTGAATGTTCTTGCATTGCATTGTAGCAACTCTCAGGGAAAAATGTGTGGAACTTGCATTAGTAATAGAAATATCCTACATATCAAAACAAATGCCTTCCAGTAGTGACATGATAAATACAAGTCAAAGTGTTTATCTTCATAAAACGATAGCTTTATCATTTAGCTAATAGTTTCCTGTTTCTCTAGGTATGGTTCATTAAGTAATTTAAGTTAATTGCACTTAAAGTTTAGTGATATCTTAATGAAAATTCTTGTTGCTGGACTTAGACATCAAATATTGCCCAGTGCTGTATGAACAGCTATGCACTATAGCTTGTACATTTGTTATAGGACTTGAGACACAGCAATTAAAAAAAGTTTTAAACAAACATTGGGACATGATTGCTCAGTTTGAGAAGAAGGTGCTCATGATTTCAACCTATACAAATAGCAACTTGAAGAAGAAATGGAAGCTATGAACATGTCAAGAGCATCTGTATATGTGGAGCTGGTGGCTTAAAACTCAGTATAAGATGTCTTGTATAGTAATATATCCAGAGTTCTATATTGGAAACACAAGCATAGTACAAAAGTAGTCTCTCTGTAGTTTAGGTAGAACAAAAGGCTTCTTTCTGTATTAAATAGAAACTAATTGGTAGAGTATTGGTTTGCATTATTATTTTTTAAAGATGCCCTATCAGTTGTGTTCAAGTTACTGGAACAGTAGTTTTGAGTATTCTGTTGCTATCATCTAGTGTGAATGGAGCTGATTCAGACAAAGTGGTTGCTTTTTGCATGTCTAATGAGGAGGAAAATTTCTGCTCATGTTTAAAAGCATTTAGGAAAACCCAATCCTGTGGTGACACTTCACTTTCAGAGAACTGAAGACTCTTAGGATATGACAGGGATAAAACAGCACAAAGTACATGTACGAATTAGTCTGCTACTGTGTTCTTCAGACATATCTGTGTAAAGAATAGGATTTGTATGTTTGCTTTTTATATGGAAAAACATTTCAAATGCATTCAGCATTTATGAAGGCATGGTAGTAGTTACCAGTTTACCAGGTATTTGAAAATTCCTTCAGAAAGTAGGAAAGATATTTACATAAGGGTATAAAGTATATTATGCATGTCCTTTTGGCTCTGCAAAAGCTTGTGGATAAATCACTTATGCATACTTTATAAAGTTACTAGTTTTCTCCTAATCACCAGGGAAATAAGGATTGAATTTACTTCCAATGAAACATCATTCTAAATTTCTTTTGAAAATTAAATTATATTGAATCTTGTAACCCACAAGCACAATAATACCAGTAACTATTCCAGAAGGCTATTTTGTCTATAATGTAATGAGGTGTGTTACATATGGGATTTCAATTTAATTAGAAGAGTAGGCTTACTGCTTGAAGAATGGTATAATAGCTATAGTTAAGCACATTTGTAAACACTTGTGTACCTTGAGGCTTGTGGTTTGTTTTACTTCTCATTATATTAAAGAGATAATGTATAAAACCCTAGCTTCCTTCAGCAGCATCTGTCTTTATTAGAGAGTGCTTACAATATCTTCCATGAATAACAAAGATCAGTCAGAATCCTGTCTTGACTTGGTCATACGTGACTAGACTGAAAAGCTGAGACAAAGGACTTAGGGTGCTGAAGGTAACATGCAGAATAATCGAGCTGTACATTATAAAATGCTTTTTTCCTACAAAGCCTGTGAACAAATTAGCTTTCTGTACAACATTATTTATGATAGAAATGTTGTGGTAAATCTGAAAATGGAACACCAGAAACAAACTGTAAAATTGTAACAAAGGCTGCTTCTAAAACTTTCACTTGAGTGCCATAGAAACATAAATCACCAGTGTGGATTGAATGTAATAGCCTTTACTTTTAAAAAGAAATTTTAAAGCTTTCTTTATTTTTGTCTTGAAATTAGATTGTGAGTTTTTTATTGTCCACTTTGTATTTAATAACAGCAAAATCTCAAGGATGAGAGGGAGGCTAAACGTGCTCGTCTGGATGGCAGACATGATTACTTACTGGATATTGTTGCCTCTTGTGTCAGTCTGGACAAAGCAGAAGTAGAAGATGCTATTCTTGATGGAAACCAGGTAATCTGATGAATTTGAAAGTGAAGCTCATAGTATATTTTGGAACTAATATTACCATTAAATTCTTGGTGAGATAGTTTTCAGACTTCACACCTGAGGTCACTCAAGTCTTCTCCTTGAAGAAGCTTTTTTTTTTTTTCCAGCATTTTAAATTAATTTGAACATTTTAAATTAATTTTCAGCATTTTTAATTAATTTGAACAATTAATGTTACAATTTAATTCCAGGACCTATTGTAACAATATTGATTTTTAAATTTATTAAATTTCTCCTTTCCAGTGGTTATAGTTAATATGCTAAAACTTGTGATTGTATTTCATAGTGAAACCACAGTGTGAGGTCTCCCAGTCCTTGAGTACACAGCACAGGGAGGTTCAAGAGTCCTGGCCACAGCAGGTTGCATGCTGTCATTTCCATAAGGCTGCCAGCATTTGTGAGACTTTATTACAATCTAGATCAGCAAATTAAAATAGGTAGAAGCCTCTTGACAAAATGGAATGGCTTATGTCATCTGACTGTGACTGCATGAGGGCTAATACAAATTCATATATTAAGACACTGAAAAATATCACTTTTTAAACAAGCCAGGTAGATGGAAGTAGATATTTTACTTCCTGACACTAAAGTAAACATGGCTGTGGTTTGGGTTTTTTATGATTTGTTTTCTCTTGTATTCTCTTTCCATCTGCATGCCTTCAATTTAGGCATTCCATTTCAGTGCTAATATTGTAGAGAAACTGAAGAAAGGCCAGTGGAAGACCAGTAAGAAAGAGAGGGACACAGGGCATGTGAAGTATGAGATAAGGGAGAAGAAGAGGTTGAGTGGCAGTCAAATAGTGGCCTGCAGCTCCTTGAAGAGTGTTTGCAAAGATGACAGAGCTGAACTGTTCTCAGTGGGAGCAGATGATAACTTCAAAGATAAAGCCACATCTTGCAAAATGCCCACCAAGAGACCCTTCTTCACCAGGAGGGTAATGCAGCATGGGAATAGGTTACTTCAAGTCAGTTGTGGAATTCCTGTCCTTGGGGTTTTTGAGACTCAGCCTAGGAAATGCTCTAGATGATTGGAGCTGTTGTTGGTGACACAGGAAGCTGGCCTCAAGACCTCCCAGAAGTCTCTTCCAACATTTCTATGAGTTCATGATATAGCAAATGAGCAGTGCAGAACATTGTCATGCACATAAAAAACCGGAATTAGTTTCAGCCTTTGTGCATTCTATCTCTAAATGGGTTTCCTGGCAAACTGTAGTGCCTGAGAATAGCTGTCAGATGAGGAAAATATTGGCAGTTTCTACACTTGGAAAGAGAGAAGTGTAATAGCTGTTTTGTCCTCATCTTGGAGGGCTCAGCCAAGATTTTCCGGAATAGAAGCTCATTATCTTGATGTAACTGAGGCTTGTTATTAATGGAAGAGGGATAATTGTGGCTTTCTTCAAGCTTCTGGTGACCTTCTAGCCTTTTTTCTACACTAGAAAGCACAAAGGGTACCACCTAATGTTTCTGAAGATGAACTTGAAGGAGCCTTTTCTGCTAAAGATAGCCATGTAGTTAGGGACTACATAGAAGAGTGATGCAGATTAGTGGATGAGGCCAGACTTTCAAGTGCTGAGACACGGATCAGCATATTAGCATAAAGCAACTCAGTTTCTTCCTCAGCCTGTATGGCCTACACACGAGATTTGTGGACTGCACTACCAATACATGCTTCAGTGATGCTTGATGGCAGCCTTGAACTGATGAAGAGCTGTTAAATTTTCTTGATGCTTATAAATATGTAAATAGGCAAAGGCTTCCTCTGTTGCTGTGATATGAAACAAATCAATGACACATTATGATCTAAACATGATTTCACACAGATTGAGCGCATGAACAGGTTCCTGGCCCCTGGAGGTCTGCGTCATCTGATGTTCTACTACCAAGATGTGGAAGTAATGGATACAGGTAAAGCAACTTAGATTCTCCTGCAACGTGTTACAGTTGTGCTGAGCAAAAGAGCAAGGAAAAAGAAAATAGTCAAGTTCTTATAAACTAGGATTTAAAGCAAGACAGGTTTGGTCATACCGAGGCATTGATCCCTGCTCATGAAATGATGATTGATGAAATTACTGAAGCTTATTAGTGCACTTCTGCATGTTGCTACTATGGAGCAGCAAAGTACTTCCTTTTGAGCTCAGCAGCTCTTGCCTGTGGCAATTTGTTTTTGATAATTAAAAGGTGACTTTGACACAAGGTGAGAAGTGACAGATGCCATTCCTCTCCTCTTCAGTCATGCCACCTGCTGGCCCTAGAAGCCATCCACATTTCTTGGCACATGACCATCCATCTAGGTAGTCCTGTTACATGATAAATGCCTTCATGAGACCCACATTATGGGTAGAAAGATGTTACCCCAAAAGTCCTTCCTGCACGTATTCCTTTACTGGGTGCCCCCATATTCCACTCTTCTGGGGGAAACCTCCTTCTCCCTCACCCTGCATGTAGCTCAGGATCCCAGTGACAAGGACATCCTCCTTTTGCCCATGGCTCCTCTCCCAGAGCCTCCAGTGCTGCTGCTGTTGGGACCATCCAGGTGCTCTGTCACCTCTCAGAGACTGTGACTGGCTGGTGGGAGCTCACACCACTTGGTTACCCTGGATGTACATGAACAGCCCTGTAAACATATCTGTGCTTAGCTGTATAAATGTGTTTATACATAGGTAAACATATACCTAGATGAATGTACAAATATCTATTTATATTTCATGCATTTTTCAGTATATATGTACGTGTCCATTTTCTTCATTATATCTGTATGTATCTAAAAGGGATGAAAAGACTGTTTAATATGATATAAGCAACTTTAATAAAATAAGTGTCAATGCACATAGAAATACAGTGCAATGAAAACACAAACGCAACCACTAATTTAGAAATCTGAGGAGCAAGTTTTAACATGCCTGAGATGAAGTGGTGAAAGTATGACAAAGAGAGTGTGAGGAAAGGGTCAAAGCCTAGGAATCTAATGGGTGTTGCCCATATCCACCAACAAAACCAATCAGATCACACTACAGTATGGTGGGATTTTGGTAACCTTTTGGGATTTGATGCTAAATATAGGCAATATGGAAAGCAGTAGAAAAAAACACATAAGCAAAACCCAAATGAATTCACAGCAAGGCATGCATTGGGTGAATAAGAAACTGTCCCTAGAACAGCATGCACAGGAGGGAAAAAAAATTTCAGAAAAAAAATGTAGTGATAGAGAAGACAGTGGGGATTAAGTGAGTGGGCTGGAAACTGACTTTGCCCACAGCTGTAAATGCAGTCACTTGTAATACTCTCAGACAGTAAAACTTCTGCTGTACATTTTCCCTTTGTTGGTGGAGCAGAGTTTGTAAAAGAATTATCTGTGTTGATTGTTTAGGGCTGTGGTTCACAGGCTGCCAAAGCAAAAGTCTCAGTTGTGATGGTATCTACTAACTGGTAAATCTAAGTGAATTTTTGTGGCATTACATGCACTCTCTTGGCAAGGGCACTTACTATGGCCACATCATACTCAAACGGGTTTTCTGACCCTGATGAATCAACCAACATTTGTGTTAGGGCAGAAGATGATCCCATGAAGGGACTGTACAAGGAATTTTGTGTTTCTGCAGAGCAGGAATTGTATCTCCGAGTTCAGGAAGATCTACTTCAGAGACCTAAGGTATCATTTAAAAGTTTGATTTCTTGCAGTGTTTTGAAGATCACTATTCATGTGAATTTTAAAAACCTCTAGCACCTTTTTCAGTAAGAGTACATCTTTTCTAAAGAGACTGCAGGTTATACTACCTACTTCACCTCCACAGATTGTGGGAAAACTCTGATGACTTTTGCTGGTCTTGCCTCTGTAATTACTTGTGGCACTCTAACCCTGGCTGGATGCCAGGCACACACCAAAGCTGCTCACTCACCTTCCCCTGCTACAGCTGGACAGAGGAGAGAGAATTTATTGAAGGTTTCATGAATTGAGATAAGGACTGGGAGAAAACACTCCAAGGGCAAAATATGCTTGACTTAAAGGTACAAAGTGAATTTATTACCAACTAAATCAGAGCAGGCTAATGAGAAGTAAAATAAGCCCTTAAAATACATTTTTTTTCTCTCAACCCCTCCCTCCTTCCCACTGGCAGTGCAGGGAGACAATGGCATGGGGGTTTTGGACAGTTCAACACCTGAGGTTTTCTTTCACATCTCAGGGAAAAGAGTCCTTCCCCTATGAGACTGTGGAGTCCCTCCCATGGGAGACAGTTCTCAGTGAACTTCTCCAATGTGTTCCAATCTCACGAGCAGCAGCCCTCCCGAAACTGCTGCCATGTGAGTCCTCCCAAGGGCACACAGTCCTCTCAGAACTGCTGCAACATGGATCACTCTTCCATAGGATGCAGTCCTCCAAGGCCAGGCTGCTCCAGCCTGGAAGCAGGGTCCCTCTCTCTACCTGGCCTCTCACTGGATCCCAGCCTCCTCCAGGCATCCACCCACTCCAGCACCGGCACCTCCCCATGTTCTCACTTCCTCCTTTTCTCTGGCTGGATATAAAACTGCACCCCAAACTTTGTTTTGCTTTTCATCTCAAATATGTTATGGCAGAGGCATTATCACCATCTCTAATTGGCCCAGCCTTGGCCAGCAGCATCTCCATCAGGGATTGGCTCTGGCTGACATGCTGGAAGCTTCCAGCAGCTTCACACAGAAGCACCTCTGTGGCACCTTCACTACCAAGAACCTTGCAAAACTGAACCATTACTGCAGTATAAAGATAGCAAAAGTTTATTAGCATGCAATACATCAAATTAATAACATTTACAGAGTCAGGTCTTTTGTTGGGACAGAGTCCTTGTTGTAATTCTGAGGAATATGAAAATGAGACTTCTTCAGAGCTGCAGTGGAAAAGGGAGAGAGAAAGATGATGTGAACAGAAGGATGGGGAGGGAACTTCTGGGGGCCACCTGATCCAAAATAGGGATCCCTGGTGCTGATGGTCATGTGCCTGAAAGAAAAAAATGTGCAAAGGGATCTATCACTTTTTAGGTGTTGTCCTTTAACTGCTGGTATCAACAACTTACTTTTTCATCTTCTTATTGTAGTAGTGCCTCACTGAGATGTGTATGCATGCAATTTTACTCTAAGGTAATGCTGAAAAGCTAGTAACAAGGTAGGGTGAGGTATTGTGACCAAAAACATGAGAGAAACATTTTACCCCCAAAAGACAGTGCTTCTTCTTAGTGACCCTTTACAAGTGTTGCCAGCAGCCTGGACATGGAAGCAGTATATTCATGTTGGGGGAAGAAGAAAGGACAAGGAACTCCCTTGTAGCTCTATTATTGGTTTTTGTTTGCTTTTGCCCCAAAGAATCTGCTGTGGCCTCTGTCTCCTTGTTTTCAGAAGCATCCTATTTATTTTTTTTTCCCTTGTGTTTAGGTATTTTTAGGGAAGGACAGTTGATAATAGCTCCTCTAAGGTAAAATACATCACTGCATTTTCTGATTTCTAATTTTTCTTTTTCAAGCAAGAGAGCATTAACTACAACTGCATGATAGAGCCTATAAAAGGACCTTGATTCTGAAACATTATTTAGAAGGAATAGAAAAAACAAATAAATGAATAGAAGTGAAAGGCTTTTGATGCAAGAATGGCAAAACCAGATGAAATATTTCTTACTGTGCCATGAAGACTCTGAATGCTGCATACTTTCTGTGGATAGTTCTGTGAGATGCCTCTAGGAGGCTGGGACTCAGTGAGGGACAAATAATGACTGAAGTGTTTGTGTAGAAAACTTTTCTTTGAATAAATGATCAATGGGTCTTAATTGTTTATTTGTTTGAATCTGTAGAGTACTTTGGCTTTCCAGGAATAGGAATGAACTCTCATTTGACCAAGAAGAAACTGAAAGTATTTGTGACAGAGGGAAAAGACGTTGCTTTAACTGGTGTATGCATTTTCTTCATTAGATCTAGTGTTTCTAAACCAGTCACAACTGAGAATATCTATCAAGTAAGTCAGTGACTGCTCATCTCTGTACATAATCTTGTTCAAAATTTGTTTTTATGATGGGGTATTTGCTCTCAGAAAATGGCAATTTGACAGCTCTTGACATGGAGGAATGAGTAAAAGCACACACAGATGGGTTAAATGAACCAGGACAAAAAGGGAGGGGGATGGAAATAAAGATATTATCTTGTGGCAGCAACTTGATGTATATCATTGATATGAAAAAAGGATACTGAGGAAGAAAATTTAAGACAATCTGTAATGACAGAGTAATTAGTCAGTACCTAAATACTGAGGTGTTAAATTTCAAAAAAGTCTAGCAAATTAATTTGAAAAACAAAAATTATTTTCCTTTTGAAAGTGTATATGTAAATTGTATATGAGTTTTTACTGGTGAAAGACCCCTTGTATTGTGTCTCTTTTACAGGAAGTAAATTTTAATATGATGGATATAGGTCAAGATGGCTTATTAAAAAGTGTTGAGCAGTTGGTATCAGAAATATTCATTCCAGCCTTACAGACTATGGACCATGGCTGGATTGAACCTCAGCAAGTTCCCAATATTAAGCAGGACTTCCTTCGTGCCCTAGAAGGATTTGTTAGTGTCCTATCAGGAACTCAGCAAAGTCTGTTGGAAAAGGTAGTATGTTCGTGTGGGAAATAGAAAGTAAGCTAGCTGTAGAATGTCTCTGGCTCTGGACCTTTTGAATTAGCTGCTGTTTTAGATTACTCATAAAATTTGCTTTTGTTAAATTGGAGAAAAACCCAACACTTCTGTTTATTGTCATCCTAACTCATTATACTTCAATCTGTAGTTTTAATAGTTCTGTAGGTGCTTCTGTTCTTGTTTATTCTGGGGTCAGTTCTTTAGAGCTATTAACTTCTTGACTCCCCAGTGGCTGTGGTCACTCTTAAATGTTGAATGATTAATGTATGACAAAATGTTGTTGGTTTCTACTCAGCTTTTGTGAAGGAAAGGGCATGAGAGCACAGCTGCCTGGTTGGTGAATTCTTCAGATTCTGGATTCTAGAATTTTCCACTTTCAGCTCAAGCCAGTTTAATTTAGACTGAGCAGGGAATAACAAGTGAGATACCCCAAGGAGGGCAATGAGTTAGTCTTTAAAGTTCCTAGATTATTTGTCATGAACATTCAGCATTTAATTTTTTTTAAACTTCTATTTTAGGTCAGCCTGAAGAAATGTGAAACATATGACCTTAAAACTCTAAGAGGACCTTCAGATTACTTGATGGTTGCTGACAGCATGGAGGCTCTTGAAAAAATAGAAGTCTGCATGAGAGAATGGACCAAACAAATTGAACAGGTGATACATGGGACAAATGTGAAATGTAACCTCTGCATCTTGACAGATGAATTTAATCCTGTTGGTGTTACAGCTGCCTTTCTATAAATTTGGATTAGTTCAATCTCTTTATTTTAAAGTACTATTGGTATATTTTTTGTGCTTTTACTTCTCAATGGAAATATCACCAAGAGCTTTTTCCATCTGCTTGTTAATATAGGATACACAGTTTGGGAAGCTTAGTCCCCTGTCTTTGATAATTACCTGTTAATAAACTACAAAACAGTTAGTAGTTCCCAGTGGATTTAATGAAAACAAAAAGAATACAGTAATTGAGTGAGCACTGCTCTCAGTGGTCACATTTGTACTTTGAAACACACTTTGCAGGTGATTTGCAGAAAATGTAACTGTCTGTAACAGTGCTCTTGGAACAGAATTGCTTTAAGTTGGAAATGAAAGGACTAAGCAAAATTAAGTTTCTTATATGAGATGGAGGCTAAGTTATATGCGGTGGAGGCTAAGTTAAGCAATTTATCAGGCAAGGTTAATACCACTTGTTAAAAGAAGAATCAATCCATGCTACCTCTGCAGATAAAAAATTTGAGCATCACTCACATTACTTTATGATAAAAGGTTCTTGCAGAAAATGACCAGTTGAGAAAAGAAGCAGATGACCTTGGACCACGAGCAGAGCTTGATTATTGGAAAAAGAAATTGTCAAAATTCCACTACCTTATGGAGCAGCTGAAGAGCCCAGATGTGAAGGCAGTGCTTGGAGTACTCACTGCTGCTAAATCCAAACTGCTGAAGGTTTTTATTTTAAATTATGATTGATATAAATACTAGAAATGCTCTTTATATCCTAGCTCATTTTGATAATGTATGTAACAATGCTGGTGGGGAAAACATTTAAACATTTCTGGCTTTTGTTTTCCTTCTCTATTCCTTAGCCTGAGTAGAAAAATTTAAATCTAGTTCAATTTATTGAAAAAGACTGGGAATCCCTTCAGTCTAAAAGCTGATAATGTACTTCATCCACATGGCTCAAGAGAAATAAATAATTTAATATTTAAAAGTTGATTATTAAATCAGAATATTGAATTCATGAATGGATATTTAATGACAAAAAAAAAATCCCCATTTTTTAAGCCTCATTTTTATGTTGTCACAGTGCCTGCCAAAATTGTTTGTGGAATCATAACTTCTTACATTGACATAACAAATTTAAAGTCCCATCACCAACAGAAAATAAGTAAATAAAAAAAAATCTTGTCTCATCAAAATGAGATGCGGAACAAATCCATAACCATAATTACACATCCATAACTCATATATTTTAGAGCAACTTGACTGCACACTACCACTGACTATTTAGCTGAATGGTGTAAACCAACTGTCTGATCACAGACAAGCTACTGAAACAAGACAAGGACCCCATCTTGGGTGAACAAGTATAATTCTGAAGTGAAAGATCTGTGCTTTCAAATGTGTTTAGAAGCTAATGACAAACCAAAATTATCTCAAAACATTTTTTTCCGAAATGCGCACTTTTATTCCTTTTTTTTCAACTTTCTGTTCTTAGAAGTGGCGAGCACTGGATATTCGCATCACAGACGCAGCAAATGAAGCTAAAGATAACGTGAAGTATCTGTATTCTCTGGAAAAATATTATGAACCATTATACAATAGTGATCCTGTAAGCAGAACTTTTAAATTCTCAACATACATGTACTGAGACAAGCAACATGAATATATTCTGTAGGATGGGTTTGGAAATGAAACAAAAAATTTTACAAATGCAACTCCAGTTTGAGGTTTTGCGCAGTTGCAGTAAAAGTGGATTAATGGGAATTTCTGGCTACAAAATAAAGTATTTTCACACCATAGTATCTGCAAAGCTTTAGTTGTGATGAATAGATATTCTGTGGATTCTGTGCTATGGGAGAAAGTGAATTCCTTAAAATTAAAAAAAAGAAAAGTAAACCTAATGCTATGCTAAAGACAAAGTTTGATCTTTTGTATTTGCTTTGGTGGTCAAGAAATGGTTAGACTAACATTTATAGGGCAATTTTCAGCTTCTTGGGTTGGGAAAAGATAAATAGGATTATGTGAATATTAAGACAAAATTATAAATCACCTTCTCATACTATATAATGAGAATGTGTAGGATCATGCAAGCATAACATGCAATAAACAAAACCAGCCACCCTAAAGTACAGGACTAGAGGAGTCTCCCTGTCTCATTATCTGCTAAAATAGGTGGCAAATAATTGCTTTTATTAAAACTGGTTTTGAAACTGGCTGTGTATGTGTCTTGCTAGTCAAAGAAATATGACTGGTAGCCATGAAGACTCAAAACTTGGACCCGTCCTGACTTCCTCTCTCTCCTCTGAAACTTCTTCCAAAAGCAAATTGTTTCCAAAGAGTGCTCTGGGCAACCATGTTTGTTTCTGTTTACTGGGTGATATTAGAACAGTGTGCTCTTTCAGTGTTTGCAATCTGCTATTTGAGTTTCTCTATTGAAAGGTTATTGGGTTATGATGCCCATAAAAACAGAAAAAAAGCTTGATGTCCATGTGTTACTGTAAAGAAGAGCCTGTTTCTCTTTTATAATATCCCTGTTCATATTTGGGAGCTTCATATAGGCTTTCTGCATTATTTTTTTTCATTCCCACTCTTTACATGCAAGCTTACATCAGGTTTAGCAACTGAGCATATAAACATATATTTTTGTGAAAAAAGTTCTTTTGCAGAGGGCTTTACTTCTACCAAATCTCACTTGCTGATCTGAATTTTCCAGCTGAGACTCCAGTGAAATTTTTTCCCCAAAATTAAATTGTAGAACTTGGGGAATGATGTAGGACAGGCAGCTCTGCAGGAGAGGCCCAGGTAGACAGGGACAGAACCATTTAAAAATACCATAATTCATAATTCTCCAGCATTCACTAAATATGGGTTATGATAATGTGAGGTAATAGAGGTACTGAGCAGAGTTCAACCTGTGTGTTTCTTTCCAGGTGTCCATGCTGGATGCTATTCCAGGACTCATAAATGCAATTAAAATGATTCAGAGTATCTCTCAGTATTACAACACTTCTGAAAAGATCTCCTCACTGTTTGTGAAGGTTGGTGCTCAGCAGGAAAAGAAATATTCCCAATTTTTTTTCTGTGTTGTTGCTTGAGTACAAGAGAAAACACAAAGGAACCAAGCAACTGGGGAGACAGCACTTCAGTCACTTTAATGCTGCTTTTTTAACAAATAAAAAATTGGAAATAGTGATACGCTACTTCAAATTTAGGACCTTTTGGTCCTAAATTTAGGACAATTTAGTTTAGGAATTTTTTGTTACAATTTTTGCCTGTTATCAATGGGATTTTTTTGTAGAACCAAGCATGGTAAATTCATACTGCCCTTAAACCTCCACATGTTTGCAAAAAGAAGAAAATTGATAGAAAGGACAACCTATTCATTACCATTTATGCTCTCATGGGCGCTTGATTTTACCTTGGCTTTCAGACCAGACAAAAACTTAGGACTTTATAGCTTTCAATGCTATCTCAAGGTTGGTACAAGATGTGTAGGTTTGGGAGGAGCACAGTTAACCAACAACATTTTTATGTCGCTTTCTGGAGGCTGGGTGTTGCAAGGAAGACAGTCTATGGATGTGGCTTGTATTTGGTATTGCTCTTTGTCAGGCTTTAGGTCAGCAGACTCAGAGGAATGGGAGAGAGAGAATGGCAAGACCTGCTTTGTCTTGGAATGCTGCTTTTTTCACAAAGTTAAAACTGCTTTTAGGTGACCAATCAGATGATCACAGCGTGTAAATCCTACATAGCAAACGACGGCACAGCCACCATCTGGGATCAACCACAGGAGAGAGTTGTGGAAAAGCTACAAGCAGCTATTAGACTTAAACAGGTAGGTGGGAAGAACATATAGAAAACAGACTATAAGGTGATATTTAGGAGGGCAGGAATAGGAAAATTTTATGTGAGAAAGCACTGTCATAGTGAAGAAAAATGAGTTAACTGAAAAATATCCACTGGAGCTAGAATGCTTATGCTAGAGCTAACAAGGAATTTGATCTGTTGTCTGTTGATCTTCTGGAAACAGAATTTTGATGCTTAGTCTGTCTTAACTATGCTTATAAGAGAATTTCTTGGATTTTCATGCCTGTGTTTCTCTATGTAGTATCCTTTCACTTGTTGTGGAGAGTTATGAAATAAAACAAGGAGAGTTACTGAACTGAATATATTCCAAAGATATGTGGACAAGCTATACATTTAGAAAGGGCAGTTTAGTGAACTGAGATGAATCCAGCTGTTCAGTTGACCTAGACTTGTTTGAAAGATAGCCTTTTTTTTTTTTTTTTGAATACACTTCTGTGATAATTTTTTAATTTTATTTTTCTTTGTTCTTTTTTTCTCCTAAAGCATAGTATTATAGGATAGCTTGGCTTGGAAGGGTCCTCAGCAGGTATCTAGTTCAACCTTCTGCTCAAAACCGAAGCAGGGGCAGTATGAGATCAAACTTGGTTTCCCAATCCTTTATCCAGTCATGTCTTGAAGTTCTCCAGGGATGGAGAGATTGCACAGCCTTTTTGGGCATCCTTTTTCACTGTTTGACTGTCCTTGAGATGAAAGATTCTTTCCTTGTATCCAGTCAGAACCTCACCCATTTCAATTTTTGCCTTTTGCTTCTTGGCTTTCTGTCCATGTGTTACTGTAAACAAGAGCCTTTCTCTCTTTTATGGTACCCCTGTACATATTGGGAGCTTCATATAGGCTTTCTGAATTATTTTTTGTTCATTCCCAGTATGTGCTGGCAGGACTAGAGCTTCACCTCCTGAAGCAACAAATTTTGCCTAGTTCTAGCATAAATTAGTGTAAATTTGTTTGACATCTTACCATCAGCAATGAGCACTAAACTCATATTTTTCTATTATATTGTCCAGTTGCTGCATGAAAATATGTAGAAAAATTAGGTATTCATTTGAGTCTTGTTAGTTCCAGAAACTTTCAGAAATTCAATAGATTAAAACATAAAATTTGAATCACGAATAACATAGCAAAATCTAGACCCTTTGTATTGATATCTCCAAGTGAGGATATTCATATATAAATGTGACAAAAAGAATTAACATTTTATTATAAAGAGAGCCACTATTGAAAGAAACCATTTCAAGCAAATCTGTTGGCTATGTACTTTGATTTTGGGAATAATTTAGGAAGTTTGGAGTAAGGTTTGTGCCTTGTTACGAATTCAGAATGAAAAGTGGATGCTGCTATGGAGCAGCATTAAAACTTCAGGACGTAATTTTTTCTTGAGAGGGATTTTTGAACCTTGATTACTCAGTAAAACTGCTCGGCATGCAAACATTTTCAATCTTTAGAAACTGGGTTGCCATCTTGGTTATTCAGTAAACACATCAAACCCTACTATGAAATGGAGGGAACAGAATTTCATGCTAGCTAAGGATGTATACAAATATATACATGTGCAGTTTGGTCATTTGATGAAGTGTGTAATCCTGTAATGGCATTGATGGGTTAGTTTTCAGAGGCAAATTCTGTTACTCTCTTTGTAGTTTTCATGATTGTTTATTGATGAAACTCCTACTTGCAATCAGATTAGGATAATACCTGTGTAAATTTTGTCTCCTGTCTCACACAGCTAGATAATGATAGTGCCTTTTGTCATATGCTTGACATTCTTTAAAATTCCTTGTTTTAAGGAGTATCAAAATTACTTCCACAAGATAAAAGAGAATTTGGAACAAAATCCAGCTGAAAGACAATTTGATTTTAGTGAGATGTATATATTTGGAAAATTTGAAGCCTTTCATCGTCGTCTGGTAAAGATAATAGATGTTTTCAATACTATGAGAACCTACTCAGTTCTACAGGAATCTAAGATAGAGGGACTGGAAGGAATGATCACAAAATATCAGGTACACATTAGATTTTGTATATTGTGTCAGTCTAACCTGAACCTTTATGAGAAAATTATGAAAATTAGGGAAGTGTTTATTGAGAGAAAAATTAACTCTTTAATTGTGCTAAAATTACTGAGTAATAGCAATATAAATATGTGATTACCGGGGAAATGAGCAGACAAGATGAAAGAGAAGGTGCTAGTGGACATGTGAAAGAATTATGCTAAAATCAAAGCTGATTGAAAAAAGCGAAAAGTGGGGTGACTTTGTAAGAGGAGCAATGGGAGCATGGTTTTGTGCTGTGATCATGAGAAAAAGTGAGAAGTTGTACATTTTCATCTCAAATATTGGGCTAGCTGTGAGTGCCCCTTTGTTCATTGCTATTACTATGCAGTTTTCTTTAAGTGTGAATTGAGCAACAAGGAGACCTTTTAAGAATATAAATATGCTAAGTTGCATTCTTTTCCTTCCTTCTTTCTCAGATAGCTTTCTTTTCTACCAAATGAAGTCTTTCCTGCTCTTACAGAGCCTGAGTTAGCTTAGTTTTTTGTGTAGCTTTATTAGTGCAGTATCATAATTATGGCGCCTGTAAATACTGAAATAAATCAGAAGGTTTCAATGTGTGGACTTTATAGACAGGTTTTTGAGATCACATATGATTCAGTGGCTGTACAGGTAAATATGTAATTCTAGTTTGTTTTACTCTGTTCTTTGCCTTTTTGTTATGCTCAGGAGTCAATCAGTTTGCTTTAGTGAAATAAGTGTAGTGTAAAATGTGGCCATTCCGTGGTCCTTCCTGGTTTGATTTACTCCCTCTGTAGTCTGGGGTTTTGATTCCTTGAATACATCCTTCACAGTAGCCAGTTTTCTGCTTTGTTCTGTTCTACAGTCTTCTGAGAACTGGCCAGGGCACGGCTGTAAGGATAGCTTAGTCCAAGACTCTTCCATGTGGGCAGGACAGGTGTGGACAGCTCTAAATTTTGTTTCCAAGAGCTGCTCTCCAAAGCTGTACCACCAGGCTTTTCAGCAGCACAGGTTGCTGAGAATTTTCAGATCATGCCAATGAAGGTAGTCTTTTGGTAGGCTGGAACACAGGAATCCAATTTGTTTGGGGCATTTGTGTCTGAAAAGCTGCCTGTGACCATCAGCCCATGCCATGATGCAAATTTTATAAGGATGCACCTCATTACCCGTTGCAGCACCCAAGTCCTTAAACAAGAACTTTTTGTGAGACCCAGATCAAGTCAATTGTGTCAGGATAAAGAATGCTTAGGTAAAAAATGTTATGTGGAAGGTTCTGCCTAGGTTGTATAAAGGGCAGGAAAGTGATCACACTCCTTTTTAAAGTGACAAAACTGAGGTACTGAAGTATTTGACGTGGACCATAGCTATAGTTAGTATGTGACTGATTATATGTCTAAAATTTTTTTTACAATAGGAGTTAAGTATTTTGCTGTTCTTTATGCTTTAACACTTAGTCCCTATCTAGGATTTGCTTGTTGTTCAAGGAAAAGATGGAATTTTTATGCACAGCAATGCACTGAAACTGAATTTCAGTTAACTTACCACAAAATTATGCGAGTCAGCTGAGCTGGAAATATGCTGAGTTTCATAGTTATACTGTGGTAAAAACTACTAGGATGTTGAACAGTAGTTTATCATAAGAAATCCTTTATTTGTGTGTACTCCTCAAGGGAGGTGCTGATTAAGATATACTTACATGTGTGTAGACAGCAGCTGTGTAACAGAAGCCAGGCATATAAAGTTGTGGGCTGGTGATGTGCTGCATCCCACTGTCCTTTTTTAATAATCTATTTATATATGGAATCATATTTTTAAAGGACATGGAAAATAATTATGTGAAAATATTTTTCTCTGTTGAACTTTAAGTTTTTTATAGAAATGTACTTCTGCATGACAGAATGTTTAATGAGTAAAAAATGTATTTGATGGAAAGCAGGTCTGAATTTTCTGTCAGTTATAATTGACTTAAAGCAGAAATAAATAATACAAATGAAATTTGAGTAGATATTACACCAACTTGATTCCTGCAAATATTTCTTTTAAGGGGTTTGCTTATATTGCTCAGGTAATACAGGGAGCTATTAGCAAAGGTAAAATGTGAACGTGCACAGTCTGTTGTGCTAAATGTTTGGTGTGGTAAGTCTTTTTCATGAGACATTTTTTGGTAATAATTTTCTTTTTCTGTGAAATTGTTTAGAGCATTGTTGACAACATGAAGAATAAGCATTATGATTTCTTGGATCAGCGGAAGACTGATTTTGACCAAGACTATGAAGAGTTTTGCAGAGACATAAATGATCTTCATGTAGGTTTTATGATACAATGATAGAAAATAATTTAATTGATTGAGGAATCCTTATTATCTGCTCTGAGTTACCACAAAAAATATGCAAATGTCAAAGTTTGTATTCTGAAATTGAAAAGTTATTCCAATATGTTTCCACTTTGAAGCTTCCATTTACTATCTTTCAGACTAGTTTAATGGAATGGGTCATTGAGGGCCTCCAACAAAAGGATTTTTCATTACTGTATGCCAGCAAGAATAACAAAAATGGGTGATTTCATTGAGTGAATAGGAGCGTAGTACAAATAAGTCAGATAATTAACTTTCCAATAGTTCTGAAATCACAAGCTGGGAAATGAAAGGGTATATGCAGAAGAAAAAAAAAAAATGCTTGTCTTGCTTTGGTTGCCAGAGAGGTAAGCAAGCATTCTTTGAGGCCTCTCAACATGGTGAAACATTGGAGGGTACAGAAGCTTTTGCTGGTTGCAGAGCCTCAGAGGGAACTTGGAAAGAAAATGCCTTGCAAGTTGGCTGTGTTTTGTTTAATTATTGTGGAAAGAAATAAAGGGAAAAATAATACTTATTGAGATTAGTTTCACATAAACAAATTATATTCTAAACCCTGTGTTAAACCCTGTCAAATAATACTTGGCATATTTGATGTATGTTTTAGGGACTTATCTGATGTAGAATTATTTGCTCTTCTTCAGGATCAATTAAGGAAGTTCATGGACATCACCTTTGAAAGTATTCTGAACACTGAAAGGGCACTGAGTACATTGCAGAAATTTGAAAGGTAATATGTCCTATTTAGATTGCTGAAACTCTGCCAGGCAATGGAAATAAAACATTGAGGATGGTGGAAAGGGCAGGGGGGAGGGAGAGAAAAGCAGGAGGCATTTTCTTAAATACAAACAAAACCAAAATCAACCTCTTTACTCTCAGCTGTTCAACCCTGTTAAGAGTTGTCTTAGTAGCTTGAATGGATAAAAGCCATATTTTTTGTATCAGAAACTGCAAAATATAAGTGGACTTTGAATTTCGTCTTTCAAAATTAGTTTAAGTACAGGAAAACTTTGTCTGTTAGCATATTTGCCTTAGCTTTGTGCCCGAACAATGGCATTAAATTTGTTACCACAATGCAATTAGAAGAGTGCAAAATGCTTTTATTAAGAAACAGTGAAATTTGTCTTTATAAATTAACATTGTTGCAAAACAGCCTCACTCTTTATTCTGTCAGTTTTTGTATTATAATCTGTTTAATAGAATAGACAGCTAGCGGTGAATTGGTTACAGTTTGCTGCACATAATTTCAGGCCAGTGTTTGAAAACAGTGACAAAACAGAAAATGTGTAGGCTTACTTGGAAACTTTTATCATCTAGTCTAAATCTTTGTTGCTTGGATTCAGGTTGTGACAGCATTTGTTCAAGCTGAAAACTCTGCTGCCAAAGTAGTTCTTTTCTAAAGCATGCAAGGGAATCTGGAACAGCTGTTTTCCAACAATGCATTCGGAGTATTTCAGAAGTGTTGAAGGAGTTTTTTTCATTATTTTTCTAAGCAGATTGCAAATCCCAAATCTTGGCATTGATGAAAAGTATCAGAAAATATTTCAAAACTATGGCCACGACATAGAAACCATCTGTAAGATCTACACTAGGCACAAGAAGGACCCTCCACTGGCTCGTAATCTGCCTCCAGTAGCTGGCAAGATCTTGTGGGCACGTCACCTGTTCCATAGGATCAAGGAGCCCATGGAGACTTTCCAGAGACATCCAGCAGTTCTACAAACACCAGATGGCAAGAGCATAATCCGCAATTACAACAAAGTAGCACAAGTTCTTATGAAATTTGAGGTCATCTACCATAGGGAATGGCTTCAGCAGGTAAGCCAGCTGATTTTGATTAAGGTATTCCTTTAAGAAAAAAAAAAAAAGGTGTTATCCCTGGTTAGTAGCAGTAGTGAGGTATGCTTAATCTGATTTATGATGACTCTCAAGTGAGGGATGGAATAAGAAAAGTTATTTAACTAGAAAGTGTTCCTGTTAAAAAAAAATAGGGCCTCTAGTACCTGTAGCTGATTTTAGGAACAACTGAAAGATCTTTCATTTTAACTAAGAAGTTAGAAAAAACCCATACAATGCAAGTCCAGCGGTTGGCTTAGGTGGCCCTCTGTCTCTGCCACATTCTTCTGACTGGTGCAAGATCATCATGTCTGGGGAGAGGAGTTTTGTCAGCTGGTTGGCCAAAAGTGAAAGCAGAAACAGAAGTTTCCTCTGCCCTGGATAAAATGAATTTTGAGTGATAATCCATGTGTACACTCTGTAAATATACATGTAAAAAACATCCAGTCTGAACAGATAATAGCATACTCAGTGCACAAGTGAGCTTTGAGCCAATTGTAGGTTAAACCTAATAGGCAGCTAAGCACCACATGAATACTCATTCACTTCCCCCCCATGCTCCTCCAGTGAGACAGGGAAGAGGAGAGGGAAAGCAAAAGCAAGAAAACTTGTGGATCAAGGTAAGTTGTTTAGTTAGTGAAGGAGAAATGGAGAAAGAACGGGGAAAAAAAGGGCTGCAGAGGCAATTTCTCACCATTTTCCAGTCAAACAATGTCTAACCAATTCCAGAGCAGAGGGTGGCTAACCCCTTCAACCACCTGCCTTTCCATTTCTACTGCTGAGCATGATGTTATATGGCAAGGAATATCCCTTTGCTTATTTTGTAACATCCTTTTGTTATTTCATAACATCTCCCTGGTTTTGTCCCCTCACAGCCTCTTTTGCACCCTTCATCCCCACTACCAACCCCCAACCTATTCGCTGTGTGGACAGAGTGAGAACAAGAGAAGGCCTTGATGCTGTGCCAGCACTGCTCAACTGAACCACCCGTGTGTTATCAGCTTTGTTTTGATAACAAATCTGATGACACCACATAAGCTGCTATGAAGGAAATTAAATGCCAACAGAGAAAATTAACCCAATCAAAACCAGTACAAAGTAATTTCATTTCCTACTGACAATTTTGGGATACGTGTGTGTGGGGGAAGGGGCAGGTGAGGCCTTGCCCTGGTGAGGCAGTGTGCTTTACCTCTAGAGCCTGTA
The DNA here is from genome assembly GCF_047830755.1 of Zonotrichia albicollis. Classification (NCBI taxonomy): domain Eukaryota; kingdom Metazoa; phylum Chordata; class Aves; order Passeriformes; family Passerellidae; genus Zonotrichia; species Zonotrichia albicollis. Next base: position 80,824,079 of record NC_133819.1, read on the forward strand.
TCCCAGGCTGCAATCCCTGGCACACCAGAGGCACTGATCCACACCCACCTCTGGAGCCCCTAACCCAGCTCCTGAGCGGCCAAATGACTGGAAGCCCCACCCAGGGGAAGGGCCTAGGAAGGCCGAAGGGTATTTCAAGCTGAATTTGAGGCTATCTGATGTCTTGACTCTACCTTCTCTTGGAATTTCTATCTGAACACTGCTGGAACCCAGGAACTGATGGCTATATGTGTAGTGTTCTATATATTTTCAGTCTTCATCTTTCTTGTTCTAATTCCCTCTTCCTGGAATTTTTGGAGTAACTTAAAATCTTTGAAAAACGCTTAGAATTTACGAAGTTGGATGGGCCAAGTTAATGCTTTGAGAAATGTTTTATGTTGACTGAATATGGTATTAAACCTTTTGCCACATATTCTGTGATTTTCTAAAGTTGCCAATAAGGTCTTTTACGCTGTTTTGATCTCTTGAGAGTACCTGGTCAGTGTTTCTCCCAGGTATGTAACTCTGGGTACATGAACAACTATACACCCTTTTTACATGTCTCATTGAATGAGTTGTTTGGGGCCCTACAGGCAGAACACTTTGTAGCCTGAATATTCTTCATAGAGCATGGTTCACCTTAAATTCTAAATCTCCTTTGACTCATTTTACTCTCTTGGATTTTGTACATAGAACCTCTGACTACCTTTATATTATCAGGTGGCTTCTGCAGGGGCCACTTTAAGGCCTTAAAATCTCTGCAAGTTTCTACTATTGTTTTGGCATATTTTTCACCTCCAATTTCTTTGTTGCCTTGTAATAAAGCATCTTATAGAAAAATTGGCCTCAGCCTTGCAAAGCTGAAAAAAAAGGATAAGAATCTCCAGACTGTGGTTTTGAAAGCTGTGTGACACTTGTCAATGCATTTGTCTGTTGTTTTTGGAACTGAGGCCCAGCTTTTGTACACTGTGGAAATCTGTGGTGCTGATAAACATCAGTCTTCTCAAACGTAGTCTTAGACCTGATCTGGGACAAGAGGTACCAGCTGCCTTTTCTCCAGTCTGAATATATAAGGTTTCCCCGATCCTTCCATTTCATGCTTGCCTTTGACATGTGGTGTGAAATGTAGTTGAAAGAGTCACCAGACTTGATTGTCTAATACTGTACGTGGGAATTTTTTGTGTCAATTTGGCATAGTAAACCAGGACAAATGATTGCAATATTAGAGTACATAAAATATGCTGTATTGAGACTTAGTGCTGAATATATATTATTGATGATTAATCTGGAATTGAGTGCAGCCTGGGAATCAAGGAACATGAACAGTAGTTCCTCAATTTTTTTTTCATTATACATTATGGCTCAGGAACATCATATCCTAAATTGGCACTGTTATCCTGCACATAGTTGGTCCTGCTTCCAGGCAGTAATGAAAACTGTTATTGTACTTGGAAAGATCTTTAATGCTTATTCTGCTAGCATAGGGAGTTCATATGTTTTCATGTGCTCTTCACAGAGAGCTGGTGCATATCCCTCATATTTTATGGAACGAATTGTAGTGCTTCAGGAAACCTTCTGCATTTGTTTAGTGTTTCTATCTTGGACTCAGTTTCTCTTTGATTCCAGTACTGAGCTGGAGTCATTCAGGGTATACTGATGATAGTTTTCACTGCCTTGTCTCATCTATAAAGACTGATGAGAATGTATGATTCTTGTGGGGCTACATCATTTGTTAGATGATCTAGTCATCAGATTTTCTGACATGTACTGTGCCTTGATGGAGCAGTCAAGTACATTTGCCTTTCATCTTTTCTGAAATAACCATAACATCCCAGGCATCTCCCTTGAAGTAGTGCCTTCCTTTATGAGGTCCAAATCATGTGAGTTCTGATTCTAATCTGTTCAAATCTGTTGTTACCTGTCTGTTTTCTCCTCTAGCAGTCAAATCACACTTGGCAGCTATATAAAGTTCCTGAGCCTGCTCCCACTTTATACTCATTAGGTGGGAACAAAGAGAAGTGGATTTGAACAAAATTTCCTGTTTGGAATGTACACACATGAATTGAAAAGACATGAAAAGTGTATTCACATTAACATACATGCACTAGTCTACCAGGTACTGCAAAAAAAAATGTGACTACTGCTCTGTAGTCTCTTTCAGGCAAGAGTGCACACGGGTGTGGACGTGAGCGCCACAGAACACAAGGTGGAGCTCCTGCTCTACTCCTGAACAAAAGAAAAACGCGAGAGGGGCAGGTGTCCTGTGGGGAATACAAATCCAACACAGATAGGACTCCAGCTCCTGCTACTTTTTATTCCTCTGTACAATATAAATGTTAAGTTTAGTGTCACTCTCTGAGATTTCTGAACATTTTTGCCCCTATTTTTTCTACTTGTTAATGGATGGTTAACATCATGTTAGTCCAAGGTGGTTTTTTATTTTTTTTAAATTTTTGTTTGTTTGTTTTGGTTTCTTTTTCTATAGCAAATGATGTTCTACGTGGACATATTAAAATAATAAATTACCTGGAATTGTTAAAGTTACTGTAATTATTTGGCAGTGTAAAATTTCTGCCTTCAATGTACCCCTTATTTCCATTGCCATTTTCTGTTACCTTAACAATGAAAACTGCTTGAGAAAAAAATTATAAACAGCAGAAGAAGACTTGAGAGTGGGAATAATGAGTATGAAGCTCAAAAATGAGTACAGTAAGATTTGCAGATGAACTTTACAGAAAAAAAATCAGCTTCTCTTTAGTGCCATTGAGTTTTTTTTTTCTTGGAAGACTGATGATAGTGGATAGAGCATGACATCTTCATTCACAAAAATTGATTAGATTATTTCTTGAAAAATGCTGTGTAAAATGTCTTGATAGTACATAATATTGCTGAAGCAAGCAGTATACTCCACTATATTTTAGACGTTGAAAGGTCGTGCAAATTTTCTGTGTTTCATAAAAAAAGAAAAAAGTGCACTGAAAGATATCAATGGGTTCTGAAACTGTGGCATAGAAATAAGCCCCATCTCAATGTAATGTGATACATGAAATTTGAGGAGTGAATAAAGAACAGTAAAGTTACGTCAACCAAGGACAACTGGAAAATAAGAACAGCAGCAAATTTTTTAATGTAGGAAAAATTTGCCTGCCTAAGGCAGGATTGCTTTTTGGTGTCAGCCAAATTTTCAGTGTGTGGTGATCTAAGGAATGCTGTTCTTTGTAGTCATATAGAGAACAAATGGTCTTCTAATATTTAAATAAAGCAGTTAAATCAATTGTGTGATTATACTTTGCTTTTAAGAATGAAAAAAAAAATCTATAATAAGCATTAATTTTAGTATTTTAAAAGATTTGCCCTGGTGTTGGTTGTAATTATCAGTACCATTATGGTTGGTATATCTATTAGCTATTGGAAAACAAGTGAAAGGAGAAATGGGGATAGGTTGATTCAAATGATATGTGAAGAAGTTATTCAAGAATACTTTAATTCATTGGGGAAGTTATGTGCAGCCTTATTGCAGAATATGCAGTAAGTTCTAAGGAGATGAGGTTTAAGATTTAAGATGGATGAAGCAAGAAAATCCATGGTTCTGATTTGATTTTGTACTGTGGAATGCAGCTTATAACATCCAAGACTCAACATAAGAATATCTGTTAGATAAATAGCAGTTTGATTATTAAGCATTTGAGTCCGCAGACATTGTGTTAATAAATTTCGGTTTTGGATTAATATATCAATCGATGTATCAATGGATATAATGTATCAATCTTTATCAGCAGTGCCTGATTTTAGAATCTGCATAAGTGATATTTATATGCGAACCAAAGTATTTTGTTGTAGTGGCTTGTCTGAATGATGACTTTATTTCCTGCAGATTGAATTTACTAAAAGAGGACTTCAAGCAACTCTCTTGGTAAAAGCTCCAGAAACAGGAGAATTATTTGTGAATTTTGACCCTCAAATATTAACTTTAATCAGAGAAACAGACTGCATGGCTCGCATGTGCCTTGAAATTCCACCATTTGCAAGTGTTATTCAGCAGCAGAGAGGCTGGTACAAGAAGATTGCCAACAATTTGCACGTGGGTTTACATTAGTTATTTTATGTATGTGTGCTGTACGTTAAGATGCCTGGCTTCTATACATATGGAAGAGGATGAATGAAGATCGACAATTATGCACTAAGAAAACATCTGCAAATCTATTTTCTTATTTGTATGATTGTCTTGAGGCACCTAAAAATGTTCTTGGCTTTATGTTTTCTGTGAAGTTACTTCTCAGATACTTGGGTTTGGGGAAGCTCTGCAGAATCTGGGGCAGAGATGAGAATGGGGAGGAAAGGAAGCTTACAAAATGCCTTGTGCTGTTGCTTGCTTTCTAAATGATAAGCAATTTATCTCTTATCCAATAATGAAGTCAACATTCGTCAACATTTGTTTTGAGAGAATACCTGAGAGGGAGGAACAAGTGGTCCACTTTTTAAAAGTGTAAAGCATGCAGCAAGCAGCAGCCTTTTTTGTGTTTTTCTGGCACTGCTGTTTTACATAGATGTCTGTGGAACAGTTTAAAAAGAAGTGAAACTTCCCTTTCTCTGTCTTTTAAGTCCTTCATCTGCCTATGAACAGACAAGATTCTCAGTGACTCAAGATGGGAATTCAAAAATAGATGTCCAGAAACCTATAGCTTTATAAGTTTTATAGCAGTCAAATGATTTTATAGTACTCAAAGGACTACTTAAAAAAAAAAAAAAAACAACCCAAAGTAATCAAGACTGTATCACTTTAAGTTGTAATGTTATTGCCAAACATGTGAAACCAAATCAGTGGGTTAAAGAGGTATTAGAAAGAAAATAGTATAATATAGTTTTGGTAAGGCTGATCTTATTAGAATTGCTGGAAAGTTCACCTAGAAAGTCTTCCTTGGGCTTTTTGTCTTCTGTAACACTCATTTACCAACTGAAATTTGCAAGATTTTTCTGTTATGTGCTTTAAACCCAGTAGGCAACCAAATGTCACACAGCTGCTCCCTTACTCCCCTCCTTGGAATGAGGGAGAGAATCTGAAGGTTAAAATATAAAACATGTGAGTAGAGATAAAGACAATTTAATAGGAAAGGCAAGAGGTGCATGCACAAGGGAAGAAAATAAGGAATTAATCTATTAAAACTAGGCAGTATCACAGCTGCTTAGGAAGACAAACACCATAGCTCTGAGTGTCCCCCTCCCTCCTTCTTCTCCCAGCTTTCATTTTCAAGCATGATGTCATAGACATGGGATCCCATTAATCAATGGGGTCCTGGCCACATTCTTTCCCAATGTCTTGTGTGTCCCCCATCACCAGCAGAGTAGTGTGAGAAGCAGAAAAGGACTCAGTGCTGTATGAGCACTGTTTAGCAATACCCAAAATATCAGTGTGTTAATAACACAGCTGTGGTCACAAATCTAAACCATGGCATCATGTGAGTCGTTGAGAAAGAAATTAACTCCATCGCAGCACCAGTGCAATCAAAGATTGGTTTCTGTGTGAAGTAGTGCTTCACACAGAGCAACAAATATATGTAGAGACATAAAGAGCAATAAATTGTGAACTTATGCCAAAAATAATGAAAACCTTTCCCAAGCAATTAATTATAACTTCTTAAGAATTTCAGAAATGTGCATATAGATAAGTCTTCTTAGTTTAAGTAATAAATGTGTGTACATGAAGAGGTTCAAATCAATGTATATTAACTAATATTTTCATTATTTATTTCAGGTGATGTTGGCAGAATACAAAAGAATTAAACTGAAAATACAACACCCTTTTGAACAACTGATGGCTCCTCGATTAGTAATTGTAGATGATGCTATCCAGCCAGGTCTAATGTTATTGAGCTGGACATCCTTGAATATTGAGAAATACATTAATACAGTTTTTTCTAAGCTAGGTAGGTTACTTGTCTCCTTCCATTAACTTCTGGTTATTTGTCCTATACATATGCAAGTTATATTATGAGATTACAGTTCTCTACATGATTTGCACTTAATTGGTTTATATATAAAAGATACCATAATTTTTACCTGTCCTGTATTTCATGAAACATTTATTTTATAACACCACCTTCTTTTTGTCTTGTATGTTCATCAAATATTTTTGAGTGATATCTACTCAATTTAAAATTTAAAGAGTGATATCTACTTTTTTAAAGAGCTCCTAGGTTTCAGACTTTTCCTAGTCCTGCTATTTGTTTCTGTAATGTACAAAACAACTTCTCAAGGAATAAAACCCTGACTCAGTTGGCACTGTCATTGCTCAATAGCATTTAATAGTATTTTTTTTTAAACATCAATCTCTTTAAAACTAGTGCACACGCATCTTGGACAACAGCTTTAGAAAACAGATGAGCTTGTAGTGTTTTCAAAATATTATCACAAGGTTGTACTGAGATGTGGATTTTTTCTGAAGATAGCAAATTCCTTTTTCTTCAGCCTAATTAATACAGCAAACAAAGTTTGTTTCTTGAAATTGCATAAGTAGTTATAGTGGAAATTTTCTTCATTTGAAATGGCATATTAAAGTGCAATTTGGATGCTAGCCTGACATTATGCTTAATTTAATTTTGAATAATAAAAGTAATTTGAGTTTGGACCAAGCACCTTGCTGCTATTTCAGCTTCAGCATTGAGAGCAGATTGCTATTAAACTTTTAAAATTCTAATGATTGTTTTCTGTTAACTATTGTTAGCTATTTGGCCTCTAACAGTTGTTTGAAGCATAGAGATTTTATTTGCTGAAAGTTACTGTTTGCAGTAGATTCTCTAAGTTGCAACTTGTTCAAGCTATAGGAGAAGATGAAACATTGTTGGTACTCAATTAAATGTTAATGTCTTCATGTTTGAAATACATATACTTTAAGTTAATCTTATATACATTTATAATATATACTGTATTTTATGTAAAAAGCTATGCTATATATATTTGTGTAATAGCTTATATTTATACATTATTATAGTTATCTTTTAGCATGTAGATAGCATATGCTAGGTAAGTATCTGTTATGCAAAAAGTTAATTATGGTTCTTGTGGTGAAGCTTGCCATAAAAGTTTAGATGTGTGGAGTAAATTGGTTTAAGATGCAGAATTCATATACAGGTGAATATGATAGTTTGTCAAGGTAAAATAACACTGGATTGTTTGGCACTCTTGTTTGTTGAGGTAAAGCAACACTGAGCGACTCTGCAAAGGCTATTAATTCAAACTTTTAAGCTTGTCTTGAATGTTCTGTTTTCTTCAAAAGCTGGGCTGGAGTTATTGCTTGATCAAGTGAATAACTTGGTTGAATTTCGTATTGATGCTGTCCTTCGAGAAATGAATAGAGTGCCACTCTGTATATTGCCAGAAGATGAACCACAGAGCTGTGAGGAATTCCTTCAAAAGACTAAGGTTAGTAGATAAAAGTTTCATGAAGAAGAGATTGATGATTTTGAGTTTAGATATTTTTCTTTTTTATGAGATAGAAAACCTCTGAATGCAGAATTAATGAAGCATACATGGGATACAATGGAAATGGGATACAGTGGAAATCCCCACTTGCTTGGCTGGGATCTTAAAAATGAACAAAAGTACCAAATGCAAATAGATCTGAGCTGAGATGTTCTATTCTATTTTTAATGTCAAGCCAGATAGTATATGATATTTCTTTTATGCCTTCATATCACTTAAAAATTTTACCTCTATCATAGTAGTTTTTTTTTTTTTTTTGTCATTATTCCTGTTTAAATAAGGGAATTCTCCAGCAATTGCCTGAGGAGTGTAAATACTATGGAAAGGATTGTGAAATGAGTATCTCAAACTCTCCTGAGTGGGTAATGGTATGTGGAAAATATACGCAGGAGTACCTGGGTGAGGGTGTTCTGGGAAAACACCCTTCCTTCACCCCATCAAAATACTATTATGTTGAGGGTAATTAACTATAAACATATAAATTGTTGGTTAGAAAGCTGATTAAGGTCATTATTATGTCAAAAGAATTTTGTGAGGCAGTAGTAAGGTATCATGTTTTAGTTTGTAATGTCTAATGTGTTTTCTTCTGAAATAAAATTTGGTTGTTTGAGAAAGACTGTAGTAAATCAAGTACATAATCCCTATTCCTTTTCTCTTGTAGTAATAAGTATTACAAATCAAAGTTTTGATTATTTTAGTGTTTTTAACTCTTTGGCCTTTGTAACAACTCACCTTGTTGTTAAATGCAGAGTAAAACTTCAAATAATTAGTAGCAGTTTGTGAGCCTCACAATACATAGTTGTTTTTCCTGCTGCTGCCTTCCTGACTGGGCAGGTATTAAAATGTATATTCAGTAAGGTAAAAATATGTGAGAGCGAGCACAAAATCTTCTCTGAACACTATGGTAACTTGAAAACTTGAACTGCTACATAGCAATTACACACACAGCAATTACAATGGTCAATTGAGTTGAGTTAGCAGAGTAAGTGGTATAAGAACCCCAGTTGTGGGTACAATGAAAATAGTAACAGTTTGTAAGCTTACTGTAATTTTTAATTAGAGGGGACTAGAAATAACTTTTGTCACCTAACAGGTGTCTTTAAGTTTCTAAAGTAATTGCTGAAGCAAAAATAATTACCCAGAAGAAAAATCCCAGAGTACTTTGTTTAGTGTTGCTGGGATATTACAAGTAATATCTGCCTTCTCTCTCAACTCAACAGAACCATTAGGAAGCCCAAAGATTATCCTAAAATTTGGAAATGTCTGAATATTTCCCATTATTGATTTTTAATTAAAAAAAGGTGGTCATGTTTGTTTAAGATGAGTGAAATATAAGAGACCAAAGAAACAAAATATGAAAAGGCCATTGCCAATAAAAATTATAGTTAGCTGAAGCATACTTGATTGATTTTATGGGAGAAAATACATGCACAGTACTGTAATTAAATTCTCAATTTTATTTAATCTCATTCTTTGATTTCTTCTCTCTCTAGCTGATAATTTTAGTGTTTATTTTAATAATAAATACATCTTGTGTAGCTTTTATCTTCTTTTTAGCTGTAAATGGGAAATATGATTGGCTAATACTCATTATGGCACAGCCAAATAATGTAAACTGGCAATGATTAAAAGAAGTGTTAAATCTCCTACATTGGAAAGTTAAGAAAATTAATAAGCTATTGCTTTTGGGAGCCTTTTAGTGAAACTAGGCATTATAAATATTGATTCATGATATCAACTAATGAGTCATGTGATTTGAGAAAGAAGGCAAAACAATATTGAAAGACATTTACAATGCCTTGTTGATCTATTGTTGATCTTGTGTTTTGGAACAAACCAATTTATAATTAATGTTCTATATAGATCTGGTTTTTCACAAATCTTAGGCCTTGACATTTGTGTTAATAAAGGCTGCTGTGACTGAAATTGTCACGAGAATTGTGACAATAAGTACATATTGTTTTGGTTTGATAACAGGAGCTGTGTATAAAAGGTTCTCAAACTTTACACCTAAAAAGCTCACTGGTGGAAGCTGCTGCTAATGATCTGATAAACATGTTGCTTGACACTGAGGAGCACGTCAGTAAAGAAGATGAGAAGTCAATTGTACCCAGTGGTGAAAAAGAGGACAAAAATACAGGTAAGAATTATGTATTGTATTCCTTGGTGTTTGTTGCTTTTTCATGCTGATAATTTTTGTTGGGGAAATTGTAACTTAGGTGACTGAAGTACTGAATAGTATCTAATGTCTAAAGACTTTTCTTTGAATTTGCCTGGATAATGAATTATCTAGCAATCATTTGTCATCTACAGACAAGGTCAATATTATTTATCTAACTTGGACATTGAAAGGTTTATGCCATAGAACTACTTAGTAGCCTTGATTAATTGCTGGACTTCCTAGAGAAAGAGAATAAGAAATAATATCTAAATTGTGATTATAATTCTACCAGTTTGTACTGAATAAGGCAGGTAGGAATAGGCCTGTCACACTGGGGTGCAGATTGAAAATGAGTAATTTTGCCCTTTCTTAAAATTATTTCAGACACCTGTGGAGGTGTTGCATTATGGTATTTTCAAGTCCCTTACATGCATTTAACTAACTGCATTTATGATGTTTTAGCAATAGAAGAGGAAAGAAGATCAAAATGCTTGACTTCCTCACAAAATTCCAGTGAGGGCCTGTCTCCTACAGCAAAGAGGAAGAGAATGGAGTTAGAAAAGTTAGAGGAAGAAGCCAATGAACTGCTTTCTTACTTCAATGATCGCAACATTGATGCCCTTTTGAAAGTCATTCGACACACTCTGGAGAGCATCCGCAAGCGCATTCATGCATCTTCCTCCATCAACTTCTTAGGTGGCTGCATTGCAGTGCATTGCTCTTTAGGCTATATAAAGAAAAATGTAACTGTAATACCCCATAACTGTATAAATAAGACGTGCAAGTGTAAAAGAGGGGAAAACAAAGGAATTTTGATTAAGCTGTCTTGTTAAGTTACAGTTGGTAACATTGAGTATTTCCAAAGGTTTTTATTTTCTTGTGACAGTAAGAAAGTGTCATTACAGTGCTGTTTCTCTTAGGAGTCACCATACTGTTCTGAAGTCAATATTATATTTGGAGCTAGACTTGATAGATAAGTTTCTACAAGACCTTGATAACTTGCTAACTTATCACTTAAAAGTTATCAATTATTAACTTGACAAATTAAGGCCTTGATAACTTGACAAGATCTGTTTGACCTTACTTTTTATATAAAACTGTATAAAAAACAATAGAGAGGTCTTTTTTCTCTTACTAATTGCCTTCAGATATTTCCATGCATAGTGATGGAACACTTTTGAAGTGTTTTATTGTTGCATGCCTTTAAGAAATGAAAAACAGGGCAGTTGACTTTGGTCTCTATAGTTTATAAGGCATACAATAGTATGAGATTCTAAGGAGGTTCTGTGCCCAATTTAATATGCTTCCTGGGAGTACCAGTCAGATAACAAAATTGTGTGCTAAATAGAATTTATCTTTACAGAGCAAGTTGAAGAGGAGCTTCATGGAGAAAAATACCTTTGAACTTACTTTTCACTTGTGCTTCTGTGGAATTTTGCAGTACATCTTATAAATTACTCAGGAATTCTTTTTCCCTTCAGAAATTACACTCAATACTCTACATTAAGAGATATATTTATTGGTCTATATCAAAACAATGCCTGGTTTGATGTCTTGAAAAAAATATGAACAGCCTTTTGTTTTTGTCTTTTGTCTTTTATTTAGAAAATCACAGTATGTCTAAGAAGAAAAAAGGTGCTTATCCTATAATTAGGACTAATATTAACCTATCTATCCCTAATATCATCATGACACCCTCTTTGGATGAGGTACAGCAGACACTTAATAAAGCTGTAGATAGTATTGTGAAAGTAATGAAAGGAGTTCAACATTGGAATAAGGAGAGAATATCCAAGGTTGGTGTCTTTAACAGCCTTACTTAGAACAAGTGGTGCAAAACTGCTGCAAATAAAAAAATAAGCTTTATTTTCTTTTCAGGAGAAAGTGTTAGAGAGAAAAGTTATTCTGTTGCAGTGTGGGAGCAGACACGGCAATTCTGATGATGGAATGAAAGAGACTGGAAAGAAGAGCATCCATGGTAATGATAAACTCTGAAATCACTAAATTTGAATGTTAGGTAAATGTGATTTATGCAGAATGTATTGGAAGGTATTAATTACAAAACACATCAAAACCAGTAGACTTGATAGAATTTAAACAACCTCATGGATGTAAAATTGCCTCGGAGAAGAAATCTCTTTCTCATTAGAAGGCAGGTTTGCCACTTGTTCTTCTGTGGATTTGAGTAAGGGTATTTTTTGGGCTTCTTGAAGAGTTTTAATGCTTTGGTTATAGCATTTATATTGGTTTCAATTATAGTCATTTTGCTGCAGAATAATCTTTCATGATTTGCCAGTGTGGTTGTAATTTGGCATGTTCAAATGGCATCTTAGAACTTGTGCTTACCCTTTAAGAAGAACTTTCACAATACCTGGTATTGAATAACAATGCCTATGTAAATTGCAATATTGGTGTAAAGAGGATTGTGTAAAAGATTGAATAAAGTAGAATTTCTAAAAGGACTTTCATTATTCTGTTCTGTGACCAGACATTATGTTGATGAAGTCATTAGTTCAAGGAAATTCAAGATTGTATCTTTCATTGGGTTTTTCTTCTCTGAAATGGTTTAAAATGAAGGAGAGTTAATTGCTCTACATTGTACCTGAGATACTTAGAAAATACATTTGAGTCCTTTTATGTTAGCTCTCTCTTATGCACCTAAAAAGTAGGACAGTAATACTAGAACTGGTTAAGAAGTTGAATTAGTCTTTCAAAACTAAGAATTTGGCTTGCAAGAGATGAAATAAAAAATGATGATAAAGTCAAACTTGTGGATATTTGCTAAGTAATGGACTTTTTAAACCTTTACTCCTTTTTTGTGGACTGATTATGGTCATCTTCTCAGAGTTAATTTGTATTTCAAATTGTCAGTTGTGGGGTATTTCAGAAAATACAAATGCTTAGTGCTGTAAGTAAGCAAAGTAAGCAAATGCTGATATATAGATGAATCACTTAGATGAAGCATAGAGCATAAACCTTGAGGGAGAAGAGAAGAGGAAAGATTCTGTTTGAAAGATTGGTGTGGAACTTGTTCCAAATTTCACAGGGTACCTAGATGGAACAATTTTACTAAAACTGAGATGTTTATGAATTTGTGTTGACCTCTTTGATTTCAAGTTGCCTTTAAGAACACTCAACTTTAAAATGCATGCTCATTGAAAAAATATGTAATTCAGTTTTGTCTGTAGGAATTCACTTCTCCTAACCAGTATGTCTGTCCTAAGCCTGCATCTATATTTGAATCTTCTTTTATAGATAGTGAATCAGATGCAGCATCACTCAGTTCATCTGATACTGCAGAAAGCCAGAACTACTTCAAGCATGTTTCAGAGAACAAAGAAATTATTAAATTAGTGTCTTTACTCAGCAGTGCCATCAATTCTACAAAAGGGGTAAGACAGTTGAGATGTTAATTTAATATCACTATTCAAGGGATATTAATGTGTTAGTTTTATTATCCTTGGGTAATAAGGGTAGGCATTTAAAGCTGTAATGAAATGTAATAATGAAAAAGTTTAGGATGGTGGATAGAAAACATGTGGCTGAAAATTTGCAAATATGCGTTAAAAGTGTAACATGGATTAAGTGTGCTCTGTTCCAAGAGATGAGGTTTTTAATATTGCATAAATTAAAACATCATAAAAAACTCTAAGTGTAGTTGTGTTATGTGTAGCTAATGAAGCCAGCATGATTTTTGACCACTTTACAAAGAGGGTATGAAGGTTTTTAGAGGAAAATTAGCTGTCAGATTGGCATTTGTAAAGTGCTGTGTAGGGTTTGCTAGTGTAGGTTAGGATATATTTTAAAGGATATGCATAATTTCTTTGCCTTGTTCATATTCTATGCACTCTTTAGTAAATTGTATTTCTTTAGAGAGCTTTGCATCAGTTTCTTCTGGGGCTGGTCCAATCTTTTAAGAGTCTTGCTATGCGAAAATCTTTAACTTTGTAACTTCAGTGCTACTAAAACATAGCTACCAGACTGGTGCTGAATAGTTGATAATGGTGGATAGTTATCATGGTATTTTGGTATTTTGTATTTTGTAATACCGTAAACTTTTATCATGTAGCCGGCTTTAAATGCCTGCATGTACTATATTTATCGTAAGTCATGGTGTGGATTATTTTTTGTAGCACTCATCTCTCATTTACTTGTTTAATTAGATGCAGGGATGGTTTAACTTTCTCACATTTTTATGAACTCCTGAGAACCAAAAGAATAATTCTCTTTCACATTCATTAAATGATATTCAAATCAAAGAGACCTGAATTGAGCGTAAAAATTAATGTTAAAAAAATTGTCTCATAGCTTCATTATTTCAGAATGAATTTTTCTTGTTATGCTGGGCCCTGGAGCTCAGGTTTGAGTTTCTAGCTTAAGAAATGGCAGGGAAGGACAAGTGTACTGTATCCTAGTTTTAAACTTTACTTCCTACTGATTCCCATGATTTTATTGACTGAAGATTCACTTAATTGGCAAATGTTTAAACTAATCTGACAAATTTGATGTGATGAACAACATCACATCTGTGTGATCAGTAATGGAACTTGCTTTAGCACAAATTTATCAGCAATCATTTGTTTAGCGAGATGATTCAGCCTGCTCCACTATGGAGTTTGTAGTGTACTCCAATGAGCAGCTGCTAAGAAATTATATGCATGTTATATACATGATGCTGAGAATCTTCCTTTGAACTTTTAAATGTCTTTCAGGAAGTGCTTACAGCTTTGGAGAGTTTTAGTTGTTACCACCATATATGGCAGAGGGACAAGGAGGAAACCATTAATAAGTTAATGGAGGGAAACCCATCACTCTATGAGTTTGAATCTGAAATTCTGCATTTCCAAGACCTGGACCTGAAAATCAGTTCTGAGCCTGAATACATCTGCGTGGGAGCTATTGCCCTGTACACTGGTAGGGTTCAGATTTTCTCCAGAGACACGTACTTTCTGACTCCAGTAGGAAGGAGAGATGTGACAGTTTTGGATGGGTGAACTAGATTAAAATGGAAAGGAGGAAGGGAGAGAGAAGGGCTGTTTGATGTTTTGGCTGTAAATGCTGCAAACGAAACACTAACACAAGAATATCTGTGAGGCTCAGCTGGAGTTTATTACCTCACCTGGATACGTCTGCTCACTTATGGGGTGGATAGTAGATGGTAGATGTTTGCCCATCCTTGTATCACTGATTCCCAGGGGTACATATTTCATGGGAGTAAGATGATAAGTTTATGTTACTTTTCTCCTTAGCTGCATGCAGTGAGACAGCTGAATCCCCTGCTATCTAACAATTTCACCAGTGCTATGATGAAACTTTGTTTCTTCAGCTTTCGTAATTAGATTCCTAATTTCCTCCCAAAGTTATTTTTTTTAGAGATTAATTTTTGAAAAGATTTTAGGCTTTGATGAGAGTATTAATCAATTCATTAATGATGTATAGGACAAAAGTTTGTATAATGGTAAATGAGCAAGATGACAAGTATGGAGACCAGCCTCATCTTTCCAGTAGGTACATCCTGGAAAAAAATCTATGATATCTAATATATATTAATTGTTCAATGTTTTTAGATGATCTTTCCAGTAGAAAAGATGATAAATTCTGAGAAGATTAGGAGGAAAGCAATAATGAATTGCAAGCAATTTTATAAACCACATGAAGGTGTCCATGTGATTTCATCATCTCATGTGTAGGGTTAGATTAAAAAACCAGAACTGGCACTGAAGAGAACAAATGTAATTAAAAAGACTGAAAGTGTATCTTAACAAATATTTGCAATATCCAATATCTATTAATTGTTCAATATTTTTAGCTGATCTGAAGCTAGCACTGAGATCAGAAACCAAAGCCTGGAGGACTTTGCTGGGGTGTCGTTGCAATAAGAAGTACAGAACACAGATGGAAGAAATTTTGACCTTTATAGAGGAAACTGGCAAGAAGTTAAGTCGCAGCATCACAGACCTGGATGATATCAGAATAGCCATGTCAGCTTTAAAAGAGATCAGAGAACTACAGATCTCTATTGACTCTCAAATTGGCCCCATTGAGGTAGCTAGTGGAAATGTTGCATGTATGGGTACTCTTTCAAGAGAGCTGTTACTTTCTGGGTTAACAATAAACTTTGAAAATGTATGATTTAATATGTGTTGAATATTGAGTGACAAGCTGCTTGTGTTCCTGTAAACCTTTTTATGTGAAATTCGGATTTGGGCAAATGTAAACTTGCTGAGGTGAGATGTGGTTTAGTGAATAGTGTAGAAATTGAATGATGTGGGTAAGAGGAAGATGAGAACACAGGTATTTAATGCAAGAAATCTTTTCTTACTTTGTGGAAGAAATCTGTGTATAAAAAGGAATGAGATTCCTAATTTTTTTTTTTTTAGCTAAGCCTTAAGAAGAGTAAAAAGCTAATGATAAGCAGAGTACCCGAGATTGATTGCTTTTATCAGTTGTATAAGTTAAAATAAACAAAAACAGCTGACTTCATAAAAAAAAGTTAATGTGATAGAATGCATTTACTGAAAACATCTGACAAATGGCAGCCTTAAAAACAGATGGTAATTCTTTCTCTGCATTTCTGACCAGAGTGTTTATTTAAGAATGCTATAATATGGCAAAATGCACCTTTGATTTTTCAGTAGAATTTTTTTTCCTAAGACATGTTCATGATTCCTGACATGTTCATGATCCTGATTGCCCATAAGCTTCCAATTCTGCAGGCAGGAGCCTTGGGTTCTGAAGCACAGGAAGTGATGCTTCAGTTTTGAAAGGGAAGTTGGCATATTTTCCACACAGCATTGTAGACAGATAGTTACATTTCCATTTTTGAAATTTGGCTAC
Organism: Zonotrichia albicollis; assembly: GCF_047830755.1. Taxonomy (NCBI): domain Eukaryota; kingdom Metazoa; phylum Chordata; class Aves; order Passeriformes; family Passerellidae; genus Zonotrichia; species Zonotrichia albicollis. Next base: position 80,840,535 of record NC_133819.1, read on the forward strand.
AATTTGATCAAACTGGAAAGCATGAATGGAAATAATTTCACTTTATACAAAAATTTTCAAATGAAAGTGCCACAGGTTTATTGCTACCCTACCCTGTGCTAATTTATGGAATGTCAGTTGTGTTTTAGAGAAAATTCACCAAGGGTTTTCACTATGTAGAATGTTCATATGTTGGTGGTGCAAGCTGAAATCAATGCTCTGAGAAAAAAATGCAGATGTTTCTTCCAGTTTGGTATTGGTTTGCCCAATTTTGATAATGGCTATGCAAGAAGAACAGAATTTCTTTTTCTAACCAATCATTCTTCATTCTTAAAAATTTTAAATTTTAGCATTTTCAATATATGTTTTCCATATGTTTCCAAAGTTAAGTGAAGTTGACATTTTATGTATCTTGATCCAAATTTCTGGCAGGAATCCTATGCTATGTTGAGCAAATATGATCTTCTTGTTGCCAAGGAAGAGACAGAGAAGGTGGACACGTTGCGCTACACTTGGGAAAAACTGCTAATCCGTGCAAATGAAGTGCAGGATGAGCTCATTGCTTTGCAGCCAAACTTCAGAGGAGAGCTTATTAATGCTGTGAAGATTTTTACTGAAGACTGTGCACAGTTCTACTCAGATTATGATCAGGCAAGTGTTTATTTTATTATTTTGGAGAAATTTTTTCAGAGCGATGGGAACATGGAAAGGTTTTTGGATTTGACTAAATAATAGGATGAGCCTCTACTGTTGAATAGGTTTATTCTTGTTAAGATGGTGTTTGGGTTTCAGTTCAGGGCAGGTTTGATTAATGTTTTGTATATGACTGATGTAAGTAATGCTGGTAATCAGTTCCTAAAAATTAAGAATTGAGATATTTTAGGTTTTTGAAAAGCATCTAGTTATTATGAACAAATGTGAAGACTAGGATTAATGATTAGCTATGTTAGCATCAGAAAACTCTTCTTTCTTTCTGATATATGTACAAGTGACTTAAGCTCTCACATTCTTTTTCATTAGAATGAGTGAAGGTGAACTAATCTTGTGTCATCATTTAAGTAATGTTGACTTTTACTCAAAAAATGAGCTATGATTTCCTAGCTTTTGCAGTGTAATGAAAAATTTCTGCATTAAAAATACAATTAATTACCTTATTTGATTTTTAAAAATCTTTTTTTAAAAAGTGTTTGTTTTAGAAGGTTAACTGTCATCCCTTGGTTCAGTTGATATCTGATCTGGGGAGGGGATCTGGAGGCTGCAAAAGTGTTTGAGGTTAGCATTTAGAAAGTGCTGATTAGAAATAAGTTGTGGTTATTCTCATCCTCTAAATTGATGTCTTTTTTTTTTTCCTTTTAGGATGGGCCAATGGTGGTTGGTTTAACACCTCAGGAAGCCAATGACAGGCTTACTATATTCCAGGTGCTGTTAATTTTAGGACATTACCTAACACTGAAAGTGAGCTAACACATAAAGGCTCTGAAAGGGAATCTCAGTAGTTGAATGAACTTTCATTGATAGACAAGGTTACTCATTTGGCAAAGTCTGTTTTGTCTCAGTGCAAGCTATGTTGGAATTTTTCTATGCATTTGCAAGGAATACTGTTAAAATCTAAAATTTTTTAGGAATCAACATAAAGGCTGTACAGATAATGAGGAGTGATTGCTAGATACAATATTCTGATGAGAGCCTTCCCACAGGTTTAGTGTATTTGGCTATAGGCTATTCTTGTGTTCATTACTGTGTTTATTTTTTTGTGGTTGAAGTCTGTCTTTGTATCGTTATTAATATCTATTCGTGCAATAACAACTTTTAATGCTTCTCCATTTCCCATACTGCTATTCATTTGACTTCCTACTATGTTCCCTGAGTTATATAGCAATTGACAATTAAATAATGTTTTTCTTTGCTGCTGTAATGGTAGTAATTCTTCCTTCAACAGTCAATAAGATTTGCACAGAATACTTGGAGAGGTAGAATTTGCTGTATCCATCTTTTTATTTCTTTGTGTGTCATGCTTCACCTCTTTCAACTGCAGTCTTAGCATTTATTGTTCTGTCACTGTGCCACATGAAGTAAATGGTTTTCCTGTCAGCTTCTAAAGATGTGCCTCCAAGCTAAATAAAAGTTGCTTTTCTTAAGAAAATTGTTGACAAAGCTGTTGACAGTGTAAGCTGTTACTATCTCTCTATATCTTTCTATTATTTCCTAGATTTTATTTTCTTATTTTATTTCATTTTCTAATTCAGCTCTAATAATAATTTCAGATCTTGAATATTTAGTAATTTTTATTAACTTTTTAATAATTTATTATTATTTAGTTATTTTATTTAACTTTTTTCTTTTTCTTTCTTAGAATCAATGTGATAATCTCTTTCGGAAGTATATTACTTGTGCAGGTGGAGAGGATCTTTTTGGTTTGCCAGTTACTCAGTGTCCTCAACTGCTTGAAATAAAGAAGCAATTGAATCTGCTGCAGAAACTCTATAATCTATATAACAGTGTCATTGACACCATCAGTGGCTACTATGATATTCTTTGGTTGGAATTAGACATTGAAAAAATTAACAGTGAACTTATGGAATTTCAGAACAGGTGAGAAACTGCTGCTGTGTTAAAGTTTCCTAAAGTACTTCTTGAATATGATTATAATTGGTTAGCACCAATAATCATATATGAGCATGTATTTATTTAGTGAGGCATGAAAAATGTGAATTTAAATTGAAAAATATATCCATTACCAGTGTCATAAAATCAAGGAAAATTTATATTCTAAGTGCTGAGCATTATTATTCCTTAGACAGATTCTTGGCTACCTTTTTTAATAAGCTTGGAATAGATGTTGAAATTGTTATTTATTTTGTATGAAGGAAAGTTTCACCTTTTTTTTCTAGTATTGTTGTTCATGAGAGATAGATTTATGCTAGATGTCAATGGCAAGTTAGTGAATCGCTGAATAGTTTTTCTACAAAATGGGTTATATTGCATACACATGGAAGCTGAACTTTTCATCAAATCAGGAATAAAAAAAATTAAAGAATTTAACCGTGGGGAACAGGGTTTTTCTAGAGCTCAGAACAGTGCATACATCAGACTCACCAAAAGATGAAATCAATATGTAGAACATTTCAACTGGTTTAGAAGATCACCTGCGCAGTTATTAAAATTATGCACCTACACTCCTTAACGGGAGGCTGTAGCTGCCTATCTAGCTATCAGTTATTGAAATAGACTGGAAACGGATTTTGTCACATGGAGAAGCACATGCAGAAACTCCAAATTAAAGGTAACCTTATTTGGAAGGTACGTGCTCTCCTGTTAAAACCAAATACTGTGGCTTTAAAGACCAAGTATTTGAAACTTTCTGAAAAGGCTTGCTTTATCTCCAAGTAGGTGCCGTAAACTCCCTCGTGCTGTAAAGGAATGGCAGCCTTTCCTTGACCTAAAGAAGACCATAGAGGACTTCAGTGAATGTTGCCCATTGCTTGAGCACATGTCAAGTAAAGCAATGATGCCTCGGCACTGGAAGCAGATTATGGATCTCACTGAACACAGATTTGATGTGGAAAGTGAAACATTCAAACTGAGGAATATAATGGAAGCTCCACTATTAAGATATAAAGAGGAAATAGAGGTATTGTGAAGGAAGAAATATGGAAACATGAAACCAACAATTTGCTTGTATAGTATAGGAGTATCAGAAGCAAGAAGGAAATCAAAACATTTTTGTAGAAAGAACAGAGATAATAATGTGAGATGGATAATCACTTCAGGTTTTTGTATAAAATTATGACACAAATATATCATGGTGTCAACTTCTTTTTTTATAAGTCATGCCATTTGTGAGGGTACCTTGCATTGTGGCATTAAAATGATGAAAAATAATCACTATATTATTATTTTATTCCCCCCTCAGGGTTGATTAAACTGGGATGTTGTATGCAGATTATTAGCTATGGTGTTTGTATATCTGTAGATCTTTCCACTAAATAGTTGCTCATGAGCCTAATGTTTCCTAGTGTTAAAGGAAATAAGAGCTAGATTCATATACCAGGGACTTGAGGGATTAATATTTTGTTTTGATATCCTGTTTATTTAAAAGGATATCTGCACTTGTGCTGTGAAGGAGAGAGACATTGAGCAGAAGTTAAAACAAGTGATAGCTGAATGGGATAACAAGATGTTTAACTTTGCAACCTTTAAAACTCGTGGGGAGCTTCTTTTAAGAGGTGACAGCACATCAGAAACAATTGCTACCCTGGAGGACAGCTTGATGATTCTTGGTTCTCTCATGAGTAACAGGTAACAGGAAAGGGGGGAGGGAATGGGGGGAGAGATAAAAGTATTAGTAAAAGTCTTTGTTTTAGTGAACAAATCTATCACAGAAATGAAGGTAAATAAACATCTGGATAAAACCTAAGAGCTTGCTTTTCCTTGAACTGTTCATGGGCTAGTTCTTATTGTATCTAGTTTACTTTCCCAATAAGTTCTTTTGAAAACATGTAGCTGCAGCTTGGATTTCCTGAATGGACAGCTGAAAAGTTTTCAGTGATGCAAGAAAGTGGAGACACAAGAGGGAACACTGCCTGGCTATGGCAGGCATACTTATGGGTGTGACAGGCACTGCTACTCTGCCCCTGTGACAGGTCATTGCCACATGCCAAAGGTGGTGAAAATCCCAGTTAGAGTGAGCTTCAATTAGTCTGGTTTCACATGCCAAAAGACACTGATAAATAAGGAACACAGAATGTGATCATCAGGTAGATGCTCAAAAGCAGGAGTTTAGAAGAGTTCAGGAACTCTGAGTTTACAGCTTTCAGGATCTTGAGTAGTCCCTTTACCTTAGAATGAAATTGTAGTCTTGCTCCCACCCTACTCCTGTTTGGGTCAGAGCTGTGCTATGCACCTTGTGTACACAGCAGCAAGTTGGAGCTGATTGGACTTAGAGCTGCCAACTAGCTGAATTAAGTTTTTATACTTTCAATTGAAAAATTTTAAGCATAAAAACTAGTCCTCATCCTGCGACTTATATGCTGCCTTTCAAGATTCTTGGTTTTTTTCTTGAAATAAAGAAATGCCTCTTTTCTGTTTTTTTTTTTTTTTTTTTTTAATTGTAGATACAATACACCATTCAAGACACAGATTCAGAAATGGGTGCACTATCTTTCCAGCACAACGGATATAATTGAGAACTGGCTGACTGTGCAGAACTTGTGGATTTATTTAGAAGCTGTTTTTATTGGTGGTGATATAGCAAGGCAGCTTCCAAAGGTTTCTAGACATGCCTTTTTTCAGTTTTCTTATCAACATTTTAAGAATAAAACTGTACTGTGATGTCATTGATGCAGTAACATTAAATTTAATTTCTTTTGGTATTTAACAAAACTGATCTCGCTAGGAAATTAGGTAAGCAGTGCCAATGGAAGACATGGTGTGAGAAAGAATAAGAAAATCATGTGACCTGTTTGATCTTTTGATTTCTAGATTGTTTAAATACATTGTGCCTAGTAGTAGCCTTCTGTAGTAGTATCTACCACTATCATAGTAGTACTTAGGAATCCTTATCTTAAACTTTCCTGCATGGTTTTTCAAATTAAAAATTAACTTTAGTTTTAGAAAAAAAATCTTCGGCTTTGAAGCTCCAATTCAAGTATAATGAGTTTTCTGTCTTTTTCTCTAGAAATGTAAGAGAAAGTACATAGCAGGCTTGACAGCCAAGTATAAAATAAGCTCTATTGTGTAAGCTGAAAGAATTGTGTCTAAGCTGAAATATTTCTAGAAGACATGTGATTACTAGTCAGAAGATTGCTGTTGAGATTACTGGGTGCTGGTTCTGGAACCAGGTGCCTTTTCCCTCTTCTCTCTTCCCTCCTCCATTTTTTCCATTCCACATTCACTGTCATGTTTCAACAGGAAGCAAAGCGTTTCTCTAACATTGATAAATCGTGGGTAAGGATCATGACCCGAGCTCATGAAACACCCAATGTTGTTCAGTGCTGTGTTGGAGATGAAATAATGGGACAATTATTGCCACATTTACTGGAGCAGCTTGAAATCTGTCAGAAATCGCTCACAGGGTAAGATTACTATGAGACCATGTTCTTGGCCAGATGGTTGTGCATTGTGTAAACTGGGGAAAGAGCAATTGCTCAAGTACTCTCCCATGAACTTTGAAAGATCATGTTCTTATTCTACTGTGAATGCAGTTGAACTGAGCGGACAAGTTAGCAGGATAATATAACACCTCCAAAGAAACCAACTCATGGATAAGTATTTCATTTGTGGCTAAGGTGTCACTCACTGTCTATCTCTGTTGGAACCAAAGCTGATTTCAGTCCAGTTTCAATCCAGAAGGCAATCTAGATTTGTGTGTCCCATTCACACCTTTCACAGATCTGGGAGACATTCAGCTTGAGAGATGTAAATAGCAAGTAAAAGAGTTAATGTAAAATATTTTATTTCAGTTTAGTTTATTTTCTTTTTACTGGTGTTTAGATTATAGCAACTAATAAAAGTTTTGCATTAAATGATTTCTGATAATAAGAGAGTAGCTTTAAAGCAGATGCTTAGCATGAATGTATGATGGATAAAAATTGTTATTGCTACAGCTAAATTTGTATAATAAATTGTGAGAAATACCACTTTTAAAAAGGAAAGGATGTAGAAATCAACCCAAATCATTTACTATCTACCTCCTCCCGGCTTCTCTACCAATTTTTAAAAAATGCAGGTACCTGGAGAAAAAGCGCCTGCTATTTCCACGATTTTTCTTCGTGTCAGATCCTGCTCTCTTAGAAATTCTTGGCCAGGCATCCAACTCTCACAATATACAGGCACATCTGCTGAATGTGTTTGACAACATTAAAACTGTCAGGTTCCATGAAAGGGTATGTACTGCACACTTCTCAGTGTTACATTCCTTCTCATTAACACTGTCTCATACTTGCTAAATTAGAGAGCTACTTGATTGCATAAGGCATTCCACTGTTTAACTTTATTCACTAACTATTTGATGCTGAGTAGGCTTTCTTAATTTAAGATTTGTTTCCTCATTTATGATGTGGTAAAATTTCACGTAGAATAACAAAAATTTGCACCATTGCTTAAATTTCAGAAAAATCCACCCATATACTGAACTTTTATTCTGTGGCTTCCTCTCAAATAAGCTTTTGAGTCTTTACAAGCTTATTTGTATCTTTACATTGCCTGTATTTGTATTTTTCTATTCATGTTTTCATTGTAAGAAAAAGAGAGTATGTACTGTCTCTCCTGTTTCTGACCTGCCCTTACTGTACCTTCACACACAGTGTTTGAAGAACACATTTCTTATACCTTTTACAAGGACAGATAGCAACATTTTCTCATTATATATGCATTTTATTAGAAACTAATTATTTCCTCATGCTTTTGAAATTCCTTTTATTGTCCACGTTGCTTAACTTTTCTGTTTACATTATTTTTGTTTCGAAGGCAGCAAATATTGTTTGGCGGTTAACTCACCAATAATGGGGGAAGGCTTTCTTTATTGTGACTGGAAAGTGGATGTTGTTACAGAATCACAAAATGGGGCAGGTTGGAAAGGACCACAGTTTGTAGTCTGGTCCAGCCTCCCTGCTCAAGCAGGGTCATCCTAGAGCACATGGCACAGGATTGTCTCTGAAACTTAAGTGAGATTTGGGAATTGTCAATATATTAGGTTTTGTCTCCTTGCTCATGACAGTGTTTTGTTTAAAGCCTTTCTTCATAGCAAAATAATGATTTAATAGTCTTTACATTTCATTGAACAAGTTGATATAATCAATTAGTTACTTAAATCAATGTAATGGAGTGATGGCAGGAAAATACTAATTATTGTAAAGATAAATTATGTATCTATAAACACAAGATATTTTTTCTTTTACTAGATATATGATCGTATACTGTCAATTAGTTCACGAGAGGGTGAGACTGTAGAGCTGACTAGACCTGTAATGGCTGAAGGTAATGTGGAAGTTTGGCTCAGCTCTCTGTTGAAGGAATCCCAGCTATCACTACACCAAGTTATTCGCCAGGCAGCTATGGAGATCCAGGAAACAAGTTTCGAGATTACTGAATTTCTTTCTACTTACCCAGCCCAGGTAATATCATTGCTAAATGAATGAAGAATTATTCCCAGGTATTTATCAGGTTTTCTTCTTGTCTTTGCATTCAAAGTTGTTAAAACTAGTGTTTAATTTTATTTTAATTATCTCAGTCTTTTAAGTTTCAGTTTCACAGAGCTGAACCCAAAAGATCACTTACCCTAAAGCTCCTGATTAAAAAGGACGCTGAATGCAATAAATTAACATAATGAAGTTAACACTATTTTTTACAAGCTTAATACTTGACTGCTGGAGGAAAAGTAGTAAAATTGTATGTTTGTTCATATATTCAGGACAATGCTATGTATTGCTAAAGATTTGAAACTGAGGGTGTTGTTGAGGGAAAATTATTTTTTAGTAGAAGCTTCCCTTGTGATCAGGAATATTGGAGATGGAATAAAGACTTTGTGAATTACTCTAAAAATATTTCAAATTGAAGCAGTAATTATTCACTGGCTAGTTATTATTTATATAAAGTATATTGGTTACCTATAGTATTTTTATATATACTGTAAATTATATGGAGCAGTTGTATAAGCAAGGCACTGCAGGCAGTATCTACAAGACTGAGGTACAGGCTTAACTATGCATTTATGAATGCAGCTGGACACAAAAAACATGAATGAATGAATCCATGGAAAGTAATTTAATGTATAAAATAAGAGAAAAATTTCTTTAGTTTTCCTGTGTCTGTGAATGAACATTTTAGGTGAAAGAGAAAAGATTATGAAGCATATACTTCTGTGTTTCCTAAGGTCGGGTTGTTGGGGATCCAAATGATTTGGACAAGAGACTCAGAAGAAGCTTTGACTCTTGCCAAGCAGGATAAAAAAGTTATGCGTAAGACAAACCAGTTTTTCCTGGATCTTCTGAACATGTTGATAGATATGACAACAAAAGACCTCAGTCCATTTGAGCGAGTTAAATACGAGACATTAATCACTGTTCATGTGCATCAGAGGGACATTTTTGATGGTCTTGTAAGTATTAAAAAATTAAAAATTAATTACAAGGAGTTTTCCACATAATACAATGTGAAATGATAAGAAAATACTATGATACCTATGCACTCCTGCCTCATAAGATAAACATTTAATTTCATTACTCTAATGATTATGTGTCCTGGAATATTATAAAAGTGCAGATGCTGCTTCAACCAAGTCTTAATTACTTTAAGTAATTCAGTGGGTTTTCCTCTCCCCAAGCAGTAGCAGAATTTTATGTTTCATGTTGGTCCACTAAAGTTAATAGTGCCTCTGTAGCATGATCAGTTAGGGACTTCTTTTTCCTCATACATTTGTTGCAAACAATTTTCCTTTTTCTGGACTGCATAATGAATTTCTACAAGTCAATAAAATGAATAAAGAGCTATAGTACAGGAAAAAGGTGGAAGCTGGTATTCTCTCTGTTCTAATTTCAATAGCATACATAATTATTACTTAGGAATTTTTAAATTCACTTTACACCTTCTCATGCTGACACAGGACGCTAAAATAAGGACAATGCATTTAGTTTGATCAGACTTAAAGCTAGCATGCCCTTTTACCTATGGGAAGTCCTGGAGCTGATTCTGAAATTAAGCTGTCCAAGAAAAGAATTATTTAGTTTTGGTCCCTTATTAATAGGCAGGCATTTATCTTTTAATTGTAGAATCATTTCTTTCTAGTATAATCATTTTATGTAAAGTGTAGTTTTTAGATACAAACTAAATGATTTCTTAAATCCTGTTTTAATATTCAATAGAGCAACTGTGACTTATTCTCAGTTCTGTTGCATTCCTTAGATAGAATCAGCACCATGACACTGCCATGAAATATCTTTTTTCCCAATGTGCAAGTGGTTTCATACAATTCTCATAGCAGTTCATGAAATCACGTTATGTACTTCTGACTCATGTAAAAGTAAAGAGGTAGAGAGGACTAAAAGGAATGGCAATTTTAAAGTTAAACTGAAATTGAGGCTTATGGACTGCTAATTTGTATTTAGACTTTTGACACACTCATCTGAATTCTGAAGTTCCTCTGCCTAAGTATGCGATTGAACAATAATGCATTACAATTTTTGTGGTAAAAATCCAGATATGTTCTCCACTATCCACTATATTTTACTATATTTGCAGTGCTGCCTTTGAATCTGCTACTTAGATGACATAATATAAATGTGAAAGTAAATGTTAACCATGAATGCCACAGCCTTGTCTTCCCTCTCTTAGTGCTGCATGCATATCAAGAGCCCTACGGACTTTGAGTGGCTGAAACAATGTAGATTTTATTTTAATGAAGACTCTGATAAAATGGTGATTAAGATCACTGATGTGAGCTTCACATACCAGAATGAATTCTTGGGCTGTACTGACAGGCTTGTCATAACACCTCTTACAGACAGGTGAAAAATTTTATTCCTTTATTCTTTGCTGCCAAACCTCAGCTTTTACAAGAGCAATTTTGTCATTCCTGTTGGATGCACATTGATCTCTGCAGAGTTTATCCTTCACAGACTTGTCAAAGTCAGTACTTTTGTATGGAATGCTTAAATAATTTTTGTTTCTGTGCCTTTTAATGTGAATAATGTCCGACTTATTTTCTCCCACATACTTGCAATGGTCGCCATAAATGTCCTGAAGATCACATAATGTAAGTGACCTTCATTCTTATGTACATGAAGCCAACATACCTGAGGATCTGATATATCCAACAGATAAAATATGTCGAGATACAGGACAAAAGTAGGTGTTTACAGACAAGCTAATGAAAAGAGCTAAGAAAAAACAGACAGGAAAAGCAATTTTTATTCAGCTGCAGTAGTTTGGAGATCTTTGATCAAAAAGGATGTTGAAAGAATTCCAATCCTATTAACAGAGAGATCTACCTGTCTAACTCAAATAGCACAAAGAATGCTTTATAACCTATCATTGGCAAAATCAAGCCATTATTTAGTTGGTTGTGGGTTTTTTTTTAACTATTTCATACAAAAAATTTCTAAAGCTAGTCTTGATATATAATTATTAGCTGGTGTTTTGCTGCATTATGCATAGATGTTTCATTTATGAAAATGGGATGCACTGTGTGATCAAATTTCAAAGATGGACAAGAAAGGAAAGGTTAGATATCTTTCATTATTGTACTCCACAGTATAATGTGTTTCAAAGCTATTTTCAAAGACAAAATAACTTAGTATCCAAGCTATTAAAACTGAGATTAAGCAGCATCTCTGTATCTGCTTTCTTCCATTCTTGTGATCTTTTAGGTTACTAATAATTGAGGATTATCTGCTCTTTCACTTTATGTGTGATGAAATGAACCTTAATATTCCCTGCACCAGAAACTGAGTCCTTATTGATCTAAATTGTAATTAGTGGAATATCATTTCCACACTTCCCTTTACTTCTTTAAATCAGACCTTGCGCAAGTTCCTCTAGTATTATACAGAAATCCCTCTGCTGCACCTTGATTGATTGTTGCCTTTTAGATGTTACATCACTTTGGCTCAAGCATTGGGCATGAACATGGGTGGAGCACCTGTGGGACCTGCAGGAACTGGGAAAACTGAAACCGTGAAAGATATGGGACGGTGCCTTGGAAAATATGTAGTGGTCTTCAACTGTTCAGACCAGATGGACTTCCGAGGACTTGGAAGGATCTTCAAAGGTAAGATGTGGACTAAAGGTAAGCTGTTGGCCAAACAGTTAGTTGTTTTCTGGGATGCACAAAGCACAGTATAACTAACTGGGCAGAGAAAGTGATCCACTGTACTCAGCTTTGGAGTGGCCTCATCTTGACTACTCTGCAGTTCTGGAGTCAACAATACAACATGTAAAAATACTGGAATATATCCAAATGACAGCAAAAAAGATGGTGAAAGAGCTAGAGGACATGACTTAAGAGGAACAGCTAAGTATACTATGTTTGTTTTGCTTTGAGAGACTGAGGGGTACCCTCTTTGCTGTTTATAACTTCCTCATGAGGGTGAGTGGAGACGGAGGTGCTGATCTCTCTGGTGTCTGATGGGGGAGTGGCTTGAAGCTGAATGGGTGAAATTCAAGGTAGGTATTCACTGAGAGTGTTGTCAAGCACTGGAGCAAGCTCTCCAAGGAAGTCATTTGGGTCTCAAGCCTGTTAGTGTCTAAATAGTAATTATAAAATGATCTTTTATGTATGGTTTAAATTTTAGATACACCTTTAAGGAGTCAGCATTTCTATTTTTTGATCCTCATAAGTCCTTTATAAGTCAGTCCTTTATATTCTGAGATATTTTAGGAGCTACATGAGAGTTTCAAAGGATAAGAGGACATCTCCATGAAACAAGGTTGAAACATAACAGGCAGATGATTTCAGCCTTTTAATAAATGCAAGTAATTAATATCTTTTTATGTATAAAATACAGTTGGAACACTGTCTTCAGTAAATAGAAATGCTATGAAAACATGACACAATTTATGAAAGGATAGATAAGGTCACTTAAAATGACTTAAAGTCACAAGGAGAACTGCTGCTGTGAAGACAAAATGCTATGAAATTGATTGCTGAATTGGTCAGATGTGCTGAGTTTTGATTTCAGTGTTTTGTCTCATTCAAATATTGAAGTTTCTATCAGTAGAAGGAAATGCATGAGTCATTGTAGATATCCTAAAAACAATTGGCAGAGCTCACTGAAGTTAGGTGCAGATGACATTTTTTAAGCATCTGAAGTTTATACCTGTTAGTCATGGCAGATGTCAAATTAGAGACCAAATGGAAGTTCTTGATTATTGTATTGCTGCAAGTGACTGTATCTATGATTTTGTTTTGGTTTTCCCACAAAATCCAAGCAAAAATACAGATCTGGAATAGACTGACCTCCAGCTTCTTGATGCAACTGTTTTGTTCATTTTAATATGTCCAGTAAGCTGTTGACAACCTGTCACATTTTCATAGAATTACTGGAGGAATTTTTCTTTAGGGGGTAAAGAGGGACAGGAAAACATTTAAGATATAAGAAAAAAATCAAAGAACGTAATATGCTAGAAAATCTTAAGGACTTTGTGAGTTTGTATTTCTTACTTGAAAAAGAATTAAAATTCTTCTCTTTGTTCTTTTCCCGACCCTCAAAAATAAACACTTACGTCCCTTCCCTCCCCCGCCCCCACCCCAAGATAGAGTAACATAATTTTTGGATTGTGAATTGCACCAAAAAAAGGTTTAAAAACATCATGGTTATGTGCTTAATTGCTTTTCTCTTTGAAGGTCTGGCTCAGTCTGGCTCCTGGGGTTGCTTTGATGAATTCAATCGTATTGATTTACCAGTGCTATCAGTAGCTGCCCAGCAAATAGCAATCGTGTTGACATGTAAGAAGAAACGTAAAAAAAAGTTTGTTTTTACTGATGGAGACAATGTAGAAATGAACCCAGAATTTGGCATCTTTCTTACAATGGTAAGTATTCAGTAAGTTCTAATACACTAGTGAGGACTGTACAATAATCAAGTCTAACTTGGCACTTGCTAACTCTTACATCATTCAGTTCTTAGAACTAACTCACTGATAGTTTGAGAACATTGAGCATTGCTACAAAAACAGTTTACAGGGTCTTGTTTCAATAGCATCAAGCACATGCAACTAAAAAATGTAGGCATTTTATTTGCAGGCATAAATACAAGTTATCTCAATTTCAGATTGCTTCTACATGCCAAATTCTGGCTCCCAAAGTAAGCTTTTTTGCTACAATTACAGAAAAATTGCCATAAAGATATAGGTAGGAGTAGCCAGTAAAAATAAGACCTATAAGACAAACTCAGATTTGAAATGCTTAGGTGGAATTATTTTTCATGTGTCATGGGTATAAAAGAGGCAAAAATTCTGTAGAGATATGGTGGTAAGTCTGCATGGCAATTAATTTTGACATTTGACTTAAAGCAAATGAATTATTTTTACTACCAAGATGGGATATTTTTTGCTGATTCTTCTGTTTCTGCAAGGTACATTCAACTTCAACACCTGTTTTTCCTCTTCAGAATCCAGGATATGCTGGACGGCAAGAACTTCCTGAAAACTTGAAGATCAATTTCCGTTCAGTGGCTATGATGGTTCCTGATCGTCAGATCATAATTCGTGTTAAATTGGCCAGTTGTGGTTTCATTGATAATGTTGTGTTGGCAAGGAAATTCTTTACCCTGTACAAGCTGTGTGAAGAACAGCTGTCAAAGCAGGTGATTACACTCATATGATGCAACCTGATTATTTTAGGGAAAAACTATCTGTGAAATCACAAAATATTTGTGTGAAGAATAAGGAAATGTTCATGCTCACTAAGTAAGCTAAGAGACACTTGCAGTTTAGTAATGCAGCCTTCTGCTGTCCTGGGAGATTAACTCCTGCCGCAGGTTGTTGGTGCAAGAATGGGGCTTTCATGCAGATTGCCACTTATTATTAAGATTTAGCTTTAGTGCATGGTGATGGCTGAGGCAAATAAAAGATTAATTATAGCCTTTGTTAATCTTACAGAGTGGGTTGAGAGGCATTTGGGTTGTGCTGCATGTGCTGGTACAGATATTTCTCAGCTTCCAAGGGCCACAGAGAATTCAAAATAATACTGATAAAGTATTTCTCAATAGTCCTTGAGAACTCTGTCTTGATTAAATGACTTATGATTAAATCTTTTTTTCTGTCACATCTTAGATTTTAATAGATGATAGCCGATTTGGAAAGTGAATTTGCTCGTTGTCATACAGCCAAAGAATAGTTGGTGGGTGTTTGACGGCATTTGAAACGCATGTACCACTTCTCCTACATATTCATCCATGCCTTAAATAGTAAATAAGACCTGTTTCATCCCTATTAACTTGGGGAAAATCTTCCCAAACTTCATATATCTTCTAGGTGCATTATGATTTTGGCTTGCGGAATATATTGTCTGTGCTGCGTACGCTGGGAGCAGCAAAAAGAGCAAATCCCACAGATACTGAATCCACCATCGTCATGCGTGTTCTGAGAAATATGAACCTGTCTAAACTGGTAAGTTCTGAGGACCTGATAAATAATTTAAACTGCACTTTGGAGCTACGTGATCTCTAGAAGATTGTATGTGACCTTTACACTGAAGCTAGCTTGGAAAGGTTTCATTCTCTGAGTGGAACATTTTAGCTGGGAGGGAGATAAATTTCTGTTAGTACCTATGTGGGACTGGGGAGGAAGTGAGCTTTCTGTTGCTTGACTTTCTACCTGGGCTTAACCTTGAATTGTTCACAATTTTTTTGCTTATTTTTCCTGCTACTGTTAGAAGTAAGTAGATGTCTATGCATTAACTTCTTAAGAAACTTGTGCTTAAGTATTTAGTCACTCTTTTGAAAGAATCTTTCATTCATAGTAATGAGTACCATTTCACCTGTCTAAATAGCTAAAACCCCTCTTCTGTTGCTGTGATACATACTCTTTTTTTTACACCAAATAAATTTTCTAAATGTTATTGCTAAAATCTACTATAAGAAATTCAGTCTGCATGTTAGTGATTCATTTTGACAAATGGAAGAATCACATGATCTCTTTGTGCTGTGTCCTTCTAATGTTTAGCACCTAGAGGGTTATATAGATTGTTCTTTAGGTTCTCAAGCATTTCTTTAGGTCTTCAGGACTTAAGGGTTGTTCTTTCTAAAGCTGATAAAATAAATGGAACTGGTTTTAGTCTTTGTGGATTTTTGTTTTCCCTGATTTTCATTAGATTGATGAAGATGAACCCTTATTTCTGAGTTTAATTGAAGATCTGTTTCCAGATATCCAGCTTGATAAAGCAGGCTATCCTGAACTTGAAGCAGCCATTGACAAACAGGTGATGTTTCTCATGATTTGTGGTGCTCTGGTATAATTGTCATGAAGTGATCGCTTTTATTTAATTTCCCATTAGGTGTTTGTAATACTTCAGTAGGGCCAACTTAAGAATATAATGTGTGTATATATATATAATAGGTATATCTAATAGATTATAATATACATAGAGGCTGATTGACCTTATTTTTCTGAATACATATTTGAATACCAAATATATCTCCTTTTTCCAACAGTTTTTTAATACACACAAAGCCTTTAACAAGAGTATAATAAATCTGTTGATGATATATCAATATATATCTATCTATCTGTCTGTCTATATCTAAAGGCATCAAAATATATTTTTGCCCTAAAATAATAGTAGTTTGGTTTTCTGTCACTCTCTTTTAGGTGGAGGAATCTGGCCTTGTTTGTCATCCTCCTTGGAAACTGAAAGTTATCCAGCTTTTTGAAACCCAGAGAGTAAGGCATGGATTGATGACACTAGGACCTAGTGGTGCAGGGAAAACTACCTGCATCCACACCTTAATGAAAGCAATGACAGGTAATGCTAGTCCTTATATTGTAAACTGTTACTGAACTGTTACACTGTGAACTTTAAGCCCCGTTGTTTCTTTTCAGAAAGTCTCAATTGCTTCTCTATGAGAATATATTACTGGAAGAATGAGTTTGTATGTTGAGATACTAATTATTCAAGCAGCTTAAAAATATCTGACATTAAAAAACTGTATGCTTCATGTCCTTTTGTCCATATTATCATACTTTTCTGAGAAGTTCTTATTCTAGATGTATTAGAAAGAGGAATTCAGTTTAGGCAGGCAGCTCAGATTAAAGCATCTCCTGGGTTTTGCTGAGGTAATGCTGGAACCTTTTGCTAATCAGAAGTATTTATGTCGTTTTGAACTCAGTGCATAAGACAGGGACTTTGCAATATAAAATAACTGGTTTTATAACCATAAATTCCTGGTTTAGACAGGGGAAAAAAGTCTTCAAGGGTGTTAATTTTGTGTCCTGGCTGGAGGCTTGAAAACTGTTTTTTTTGGTTTTTTTTTTTCTTCTGTACTTCTAAACAAATATATTAGTTGAAGAATGTCTGCTTGATCTTATTAAAATTAAAGGTCATAGCTTGGGAAGAAAAACATCTCTTTTGAGGTAACGTTGTGTTACCCCATTTCACAAGTTGCTTATATGATTTTTCAGAAGTGAATAATTTCTGTAAAAAACAGTTCAAAAATAGTTCAGCAAGTCTCATACATGCAGTAATATGCTGTGTTTAAGAAACACTGGAAGCTCTACGTTGCAATGGAAAGGATTGTTCCATTTAGGGGAAAAAAACCCAGAAGGAACAAAGTTGCATTGCACAGTTTTCCTATCTTTTTTTCTAGCACTGAGATGTGAACTGCTACCAAGATAGTCACCTCACTACTTTTTTCAAAGCTGATCTTCTCACACAACCTCATGAAACGTTAAAATGCATGATCTGGCAGGCTTTTATCTTACATGTTAGTGAAATCTGATAATAATGAAGTTATTTCAAAATAAGTAATTTTTTCAGCTCTTCCTTTCAACATCTTACTACTGGCTCCTGGTTATGCTTTAATATTGGGTTTTTTTAAAGATGTCCAGCATTGTAGTTTTTAAGCTCTTGCTAACAAGATAAAAAATAAAGGTTATGTGGTTGTAGTATGGCTAGTTAGCATTTGTCTCTGTAAGAGAATTCACAAGAATATGCCAATATTGTATGTTGTATCTGTTCTAAGATGTAGGCAAGTGCACAGAAGGGCAGAATAATCAATCATCCATCTGGTATTTATTCATTGGGTTTTAAAAATGTGCATCCAAACCAAATGTTTTAAAGCACTATTGTTTGGTAAGCCTTCAAAATATTAAATTAAACCTTGAATAAATTTCATCTTGCTGCTTTTCTGTTCCCAATGAAGCTATGAAATGTGAATTGAATATTCAAAAGTTTCAGAACTTCATTTTACTTTTTCTGATGTCTCCAATTAATGAATTTTGTATAGCAAGAGAAGTTTTTCAAATAAATATAGATGTTCTTATAATTATGAATGCATATTAAAGCATATACTTGGGTGTAATGAGTTTGAGTTTGTCAAAGTTCTCTTACCTCTGAAAAGAAATGTAAAACCTAACTGGTGGTCTGCCTTCATAGATTGTGGACAGCCTCATCGTGAAATGAGAATGAATCCTAAAGCTATAACTGCTCCACAAATGTTTGGACGCCTTGATGTGGCAACAAATGATTGGACAGATGGAATTTTTTCAGCGCTCTGGAGAAAAACTTTAAAAGCAAAGAAAGGTATTGTGGTGGGTTGACCTTGTCTGGACTCTAGATGGTCCACCAAGTTGCACTACATCTCCTTTGCCCAGCTGAGCAGGGGAGAGAAAATAAACAGAAAACAACTCATAGTTGAGATAAGACAGTTTACTAAAGTAAAAGCAAAAATTTGCATAAGCATAACGAAAGAGAAAAAAAAAGGATTATTCTCAACTTCCCATCAGCAAGAGATGTTCAGCCACTTCTCAGGCAGCAGGGCTTCAGCACACAGAGAGGTTGCTCCAGAAAGCAAACACTGTAAACAACAGATGCCCCCCCCTCTTCCTTTCCTTAGCTTTTATATCTGAGCAGATGTCATATGGCATGGAATATCCCTTTGGATATTTTGGGTCAGCTGGCCTGATTGTGTCCCCTCCCAGGATCTTGATCAAGCCCAGCCCCTTGATGTGGGGAATATTGAGAGACAGAGCTGATGCTGTGCCAGCGCTGCTCAGCAGTACCCAAACACTGGTGTGTTATCAGCACCTTTCCAACCACCAATGCAGAGCACAGCACTGTTTAGGGCTGATATGGGGAGAGGAAATCCAGCTCAGCCAGACCTAATACAGGTATAATTAAAAAGGCTTTCATTCAAAATAAAACAAGAAAAATCCTCAGAAAAGAAAAATCTTCAGGAGGACTTTATAAAGCACAGTAACAGATTTTTTTTTTTCTTACATGGAAGCATTAGAAAATTGCTGGAAGAACTTCTGTCCCTTTTACAGTCTCTATTCTAAATGCTTTGTGTTCAAACAGTGTAGTGTAACAAATACTACTTCAGTGCATTTACTGAATTCTTTTTTTTTGTATATTAGGCCCTCAGAGGGAAGGAAGATGGAAGGTAAAAGTCAGTTGCCCCATTAGTGGTATCCTATAAAAATTTTGATGCTGTCAGGATTTCTACTTGTTCTCTAGCTGCCATGTTAGAAGGAACCAGTTGTGTCATAACAGCTAGCCCTTCACATATCCTAGTCCATCTCAAATGGCACTAGATAATTCTTTTTAGGCAGCCAATTTCTGCCTAAAATTATGCTGACATATATTCTTAGGCTCTTATTCTAACCAAATGAGTGTCCTTGAGGGTTTGATGCTACTAGATTCTTTCTTGATTATTGCTTCCTTTTTTCTGTCTGAAAATTAGTAATTGATCTTTTCGTTATGCCTTAGAAGAAAAAGTAAAAGAAAATCCTAACACTTGTTGCACTATTTAATATAAAAATTCTTAGTCTTGAGAAATACAGATACTTTTAAAATAGAAAATACTTTTCAATTTAATTTTGGTAGGCTTGTTTCAAATCTAGAAATGTAACACCTTGAGAATGTAAGGTGGCATTAACTATTGATTTTTTTATCTTTTCCTTCAAGATGAAATATATATTAGCACACTCATATGACTTCCTCAGATTTACTCTGTAAGAGTTCTGTAATATCTCTTTATGAGTCAGATTCCCGACTATCTCATGCTTGAGATACCTGAACTGTAGCTATAAAAACCCTCATATAAAAAGTTTATAATCTGTTTCATATCTCCTTGGTTCAACGCTAGCAAAGCTCCAAGCCATCTAGGCCTTCAAAATAAACACTGACTCCAAAGGCAGAAGGATCATCTCTGGCTAAGGAGCTGTCTAGAAATGCACAGTGGGGCTGCCTCCTCCCTAAGGGGTGGGCAGCCAGGAGCCAAGGTGGGATCTCTTTCCAGCCACGATCTGTTGCTCTGTACCCAAGTGAGGCAGGCAAAAGAGACCCAGACCCTCCTAGGAAACAGAAGGAGGCTTTAAAATACCTTTCTATTATAAAATGGAAAGCAGTGGAAAAACTTAAAAGAAAGCTGGATCAAGTTTAGGATCAGAACAAATGGCAAGAATCTTCCCTTAATGGACCTCTTTTACTTATGACAGTGTGCATGCTATTTGAAAGAGTGATTTTTCAAGTGTTCCTTTCATATATTTTCTGTACATTTATAAAACTCGTTGAAAACAAATGAACGGTGTTTAAATATATCTGTAGTTGTTATCTTCTTTATGTCATTTCATGTAACTTGAAATAAACCTAATTTATTACTGTCTTGAAGACTGGATCCATAAAACTCTTTCAGAGTATTAAAACTCATGACTTATGCTGATGGCACTTTATATACTGAAGAATGGATAATTATTAAGAATAGGTGACAAAATGAAGTACCCAACTGAAATTGAGTGATGGAAATGGTAATTGTATTAAAAGCTGAGATTGTTGCTGTGTGCATGAATTCAGAATTAGTTAAAAATTTGTTTGCAGAAATAAGAAACTGGTCTTTGAAAGAAGCTAGCCATTCATCCATTGGTGCTTTTTTCTGTTATGTTGCATTATAGGTGATCACATCTGGATAGTTCTTGATGGTCCAGTTGATGCTATTTGGATTGAGAACCTTAATTCTGTCCTGGATGACAACAGAACTCTAACGCTGGCAAACGGTGATCGGATACCCATGGCGCCAAATTGCAAAATAGTCTTTGAGCCTCATAATATTGATAATGCTTCCCCAGCAACAGTTTCAAGAAATGGCATGGTGTTCATGAGCTCATCAGTTCTCACCTGGAGTCCTATCCTTGAGGTAGAACAGCTTAGTGTCTGTATATGCATTGAAAGTTTTACTGGGTACTTCTTCAACACTTCACTCTAATTACTGTAGAACCATTTTTTGTGCCTTTTGCTATGAAATCCCTTTTCCTCTGTATAAAATCCTAGGTCAGTACTTAAAATAGCAATGTTTCTGGTAGTTTGTACAAGAATTAATAATTTTTTAAAGGAACATAGTTAACATATTACACTTTTAAGAATATGGTAATTTTACTTTGGGACAAATTTGTAATTAGAGTTATTTTATACAATTGAAGGATAGCTTGGTTTTTAAAACTACCTGGTAGCCCTTAGTACAGCTTCAGACCAAGGAGGAGAAAAGAGTGAAGTTGATTCAGGGAACTTGAAATCCTCAAGAAAATAGGAATTCTCTTGATATTTCTTAAAATTTATTGCAGTTGTGATTTAGAACCAGAAATAAAGTCAATGCAGCATCAAAACATGTAATTTTTAAATCGATGCTGTTACTTGGTTGTATGTTAACATTCCTAGAAGCAAAGTATCTGTAGAACTATGCAGTAGTTTCTCTCTCTCTGGCATGGAATGAATAATTCAGAAAAACAGAACATGTTTCAGGTGTGTTTTAAAGTCAAAATCCAGCATATAACATATTGAAATATATCAAAGTGATTTATAAAGTCTTTTTTTTTTTCTTCCATATGTCATCTTTCATCTTCCAAAACCCAGTAAAAATAAATCCTAGTCTTGACAGAATGCTTGTGACAATATAGTGGATGACAAATTCTGAGATTTGAGTAGACAATTTTTTTTTCATGTAGCAAGAATCTTGGTAAAGATGAAACATGGGAGTTCCCAAGAATCTACCTAATGTTCCATAGTAATATACTTAAGCAAAGCTTTCAGTGTCTAATTCTAGTTTTCTGTGAAGAAAACGATAGAGACAATAGCAGTTAAAAAAAAGTTAGTTTCTCATTTTCTTCTCTTAAGGCCTATATTAACTTAAAAAATTTCAGTGAAGTACACTACTCAGGATTAGCACTTTAAAAAAGAAATTAAAATAATTTTTTTTTTCTCTGCATTTTTCCTTGTCTAGGCCATCTTGTTGAGAATGCTTGGTTAGCATTATTTTGCTTTGATAAACGTGGTTGTCTCCTGAATATCAAAAATGAAAGTTTTCTCCTGCATGGCTAAGATACTGATTTCTGTGATCATACAGATAATTACTTAATTACTTTCCCCTGAAACCCAAGTAATACCTGGTATATTTCACTATAATCCCAAATTGAATTCCTTTATATGAGCTTTAAAATTCATTTTTATATGGACTTTAATTATATGGAAATCTTTTCTGTTTATAAAATTGGAACATCATCCAGGAGTTTGTAGTGTATTTGTTTCCCTGTTTTTCAGACTTAAAAAAACAAATATTTATAAGTTACTATGAGCTAACAGACTAAATTTCACTGCCCTCTATTCTAGTATGTATCACATGAACAAGTTTTTAAAAATATTTCTTAAGATGAATGTCTCACAGTCTCATTCAGTCATTTCATTTTCTAAATCAAATAGGATACCAGCAGAAAATGCAACTAATCCTCACCTAGTTTGTGTTGCTTAACTAGTCCTATGAAAATACAGCTTAATCCTATGAAAATACAGCTGGCCTCACATTAGCTTTTGGATATCAGCCTTTTGTAGTGATTACTCTATATTATTCTCAGATTTGTTATTTTTTAACCCTTAAAGTTCTCATGCTTGTAAGTTTTATATATCTTGCTGTTTATAACCAGATTCCTTGTCCGTAAGTCCCTGAATTGTCTGGCAACAGAGGAAAATTGGCTTGTGGTACTGCCTAGAACCAGTGTCCTTAGCAAATTATAGGTTTCAACCCTGAAAGAACTCAAAAGAGATAGTATGCTGTAGTCCAAAAGAGACAGTATGCTGAGTGCCAGGCAGTGCCTGGTGCCTCTCTTTGGGACTGGAGGCAATGGAGCTCCTCCAGGAAAAGTGAAGCCAGGGGATGTATTTTGGTGAGCAGAAATTACCAAGGTGAGGAAAGCTGTAAACTTGTGATTTCTGGCAAGGTTTCTTTTCCACCTGTGGATGTGAGATGGCAGGTCAGGTATAATGCCCTGAAAAGAGGTGAGGAGCATCAAGACCCTCTAGGAAAGGCGCCAGAATCCTATTTGGCCTTAACCATTGGGAGGAAAAGGAATGGGATTGTTGTCAGGTATTCCTTCCTGTCTTGGAAACACACGTGTCCTGTTGACTTGTTGCAAACCTGGAGGTTTGCTGCTTGTGAAGAACTAAGAGTTGCTGCAGAGCGCTGATACGATTTTTCTGGTCGTGTCTGAAGCTTTTTCCATTTAAAATGGTATTAAATCACATGGAATTTTCTGTTCAGTCACAGGTCTCTGCAACACTTGGGAATTGTCACTAATTTGTTTGATGAGTTCCTTTGCCAAGTCCAAAATATTTGTAGTCTTGTTATGAAAAAAGGGTTTAACAAGTTTCCTAAAAAATTGGCTGGTAAAACTTCAGTTTTACCAGTGCAAATACATGCAGTCAACACAAGTGCCTTATGTATGTTACTGCCGAGTTTTATTTTCAAATTTTTTTAAAACTAATATGGATACTCAGGAAAGTGTAAGTGTAAATTATCCATCTAGGACAGTGGCTCCCCTGAGATTCCACTTGTGCTGTTCCTTTCTGTGCTTACAACACTGTATAGAGCCTACTGGTGTTAGGTTCTCAGAGCTCAGCCTCCTTATGTTGCCTAGTTTGCAGACAACCATTTCTTGGATGTTAAAATTGTGCTAAAGATTCATCTGCAGAGAAAAGAATTTTATTTTGCATTGTCACTCATGATTTACCTCCTCATTTTAAAGTGAGATGCAGGCTAAATTTAGCTGTGTTGAAGAGTTCTATGAAACTAGTTTTCCTTAATCCATAACCTTATAGTTTTAGTATATCTTTGTGATAGAAACAGACTAAAGAAAATAAACTTTTTTTTTTTTAGAATTTGGATTACATAAACAAAACAGTAAAGTAACCTTTCCAACTTTCCTTTCTTTCCTCATTATAAAATTTGCTATAAAATTACAGCCTATTGTTTTTTTATCCACTAGCATTTCTTTGGTGTTGCATCATAAATAAAATATCTTGATGGCTTTTTCAATATGTTTCCGTTTAAATCTTTTTTGTAATGCAATACACTTCTTATTCCAACAAGTCAGGCTAATTCTCAGATGCTGAATGAAATGTAGTATTCGTTGATATTTCAGAAGAACTTTGAAACATGATTAAAGACAAACAAATATGGGCAACTCAGGAAGTTGTATACATTTTTGTTTTCAATCCTTACCATCTGCAAACAAATAAATATAGCTGCCTGCTTGGATGCATTGTTATGACATATGCAACTTCCAAGTCTAGTGAAATAGTTCTCAAGTTCATGTTGCTGTTGTCATGCAATGTGCTGTTCATGTTGCTAATCTCATGTGATGTGCTTCTTAAGCAGTTGCTGCTAAGAGATCAAAGGTATGATCCATTACTCATGAAACTTCTCCAAAGCAAAAGTGTTTTATCAGCTTTTCTACTAACCCCTGATATTTTTTGAACAATCAGCGAATTTTGGATATCTATTTTAAGTCCTTCTGCCTTTTCATTTTTATCACTTTGTTTTCCACCTCCCCGTTTCTAGAAAGGTTTTCATATATATCGTTATTTGTAATCAGTCTCGAAGTTTATTTACTTTGCGAAGTAAAAGTAGAATTTCAATTATGAAAGTAGTAGAAAGAATAATAGAAGAACAATATAGTTGAGTTTGGAAAGGACCTCTAGAGATAATATTGAGTACATTAGTCAAGTCAACCTAGAGGAAGTTGGTGAAGTCTGTCCTGTTGAATTCTGAGATGGAGAGTCCAGGAGCTCACTGAGAACCCTGTTCCAGCTATAACTACTCCCATAACAGAAAACCATCCACATTTAAAGGAAATTTATTTCATTTCAATTTGTTCCAAATTTTGTTTTGAGTTTTGGGGAGGAATCTGCAAGTGTTTCTGCATGTGATTGTGTTTTATGTAAGAAATAAATTTATGGGATGCAAGTGAAAAATATTTTACCCTGCAGGTGAGAGAAAACTTATAGGCAACTCCAAGAATCATGTTACTACTTTGAATTAAAGGCATCAAAGAACAAATCCTCTTCTATGATCTTAAGAAATGGGTAGTTTACTTAGGTTTTGTTTATCCATCATTACAGATACCGAGATACACAATAAGAACACTACACACACCAGCACACCTCCCCTCTGATAGCCTAATTTTTTTTGTACACCTGTCAGATCTTTCAGGTTATCCTCTATCCCCATTAGAAATAATGTGTAGAATAAATAAAATTTGTATTCAGTACATATTGTTGGGTTTCTTTTCAGAGTTTTTGGATACCTTTCACAACTGTTGTGATTAAAAAATATTTGGAAATAATAATTTTTGTGCTGTTGAGCACAGTTTTTTCTTTTCAGTTCCCTTCATCTTTAACATCCAGTAGGAATTAGACATACTTGGGTAAAATGTGACCTTCTGTTAATTAAACCCTGCCCAATGGTCAGGGAAACTTAACTTCTGCCCTCTGCCTCCCTCTTCTCTCATTCTGCCCCCAAGAAATCAACATTCCATGCTTCCTGAACCTTTTGAGTTACTGTACTTGAGTTCAATGAGACTTGCATTAGGAACTAAATTTATACTTTGCAACAGGGATTTTTGAAAAAATGCCCCTTCCAAGAGGCGGAAATTCTACGTCATCTGTATGCTTCATCATTCCCAGACTTGTACCGCTTCAGCGTTCAGTCTCTGCATTGCAAGACTGAGATGTTGGAAGCCTTTGTCATTATGCAGAGCATTAATATGGTGCAGGGCCTTATCCCACCTAAGGTAGGTAGTGTGAATGTTTTTATGTATACTTAACATATTGTAGATAATTTCAAGTAACAAAGTTTTGTAGAGAGGGATTCTTTGATGACTTGGAATGTCAAAGGAGATGCAGGTTAGTAAGGAATGCTTTATATTTATTTAGAAAGTAATAGCTGGGATGTGACCTCTTTCACCATCTCACATTTGAATTTGATGTTAAGCGCTGGTTTACATTAAGCACATGGAGCATGCATTGTCAGATTTCCTTTTTATATTTTTGGGTGATTTGTCATAATTTTATATCATTTATATTGATTCTGATCATTGAAGGCATCACTAAATTTATATATGACTGAAGACTTCTAACCTTATGTTACTAGTTATTATCAAGTAGAGTCTCAGGCTGTTGAAAATTAAAACCTAACTCAATCCTTCAGGAACAAGGTGGGGAACTGACTCCAAAATATTTGGAAAGGCTGTACATCTTCTCTCTCATGTGGAGTGTAGGAGCACTGCTAGAGCTGGAGGACAGATGCAAAATGGAATACTGGCTTCGAAAACATGAGACAGTAAAGCTTGATCTTCCTTGTATCCCAGAAGGCAGTGAAGACACAGTGTTTGATTATTATGTGGCATCTGATGGTTAGTAACTCAGCAGGGTGATATGGGGTAAAATTTAAAAGTTATTTTATAATTGTGCTTTTTTTAAAGAGAATTAATTCAGAAGAATTTTATAGCTTGCCTTCTTTTGTGTCCCTTAGCAAGTTTCATTTTATGGCTATACTTTACTGGTGGAATTGTGTTTAGCTTTTTCTCTTCTTCTAGTGAAAAGTCAGAATGTGGATATAATTGATACAAAAGCTGCATGGACTTTGTGGTGATGAATTGTCAAGTGAACATATAATCCTGGTCGTTGTCAAAATTTATGTAGGAAGGAGGAGTAAGCCTCTTAGATACAACTTAAGGGATTCTATGATTAAATGATTCTATAAATTTTAGTCTGAATACACAGAGGGATTGCTGTATGTGAGACAGAAGCCTAGACAGATCAGTGAACTGAATGGAAAAGAAAAAGAAGTGATGATGCCTAGTATTTCTAAAACATTTACTTAATTTCTTTCTTATTAGGTACATGGATGCACTGGAATACACGTGTTGAAGAGTATGTATATCCCAGTAGTGGCACCCCAGAGTATGACTCAATTCTTGTGCCTAATGTTGACAATGTGAGAATGGATTTCTTGATTGAAACCATAGCAAAACAGGGCAAGGTACTTTTTCTATAGTTCATATCAAAGTACTGCTAACAGAACACATGACTAAAGTTTTGGATTAGCAGTGAAGTATGTCATTGAAAAGGAAGAAGTTTTTTCTCTTTCTTTTTTTTTAGATATGAGAGGGTGTTTCCAGAAACTACTTTCATGCAAATATGCTTGAACTCTTGAACAGTCATTGTTTCCAGACTTTGTCTTCCCCTCGCCCTTTCATTCTGCAGTGGAAGTAACTGTAATTACAGCCAAGATCAGTCAGAATGGAACCAATATTTTCATGTACTGATGGGAGAGGGAGAAGCACATAGGTCAGGAGGCTCATATCTGACCCTGCTGATTGAACTCTGCCAGCATGGGACAGTTCCAGAATTTATGTAGCTTTAGGCTATTCTTCACTAGAACTGTGCCACACAAGCAATTGAAATTTTACAGATACTGAGTCTCTAGATGATTAAACCCTTTTTCAAATAATTAACTCCTCTCCTTGTTAGTGTGATTGTGCTGGATGACGTGACCATTAACTGCAAATATTTTTAACTTGTCAGGCCTGCAAAAATCTATGAGACATTAACTATTTTACTTCTACATGTCTCCTGTGAAAAGTTCACTTTACATAACTTTTCTAGTTTCTTTTCTGTTTAAAAGCTAAATGGGACTGTTGAGCCTTTGCCAAGACTCCCAGCTCTTGTGTTTCATCTTATTTCGATATTGTCTTTGTCTAGGCTGTCCTGCTAATTGGTGAGCAAGGAACTGGAAAGACTGTTATAATCAAAGGTTTTATGTCAAAATATAACCCTGAAAGGCACATAACTAAGAGCTTGAATTTTTCATCTGCAACAACCCCATTAATTTTTCAGGTATAGTAGTGATTAATCTTCTCATACAAGATAGTTGGATTCAGAGAATATTCTGATAATTTGCCAGGAGGATTCTTCTGAAAGTGGTTCTGAACAATAAAAAAGCACCTGTTCAAATAGTCCAAGTGTTCTAAAGCATGATTTAAGACTTCTGTAAAAAAATCGTTCCTTTAAACTTTTTCAGTAGCTATTAAGCTGTTCTTGGACTTCTACAATAACATGCCTATTATTGTCTTCATCTTAGTATGTTTTTGTGTCAAATATATCTGTTCTCACTAACTGGGAAGAGCTGTTAGATTTCACTAAACACCATGGGTAAAAGAAGTGCTACCCACAACAATCTGTCATTAAAAGTGTGCTGTCTGCAATTTAAGTTTCAGTCATTACAATAACTCATTAAAAAAGTAACACATGCAGGGCAGCTGCTCTGCATACAATTAGAATGCTTAAATCCTGAACTGCCTGTCCAAATTTCTACCAATCTAATTTGAATTATTTCAAGTGTCTTTAATCTCCTGGCAATATATTTGGGGAATATTTTTAATGCAGTTTGGTATGCCAGGCCAAAGCACTGTCTGGACTGTAAGTGCTGTCTATAAGCTTAATGAATCACCTATCATCTGCCTGTATAGTATAGTAGAAACTACTAACATTTTATGTAATATACAAACATGTAATTTTGGTCTTAATTTCCTTAGGATTTTTTCCTCTATTTATTGGGCTATAAACAAAAAGTAACATATTTTTACAAAAGAAAAGAAGATTTAATTGGTGATAGGTGAGATTCTGATCATCAGGGTATCTGAAATAGATGTGCAAGACTAAGCCAATTCTCTGTTAACAATCTAGATCAAAACATTCTGTTGTGATCTGTGCTTTAAAATTACTCTAGCTTATTATAACCTTGGTCTACCTGATGCCTCTTGTACAAAATTGGAGCTAGGCATGGTGTAAGAATGCAGATATTTAGTTTTATACTGAAGAATAATTATGTATGGTTAAGTGAACTTTCACTTAGGATAGAGTAAATAAAAACTGGAACTTAAGAAGAGCAGAGAAATAGAAAGATGATGAGAAGAACAGTAAAGGCAAGTCTACCATTAGGCATAATTATCTCATCAAGTGTATTTATATATGTGAATTTAATTATTGATGTATGCTTTTACGAAGTACCTTGATACCTGCTGGAAAGGTGTTCCAGAATTATGTCTTCAATTTAATCTTTATTGCTAGAAGTCATCAATTTTGCTAATAAATGAATAAAATAAAAGTTTGAAACCTATTCAGATTTATGCAAGTGTTAGGCATGGTTTCTACTGTAGACACCAGCCTGGTGCTGTATAACTTGAGATTTTAGACATTCTAGTTGAACTAGTGCAATTACCTCCAGCAAATGCCTTGTCTGAACATCACTTAGTAAAATTCTATGTAACAGGGACATTAACATGTTTAAGTGATTGAATCATGTATGGAATGAAGTGCTCTTTGTGACTGTGCTGCTAATTGCTTTTTAACAGCGTACAATAGAAAGCTATGTGGATAAGCGCATGGGCCCAACTTATGGTCCACCTGCAGGCAAAAAGATGACAGTCTTCATTGATGATGTGAACATGCCCGTAATCAATGAATGGGGAGATCAGGTTAGTTTGTGAAAGAAGAAAAAAGAAGACAAAAGGTTTTCTTTGTTTTTATGCTACACTGTAAAATTGGCTTCTCAGTCATTCAGAATAGGGTAAAATTGATATGTAGTACTTTAATTTTAAACAGTCTTTTAAAAGAACCCATCTACATTAATTTGTCAGGAATTAATTGAAAATAAATATGCTAACAGCAAGAAGCAGTTTGAGTGCTCCTTAGAATATGCCTGTATAATTTTAATAATGTTTTTTAACAACACTCATTTTATAATTAAAAAAAGAAGTCTTTGGTACACAAATTGTGATAGCAAATTGACATTGTGGGCAATAATGAAAATACTGTGAAACCTGAGAGGTAAGAAGTGTCTTCTCTGCTTCCGACAAAATGGAAGTAATTTTTATTTATATTGACAAAGTTGTTCTGAAGTACATTCCTTTGGAAATTAATGTTAGAATTTCTATAGGAGTATAGGTATAGGATGTACTCTCTGTGGGGTTTTCTCAGCTTGTCAAACAGAAATGTAGGGTATCCCTTTATGGCTAAAGAAAAAGGTCTTGCATGTTTTTGTAGTAGGCAGTAGTTCTTTTATTTCAACTTGAAAAACATGCTTGTGATTGTTACATATGAAACTTATTACAAATATTTTGTATCATTTGCAGCATGATGCATTAGTTTGGGCTTGTTTGAGAAAAAAGATGCAAAGATACATTAGTTTGGGCTTAATTAGGAAACTGGAAATTTTGTTTTAAAAGGCAGAAGTATTTCTAACAGCAATGGAAATCATGTCGCATTCAAGTGAGAGTAAATTGTCATGTGAATGATTAGTTCTAAATGAGGATACCTCTGTACTTCCATGATTTTTATCCTTAGATTTTACTAAATGTTCTTATTCCTTGCTGTGCATTTTTACCCCAAAGCAAATAAACAGAGCGATAAGGGAGAGTATTATAGTCTTTGTTAGGTATTTCAAACATTTAAGTATATTCTGTATTCCATTCAGTTGTAGGTATAATATTGTCTTATATAAAACCTGGTTATTTTACAGGTCACTAATGAGATAGTTAGGCAACTGATGGAACAGAAAGGACTGTATAACCTGGAAAAACCTGGGGAATTTACCAGCATCGTGGACATTCAGTTTTTGGCTGCCATGATCCACCCTGGGGGAGGTCGCAATGATATTCCACAGAGGCTGAAGAGACAATTTTCAGTGTTCAACTGTACTCTGCCTTCCAATTCTTCCATTGACAAAATTTTTGGTAAAGGGAAATCAGCTTTGTAGTCATCTCATTTTTTAAAATAGTAGTTGTTTTTCCCTTATCATTCTATTTGTGCACATTATTGTTAAAATTGAGGCCTAATTTTTCCCTGATTTACCAGCGCATTTTTCTTCAGTAATCACTTCCCACCTGCAACATCATCAATCTGTAAATTGTTCAGATTCAGTCATGTCTCTGAAATTCTTGGTATTCTCAGATTTAATAAGAATGACAAGAAGGTATTGTTTTAGTGACAATGCTGGACAGTTGCTCAGGTGCCACTGCTGCTAAGAATAAGTGACTAAAGGCTAGACTTTCTCAAAGAATGGGATCATACTGATTTTAGCAGGAGATTAGTTATTCAAGGCCAGTGGAAACTGATTTATGAGGAAAAAACATTTTAATATGCTGTTAATTAAAAGTTAAATAGCCATTGAGCCGGTGGCAGAATGTTGTTAAGAATGGCTGAATCAAAATTTAAATATACACCAGAAAGCCATTTTAACAAATTTGAAAAGGTTTTTAGGATTGGAAAAAGAAGCGAAACAGAAGATTCAGACAATCATTGCTCCTAGTGTTGTGCTAACATGCCTTTGATTTGGCAACCTTTCTTTCCACAGGTGTAATTGGAGAAGGACACTACTGTAGTGAGCGGGGATTTTCACACAATGTGAAGAAAACAGTAGCCAAATTGGTTCCATTGACACGCAGACTGTGGCAGATTACCAAGCTAAAAATGTTGCCCACACCAGCCAAGTTTCATTATGTCTTCAACCTTCGAGACCTATCGAGGATTTGGCAAGGAATGCTGAACACTACATCGGAAGTGATCAATGAGCCACAGGTAAGTGCAGCACATCAGTGACCTGGATATAATTAGTGTAGGAAAGGGGATGAGAGTCTATCTTGGCATTTGAATTTGCTTTAAAAAAATGCACCTTAGTGGATTTTTTGAGGCAAAGGTGTTTTAGTCCAGCTTTTATAGTACCAACTGAAATGACAGCTTTGTTTCAAAATGATGACAATCCCCACTTCTTTTGCCCACAACAGTTTGCTTCTATCTGCTTTTCCTATTACTGACAAATGCTAGTTTATTTAAAAGTGAGAAAATAAGTGAGAGGCATTGAACTTACTTTAACCCTATGAAAATGCTCAAGTATTGATTAAAAAATTGAATAGTTTCTCCTCTCCATTACTGTCTTGAGACTTTCAGTTACTGCCTTATTTCTGTCTAACAATTTGTTTCTGGCTTATGGTTTAAAAGGAAGAAATAGTAAGAAGTATTAGTAATGTTTTCTTTTTCCATAATCCATCTTTCTTCCAGTAAAATATTATTTCTCTTCTAATTTTTTTAAGGAAAAGTAACTTAGAGCTGTGAAACATGTAGTGCTGGAAAAGCAATGCTTATGGAAAATATGTAAAATTTGTTAAATAATCGGTTCATTTGCAATGTGCGTCCCTGTTCAATAAGCTCCTGAATTCTACTGCATCTAAATTTAAACTTCAGAATGGATTTTAGTTTCTGCAGCAAAAACATGGAACACTTAGATTATATATATATGTGTATACACTATTAATGTCTTTTGAAGTGTAAAAACCAGTTGGTCAAAATACTATTATATAAATTTATATATTAATTCTGAGACTTGATGCGTCAATTGTACAGAGTTCTGTAGGCTGAACCAAAGGTCTTCAAGGAGTACCTGGAATTTTTTCTACTATTGTATGGTAATAGCATAGGATTGAAATGAGTGCTGCTGATATTAACAGCCTGACAGGTTCTTCTTCTTCATCCTGTGACCAAATGGAGGGACTTTAAAGGTATATTGAATGTGGAGAAGGGATAATATAAACACTTAAACATTTTTCTTTGTTGTTATTCTCCAACTGCTTTGGCTGTAGCATTGGGACTGCTATCTGTGTTTGCCATGAAATTATTGCCATGATGCTTATATTTTCACCCATCTTCTACTTAATGACCAGTTAGAAAAGTGGTTTATCAATACATAAACATGTTAACTGGTATGGATGTGGTTTTAGGGCTGAGGAAATAAAATCTTCGTACGCCTTACTTTGGAACACTAGATTAAAACTTCTTCCATAGTTAACTGAATATAATCTTAAATTCCTATTGGGCAGAATAAGAAGCTCAAGGTACCTCTTCTGAAGAACTATTTATTTTCTAATGTTAATGTTATTTTTAAGTTAAGAAATGAAGGCAAACCTTTAAAGTTGTTATCATTTTGTTACAAGCCAAATTAGTTCCTCAGTACAAGAGAGACATAGAGCTCCTGGAGTGTGTCTGGCAGATACAGTTAAGGGCCTGAAGCACCTCTTTTAAGAGGAGAGACTAAGTGACCTGGGCCTGTTCAGCCTCAAAATGAGAAGACTGAGGGGAGACCTCATCAATATCTGCCAATATCTGAAGGGAGAGCGTCAGGACAGAGCCAGGCTCTGCTTGATGGTGCCAAGGAATGGGGCAACAGGCAGAAACTGATTCACAGGATATTCGTCCTGAGCATGAGGAAGAACTTCTTTAATGGGAGGATGATGGAGCCCTGGAACAGGTTGCCCAGAGCAGTTGTGGAGTCTCCTTCACTGGAGATATTTAAGAACCATCTGGATGCAATTCTGTGCCATGTGCTGTAGGATGATCCTGCTTGAGGAGGGAGGACGACCCACTGTGGTCCCTTCCAAACTGGCCCACTCTTCTTCGGTGATTCTGTGAAATGCCTCCTTTCTATTATTTTATTTTTTTTCCTTTTTGCATGTAGGTGCTGATAAAATTGTGGAAGCATGAATGCAAGTGTGTTATTGCTGATCGTTTCACAACCTCAGAAGATGTCGATTGGTTTCATAGAGCTGTGGCAAAACTCATTGAGGAGGAGTTTGAAGATCTGAAAGCTTTGCTGAATCATGAAACAGATGCATTCTTTGTTGACTTCTTAAGGGATGCACCTGCAAGAACTGGTAAAGATTTACTTTAATAATCATGGAAATTATAAAATTAGGCAAGGGGATATGATAATATTAGGTACTATGAAAAATATGTTGTAAAAATTCATGCTAAATTTATGCATCAAAAGTGTCTGTTTCGTCCAGTGGCTTTGAAGGTAATCTATGTCACCAGCTGTGGCAAATTTTTATCTTAATAGGATTTCTAAGTCTGTATTGATATCCAGTGTCTGTATAGGAGAGCCTTGCTTTCATTTAAATTGGTGTGGCAGAAAGACAGAACTGCCAAATAGTGAGCATGAGTCTTTTTATTCCAAAAGGATCAAGGAAATTTGTTATGAATGACCTGAAATGGTGGGGTTGCAGTAGTAGATAAAGGATTGCAATGTAGGTAACATGCCCCAGAAATCTGATTAAAAAATACTGTCTCTGGGCTAATCCAATACTCTTTAGGAAGTAACTATTAAATGTAACAAATGACTATTAATTCAAATTTTCCTGAATGCTAGTTAAACCTCTTTAAAAACCTGTATGACTTATAGCAATACCTTTATGTCTTTCAAACAAAAATGTGGTGTCGCTGACCTCACTAAATTACCTGGGAATATTTATCAATTGTTGCAAAAGAACAGAAAACATTTGTTTGGGTTTAGGGAAGGTCGTTAGATGATTCAGTTATCTGTGTTGGTATCACTGCAATGATGGAGAGTGGAGCAATGGGAGACTGGCATGAATGGCCAATGCTATTTGAACTTTCCCTTGAACAATTGAGGTAGAAGGCAGTGACAAAAGGAGAATAAAGGATAGGACATATTTCATTGGAAGGAATAAAATAGAAGTTAAAGTAAACTAGTGTAAGAAAGAAATAATTACAGCCTTAAATAACTTTCTAAATTTCATCAGTGTAGAGAAGACTGAAATGTAAGTCAGAATGCATATCGAGAGAGTGAGGAGTGATTTTTAATGCGAAAATTTAGGTCCACACTAGAAACCATCATATTGAACTGAAAAATAAATGTACTTCTCAACATTTGATAAATGATAAAGGTATTTCTCAAAATTATTTGCCTTTTTTGGTGACAGATTAAATGTACCTGTCCTGTAACCTGCTCTTTAGCATGGAGCTTCATCTAAATACAAAGCGGGAGACTCTCATATAGAAAGGCTATATTTTGCTCTCAATAGATTTCAGGACCTAAGTCCTGGGCCTTGAGAACCCCCTTTCTTTGGCTTTAAATGAAAAGAATAACAAGCGTCATTTTTTTTTATTTGTTCCTATAATGGCATTTAGTATTTCCCATTGTGGTGGAAGTGTACAAGCAGGACCTTGATTTCTAAGCTCTTAAATATATAAAAAATTAGATCTGACATTGACTTCAAAGAGCCCTATGCTGAGATCAGTAATATGTTTACTGGTACCAGATAATCTTTTTGTCTCTGGGTTGTAAAAGCAAACAATATGTTTGTCCCTGAGAGAAGTACAGGATGACTTAGATCTTGGTCAACTTTTACATCTTAGCTCCAAGGAATTGTTTGTGGTGCTAGTGATCTCAAGACCCTCTACCTATTCAAAGGTGTTTTTATCAGTTGGTTTTGAGATTGTTAGTTAATACTTTTGATTATGAATCTTGAGACTGAGCAAGACATTAAAATAATATGTTTTGCTGGCTGCCTCTCTAAATAATGGAAAATTTTTCCCTTTCCTAGGTTTTGTACTTCATTATACTGTCCTTGGACATTAACAATAAAACTGTAGAAACAGAGTTAAGATGATATAATTATTTTAAATTTTTCAAAACTGTAAAAGTATCACTGCAGGTTAAGTTCTTAATGTATTTATATTAGTTTCTTATCAGGTTTAATTTGTTTAAATGTCTTATTCAACTTGTAAGAAATCGATTTCCATCTGGAATACTCCTTTAGTTTAACCAGTGCTTTTACAGGTTAAAATAAGAAGTCAATTAATTTAATTAGATTCAATCTGGAGGAGTGTTCCTATGCAGAAGCAATATAGAGATACAAGTTCTGAAATTAAGGTGACTTCAAGCAAACAAAAAATGCAATATAAAGGACAGCTGAAAAAGAATTAATAATTTGTGTATTTTGATAGAGTAGGTTCTGTGGTAAAATGTAGTTTTCTTAAAATATGTTTTAAAATATGTATTTTGGGGTTTTAGTTTTGTTATTGTTTTTATGTTGTTTTTTCCTTTGAAATTGCATGAGCATTAGAAAGGTGAATAGAAAGGAAATGGAGAAAAATTTGAAAGAAGAAAAAGTTACAGACAGTATTCTAAATACAGTTGAGTTTACTTGGGGGTTGAAGTTCTTTTCCCCACCTTTTTGTCCCTTACCTTCCCACTGGCTTCTAGTGCTTTACTAAACTTTAGGGAAATGCTTATTTTACTGGATGATTTATTTCATTGATTTTAATTATACCAATTAAAGATAATGTTCTGAATTATATATTTCTTCAGCAAGTTAGAAGAGGCTTAGCAAAACTGAATGATTTAGAATAATAGAAAAATACATCCTGTGGCATATATAGATCACAAAATCCTGAAAGTAATTGAGCTAAATGTATGTAAATAAGAGCAAAATGTACTGTACCACTATTATTTTTGAGGAAATACAAATGACCAACCAAAAGCCCCCTGATGTCTGTCTGCTGGCACTGTTTCAATGAGATTTGTCTGATATTTTTAAATGAAATATGGTCTGGATGAGAAGTGAGATGGATTAAAAATTGCTGAGTGGTCAAGCCCAGAAAGTGGTTGGTGTTTAGTGGCTCCAAGTCTAATCAGAGACCAGTAACTAATGATGTATCCCAAGGGTCAGCACAGGGCCCAGCCATCCTCAACATTATCATTAGTGTTCTGGGTGATGGGGCACTGTCCCCTCAAGCCAGCTCCCAGATACTGCAAAGCAAGGAGGAGTAGTTGATATGCCAGAGGTTGTGCTGGCTCCCAGATAGCTTAACTGGAACTCCATAAGGTTCTGCAAAGGGAAGTGCAAAGTCCTGGACCTGGGGAGGAAAGGTCCCATGCACCAGTATACACTGGTGGTCACCCACCTGCAAGTCAGCTTTGCAGAAATGGACCTGGAGGTGCTGGTCGATACCAGCCTGAACATGACCCAGCAGTGTACCCTTGCAGGAACAAAAAAACTAGCGACACCCTGAGCTGCATTAGAAGAAATATAGCCAGAAGGCCAAGGGAGGTTTTCCTTTTCCTTTTTCAGCACTAGTAAGGCTACACCTGGAGTGCTGTATCTGAGTCAGGGGTCCCCAATACAAGAAGGACACAGATATACTGGATAAAATCTATTGAAGAACTTGAACATCAGTAATCCCTTTTGTTTTCTTTTTTTTTTTTATTTTTCTTTTTCTCCACTGTGGCAGTCTGGTGCAGGTTGTCCAGAGATGTTGTGGAGTCTGTCTTTGGAGGTATTCAGCAGCCACCTGAGCATGGTCTTGGAGAACCAGCTCTAGGTGGCCCATCTTGGGCAAGGGGTTGGACCAGATGACCTTCAGAGGTCCCTGATGATCTCAACTTTTCTGTAATTTTATTTGCTGTAAGAATTCTTATGAATGAAAGCATGTCACCTTTCAGCATGATTAAGGTTATGAATGGAAAAATGAGGCAGTGGCACTGTTACTTCCTTTCTTTGAGAATTGACTTGTGCTGTGTATATCACCTAAGGAAACAAATGTATGCTAATTCATGGTGAATATATTTTTTGTTGTGGCAGTTATTAGTTTCAAGAGTATGTTTTTTCTAGAGCAATTATTTAATCAATTTAGACTGTTTGTCTTTTACAGAAAAGATTATTTGCAATTTTAAACTGCAGTATTTATTTACCTTCATTCTCTGGTGCTACTTTTTTTCCAAGCACCTAAACAAGTATCATTTTTCATCATTCAAGTTTCAGATAAAGACAGCTATTTAGGTTTTTTTTTCTCATTTTGTCTTTAAAAATTACTTTGCTGAAATTACCATTTCTTGCAGGCAGGGTGTACTCAGCACTCTCATATGTACATCTAATATATAATATTATGTATAATAAACCTGTTTCTGGGTGGTGAAACTTCTAGTTATCTTCACTTACTTGTCCCCTCATTGAACCTTTGTCAATTATTTAAACTGCTAAGGTTTTATTACTTGCTTTTTGTTCTAGATGAGAAACCAGAGGAAGCTAATTTAGATATTCCCAAAATCTATGAACCAATCTCCTCATTTAATCAGCTACGGGATCGTTTAAATAAGTTTTTGCAAGCATACAATGAGAATGTTCGTGGTACTGGAATGGACGTGGTTTTCTTTGAGGATGCCATGGTTCATTTAGTCAAGGTACAGTCTTGCTGGATTGCTATTTGTTGTTGTTCAGTTGCCCACATCTCCTTTGAATAGAGGTATGCATGAATCAAGGTAAATTACTTCTGAAACTGCTGCAGCTAATTTATTGCTATCAAATATTTGATCCGTCACACTGTGACTAGGTATTAAAACCTATTAAAAACTTTTTAGAAAATGCACCAGATGGAACTATTATACCTATCTTTTATGTTTGGAGGGATCATGGTGCTAGCTATTCTGATTTTATTTCAACCTTCCTCCTTTATTCTTCTGGGAGCCCTTCCTGTCTTTCGAATGAGTCAAATGAAATTCAGGTTAAGACATAATTGGTTGCTTCTGAAGGAGTACGCACAGCAGAGTAGGAATTAATGTAGTCCAAAATTCTTTTATAGATCCACAGTATGCTCACTACTTTTAAAGTTCTTTTGAATATGGATTGGAGCTGACCATAACTTTCAGCACAGCACAGCTTGATATGATTGTTCACACAGAATAGACTCATACAAAGGAGAGCTTTTTTTTTTTTTTCCTTTAACACTAGAACCCCTATTGTCTAAGTAGAATACTGAGGTTTTCGGTATTTTTTAGATTATTAAGAACTGTATATGTAATTGCATCATCCCCCCCAAATACAGTATTAAATATCAAAACAATTTAATTATAGTTGACAAACACATTGCATCTGGGGTTTTCAAAATTTTTGCATTAATTCTCGTTATTTTGCAAAATCAGTCTCTTTCTTTCTAAGGTTTATGGGCAAAATTAATGATGTTTTGCTCTGGATTTCTTTAGGACAATTGTAAATAATCATCACACTTACCAATAAGTTTCTTATTTATTTCTAGGAAAAAACTATATAAGTTTAGGATGCAATACATTTTTTTTTTCACTGAACAGCCAACTGTCATCAGAAATATTTTTGGGTAGCCAGATGGTAAATACCTGAAATATTTTATTAGTATTTTCTTGGATAAAATTATAATTTTATGCTTTATGCAAAATGCTTTGCTTGGATAAAAAGTGTATATATGATTTTAAATTCTTGGAAACACGAACAACTGTGTAGACCTGAGAAAGCTTCTAAGAGAAAGCGAGATAGGCACAGTTGAGGTAATGCCTAATCTGAGCTGTCATAATATGGCTTGAATGAGTTAAAGCTGAGGGATATCTTAAATAGAGAGCAAAATTTCCAATTAACAGCTTGTGTGCCTCTGCCTGAAACAGATCTAATAGCTATTATTGAAATGATTAGTGGTATTGCAAAGATGTTGTGCAAATTAAATTTTCTTTCTCTGGTTAAATAATAAAGCTTAGAGTAAGCCTTCATACTTGATTTTATCTTTCTTGTGAAACATTAACCAATGGAAAATAACAAATATGTTACATTTAATATGTAAAATTAATAGGTTTAAAATTAGAGGAAATTGGCATGACTATCTTTAATGGCTTAGAAGGAGGTAACTCAGAGAAAAGGCAAGTAAATAAGTCTCACAGGTTGTTTACTGATACGATGGAATTCTGGAGTCATCAAAGAACTGTTCAAGATAATAAAGAGAACAGAAGTCAATCCTGTGCATCATTGCTTGTATGGAGAAGACAAGCTGCTAACCAGCTGGATGGTATTATTGTGTCTTTGAGAGGGAATTGGCTCTGTGCTGCTCTGGATATTAATGTAGGCTCTTCTGGGTACAGTGAGGATCTGTTCTCTTGCAACTGATGGACTGCCATGTTTCATGGCATTGTTTTTTGGCTATGGGCTGTAAGACAAGTTCTGTATGCAGTTCACGGTTACTGCTGAAATTTTTTTTGCTCTGAATTTTAAAGGCTTTGTTTGTTTACATTGCACAGTCCTGAACTGAAGGGAAATGTGGAGCAGCAGGAAGCTACTGCCTTTTGATTTAAAATATAAATAATGAAGTGGGAAAGAAATGTTGATCTAATTGGGAGATGTTTCACTGCGATCAAATATTCATACTTGATACTGTGCATTTTTACAGTCAAGTAAATGAGAATTGTAACAAGTTTCATTATAAAGGCAGTATTATTACCTGCTGCAGAGAATGCTGAAGACTCTTTGT
Source organism: Zonotrichia albicollis (assembly GCF_047830755.1). Taxonomy (NCBI): domain Eukaryota; kingdom Metazoa; phylum Chordata; class Aves; order Passeriformes; family Passerellidae; genus Zonotrichia; species Zonotrichia albicollis. The sequence goes on from NC_133819.1 coordinate 80,880,670, forward strand.
CCCGAATTTAACATGCCTGGAACAGCCTGTCCTTCAGGTCACAATGAGATGAGTCTTACCAAAGTTATCCAGAGGTCATGGTACTGGGGAAATTATTTCCTTCCCAATTTTGATAATCCCACATGCTGTGATAGCACATCACTAAGAAATCACAGCTGAGATTTACTTGCACTTTGCAGGAGACATAATTCTACTGATAACTGAACCTACACAGTGGTGGAATCAAATGGTTGCTATACTATCTGACAGGTCAACACTAAACACTGCGAAGTACAAATATCCACAGAATATATTAATAGTAATATAGACTCCTTTAATTAAACCTTAAAGTTTTAATTTGTTCTTCATTTCTAATATAACTTTAGTAATATGGTAGCATAGAATTTTGGATGTGTGACTCTTGCACATTGTACCAATGAATGACTGGTATATTACACAGATTTCCCGCTTGATTCGCACTCCTCGTGGAAATGCTCTCTTAGTTGGAGTTGGTGGCTCAGGAAAGCAGAGCTTGACGAGACTGGCATCCTTCATAGCTGGCTATGACACATTCCAGATAACGTTAACAAGGTGAGCATTACCTGAAATTTAACTAAATAAGTACTTCGTGTTTTAAGTCTTCCTATAAATAAAACAGGCTCACATTCTCTGATCACCATCACATAGAGTAGAAGGACATGACTATCCTTTGAAACTTACTAGATCTAAGTGATTTTCTAAAATAATTGTGAATTTTTGCTATCTTTGGAGTAGGAAATTATTTTGTTTCCTTCACAGAAAGAGAAAGAGTATTGGCGGTTTCAAGTTATCTTTGCATCTTTACACAGTACATTAAATGGTACCGAAAACATTTTTAGGTGGTTATCAATCCAAAAGGCTTTTATGAATTAATCTCATAATATTTGAAATACTGTCATCTGAGGAGGACGAATCTTTATCCCTGCCCTCTAATTTGGTAGATCTTGGGTATCTGTCAGTATTTTGACAACCTTTTCCAAGTACATCATTCCCTTACTTCACATTGTTCAACCCAGTGTGGTTTCTTTTGAAATAAAGATGAAAAAAAATTATAAATCCCCCTGTGAATGCCTCAGAATGAATACCATCCCAACTGTCTGTAGGACAGGTCAATTTTGGTACTCAAATGTAATTTTAGCAAAGTGAAATTATTTTAAATCTTTTGCAGGTGTGTTGGCTCCAGAAGAAATTGTAGGGTCGCATGTGGGAATGTCCCTGAGTATGGGTCTCATCAGAGGACCTATCTGAAATAAGCACCTTTATGCCTCAAGTTCCAAGACATTGTTTCTGACTTAAATTTGCTTAGGTTTTTTTACCCTTTTGGTGAGAAGACTTTTTTAAAAAGAGATGAGTATCTGTATTTGTTCAACTAACATTTTTTTTTTTTATAGATCATACAACACTTTAAACTTGATGGAAGATCTGAAACTCTTATACAGAACAGCAGGACTGCAAGGCAAAGGCACCTGTTTTCTTTTTACAGACAATGAGATCAAAGATGAGTCCTTCTTGGAATACTTGAACAATGTGTTGTCATCAGGAGAGGTAAGAAGATCAATTTTCTGCTTTTTAAAGTTCATAATTGAAGAGTTTATTTGAATATTTTGTTTTAAGTCAAAGAGTACACTTCCAAAAACTAGAACTCAAGTGCTTTTTGTCATTAAAGTATTATTAAAAATGAATGCAGTCTCCAAAATCTACAAAATCCTAGATTAGACTGAGCGAAGTGATCTCAAGGGACATGAGAACAGCTTTACAAAAATAAAATTTGGACTTGAGAACCATTACTGATGTTTTTAAAAGTTGTCTGTTAAATTAACTATTAGTGTACAGTTAGTTTTGGTATGGTAAATTCATGTCCAGAATGGATGGATTTTATTGATTTTATTTACTTATTTATTATTTTAGGGTTATGTTTCAGAGTAATTGCTACTAGTTATTAGAAGTTAAAGAGAAGGAATGAAAGCTATTGGAGGGTGGGGTTTAAAATTTACAGCAAGTTCGATTTCAGTCTATTTGATGGAATCACTTCATTAAAACTTCTTGTTTAAAGAAAGGAGTTGGGGGGTGCTAATAATTTCAGTGTCTGAGATGTATGTCCCTTCCTACAGTGGTGTGTATTAAAAGAACCTTTTGCTGTATCCTCTATTTTGGATCATCTCAAAAAGCATGAAAAATCTTCCTTTTCCCAAAGGTCTCAAACTTATTTGCACGTGATGAGGTAGATGAGATCATTGGTGATCTCATTCCCTTCTTCAAAAAGGAGTATCCACGAAAACCTCCAACCAGTGAAGCTCTGTATGACTATTTCATGGCCAGAGTCCGTCAGAACCTTCACGTAGTTCTTTGCTTTTCACCAGTAGGTGAAAAATTCCGAAATAGGGCCCTGAAGTTCCCTGCTCTCATTTCTGGATGCACTATAGATTGGTTCAGCCGATGGCCTAAGGATGCGCTGGTGGCAGGTATGGGTAGGTTTTATCTTTGCAGACACATAATTTTCTGATCAGTGGTCATGTAGCTGTTTTAATTGTGTTGAATTTTACCAGAAGAAACTTAATTGATTCTAAGATTTGATGTAGGTATTCTCTTCTTAAATGCCTGTTTTATTAAGCTGTCAAAATATTTCTAACAGAAGAATGGTTTTGAACACAGTTTAAAGAAAAATTCCCCGTGAAGATGTCTGAAAAGTATTTGTAAAGAACGCAAAGATGCTACTAAAGAGATTATTTGTGAATGTGTCTGTGATAGAGCATAGAGTAGAAGGTGGTGATTACCCAGTCCCTGGTAGGTAGCAGCTAGGTCCAGAGTGAAAAAGCAGTTGCACATTTTGGAGATGAATAATGACAGATCCTTAGCTATACTTTTTATTGACACGTGTGGAATATTATTCAGAATCTGATGGTGAAGAGTAAAGAAGACTGGGTTTTCAGAAGCTGGGTGAAAGCCAAGATACTACATGCTGACTTGTTTTATAGTGACTTGTTTATTAGCTAAGATGCTTTTATAAATATTTACTTAAATTTAGGCTTTCTTTCTTTCCTAAGTGTCTGAACACTTCCTGTCCTCATTTGATATGGACTGCAGTGCTGATACAAAGAGGGAAATTGTGCAGTGTATGGGCTCATTCCAGGATGGAGTGGCAGAAAAGTGTTCTGATTACTTTCAAAGATACAGACGTTCTACACATGTGACTCCTAAATCCTACCTGACCTTTATTCAGGGATACAAAACCACATACAAAGAAAAGCATGCTGAAGTGCAAATATTATCAAACAGGTAAACTCAGGTTACTTCTGTTTTCCTTGGTTTTCTTCCCCAGGTAGGTATAGTCTGATATACTTCATTTCAATGCATGGCTTGTCTCCTCACACAGCAAAAAAGGTATTTTTAATTCCTAAAATTATGTGAAGGTGTAACTTATTCAAATATTATAGATGCTCTTGTCCTATAAGATAAATTTGGGGGGCGGGGAGTGTAGTGGTACTTGACAAATAGAAGTAGAAGGAATATGAGGTGAATATAAATTATACCCACGTGTTTTCAAAGAGCAAAAGAAGACATCTACATGTAATTTCATAATATACTGATAATAGCATTTAATTTGCCAGTTGGCAACTTTTGTTTCCTTGTTGAACCCTTGTAACCTCCTGTTATGAACATGTAAGGAATATCCAAAGTGGTTTTGTGAACACAGAGCCTCACTTAGACTCCTGAACTTTTTACTTGTACATTATTAAGGTGGTTTTGATATACTTTTTCCTATTTTCAGATGCTTTATTAAGCTAGTGATATCTATTTGCAGATATATCTTCATGTCAGGAGCACCCAACTATAATGTAAAATTTTAGCAATTAGTGTATCAGTTGGTATCACCCTTAAGAAAAACTGCCTTCTCAGTTTTGAAAGATTGTTAATAAGAGCTGGAAACCTTAAAGAAAGGCTTAAACTTGTTGATTTGGCATTGAAACGTTATTTGTCTTCAAAGTCAAATTGAGTTTGAAACCTGTAGTTGTGTTAGGGTGAAGGCTTGTAGAACAGAAGGGTATTGCCCTGTTTTCTGCCTTCAGATTTACCAAGTTAGTTCATGAAGTCCAATTTCTTCCACTTAAACTTAGTTGCACTGTCTGAATCTGTTGGGGGTTACACTTTGTCTGTTCTGCTGTATTTGTTCAGCTGTCCAAGTACTGGGTAGCCTTTGCAATAGCAGTCTGTGTAGAGGCCTTTTAAACTTGTCTGAAAAGTCCCAAGTGAAGAGTTTTTGATAGAAAAAAAGCACTGTTGAAGGAGAATTTTAATGCTGAATCAGAGAAGTCTTATCGCAATACTATTTTTCCTTTTCTCTCTTTTGCTTGGTCTTTGTTTGTTTTCAGTTTCCACTTCAAATAAGAAATATTGATTGGTTATAATTTTCAGAATTTCGGTGATCAGAAAATGCTTTCTGCTGTACAGAACTTAGTTCTTTGATTATTGGCTCAAGAGGGGCAATGACATTTACAGAACCAACATGTAGGATTTTATGCAATGATAAAGGCATACTGTTTGATCAGAAGTGGGTAAAATTTCAAGCCAAAAACTTTATTGATGTACTTTATTGTTCACTTTATTGATTCTGAAGATATCAGAAATAAAAGTTCTTGTCCAAGTTTTTGTTTTTTTTTTTTGGTGTAAAATATCTCTTGCAATTGTTCATTCTGATTGATGGAAAGTAGAGTGAATTACATAGTGAATGAGAAGCTTTTTATTTTGCTTTTTAACTTCAGAGTAAATACTGGTCTGGAAAAATTGAAAGAGGCCTCTGAGTCAGTGGCTGCTCTAAGCAGAGAACTGGAGGTAAAAGAAAAGGAACTTCAAATTGCCAATGAAAAAGCTGACATGGTATGTACAGCCTTCAAAGTGTATTGCTGTTTGATTTTTTTTTCTCCTTTTATTCCTTCTATTTTTAAAAAAATAATTAAATTAAGGTAAATGTTGGACAGAAAGGATCTTGGAGAAAATGATGGTATTTGAGTTTTCTGGAATTGACCAGATATGATTTTGCAAAAAAACCCCCTCTTTTAACTTCGGGCATGTGGGTTTTCTCACATTCTAGGTATTGAAGGAAGTTACTGTAAAAGCACAAGCTGCTGAGAATGTGAAAGGTGATGTTCAGAAAGTGAAAGACAAAGCTCAAGCTATTGTAGACAGTATCACAGTTGACAAAGCCATTGCTGAAGAGAAGTTGGAGGCTGCCAAGCCTGCTCTGGAAGAGGCAGAGGCAGCCTTACAGGTTAGTCCTTGGACCATGTACAACATTACCACTAAGAAGGTGGATGTCTTTGAAACACCAAATTGCAGGCGCATTACATAACTCTTCACTAGACAGAAAATAAATACATGTATTTTGAGGTTCCATTTTGTTTTTCTTTTTTCACATGAGTACCACTCCAAAATAGTCAGTTTTCAGAAAAGGGCAAATTCTAACTTTCTTTAAAACTGTAATTTGAATATATTTATCTTTGTCTGCTCAGCTGACTTTATAGGAGGATGCGCCTCAAGACATTTTGCTGTGAGCAGTACTAGTGGAATCTGAAATATACCTGTTAGATGCTAGAAGGGAGCTCACATCTCAAGAAACAGAAAAGTATGAAGAAAAATCCTGAAGGTTAGACAAACCTCAAAGGGTTTTTGTAGATTTGCTGGAAATTACGCCTTTCCATTTGAGAGGCTGCCAGCAGTTGTGATGGTTAAAGACTTATTTGAAGGAATGGCATGATTAGCTTTAAAATCTAGTGTAGAAGAATTTTTATGGATCTTCTGAATGTAAGACTTCACTTTGATTGAGAGATGTTTAACAGCTTCTGACTGCCATGATGCTTAAAGGACAGAGTGCAAAAGTCTAAATGAGGGTTGATGACCTGGCAGCTGGGAAGAGTGAAGTATGGGAGAAGGTTTGTATTATAAGACACTGATATATAGCCACAGGAAAAAGGTTAAAGAGCTAGCAACAACAAACCAGCAAACCTGGTAGTAGGCAAACATTCTGACAGGTGAAAAAATAAGCAATGTTAATTAGTCAGCATCTGCAGTATAAAGATGGCACCTGTATCATGTGTCTGCACCTGTATCTTATTAAAGGTTACTTTCTGCTTTTGACTAAAGTGGCTGAACCAGAACAATACTGCTCTTCTTGAAATGTAGGGTGCTAATAAATGAAAACCTGATTTCAAGAAAAAGTGATGCTGGCATTATTGTAAAACTTCTCAATTGGAAAAAATTGAATTTCTGGAATTTTCTATAATAAATTGCTTTGCCTATGTCTAAAGAGGAAAGGCAAACTATCATAAAAACAGAATCTTATAATCATTACAGATTTGCAAATTTGAGCTAGGGATTCCTATAGTAGAATTCTGCTTGCAGAGTCCATAAATGCCTATTAAAATATTTGGTAAATAGAAAGGTCATTACCCAGATGGGAAAAAAAAAGTTATTAGCTATTTTACTCAATTTTTAATATATTTTAAGTATGATAAATGCTACATTAAGAGAAAGGTAGATACACAACGTCTTATAAGCATTTCTAAACATATAGTGAGAATAGTTTGAATAAGAATTGTCAGAGTTCAGAAAAACTTTGTTGCATTTTGCCCTGTAATAAAAATAGCACATTAATGCATAACTATAAACAAGTAAATAAATAAAATTTAAATTTAAAAATTTTTGGCACAATTTGTATGTTAGCAAAAACTAAGGCTGAGCTGAATTTCCTAACAGTCACTAAGAAACACTGGGTAAAGTTTTCACACAGATATCAGGAAAATCTCTGGTGAATTATTTGATGCACACTGAACCCAACAAGTAGCAAAATATTGAAGGGAAGCAAAGGGCTGGCAGAGGGAAGGCAGCCTGGGTGGTCTGCAGTGCTTTGAAGTCCCTTTATTGAAGGATAGACACAAGTAATTAAAATATGCCTTCATGAATTCCCAGTGAGGTGTGTGCTAGGCTAGAAGCAAGATCATGGCACTCACAGTACTCTGTTTGAATACTCAGATTACTCAGTAATCTGTTGCTTACTGTTTGGGCTGTTGTGTACTTGGACTAATTAAACTGCCTCTAAAGAAGCAAAGCTTCTGCTCTGAGTTGTGTGTGTTGTAGGAGCAAATCTGCCCATCCACTTTCACCATTGTTCAGTGGTTTTGTTGCTTTCTATGGGGCGCAGTAAACGCTGTTGCTCAAATCAATTCTTCTCTAAGGAGACCTCTTCAGCAGACTCTTCTGATAAGTCTTTTCTAATTCATGATATAGAGTTATGAGTTACAGTGTTAGGGTAGTAAGGCTTATTTAGCCTTACTTATTAAAGTCTAGGTTTTCATACCTTATTATAATATATTTTTCTTGCAGGCCTGCTTCTACACCAGGAATATTCCTGGTAAGATGTATTAGAAGGTACAAACATATGCATATAAGAGTTTCCTTAATTTACCTTCATTTGCTAGATGTCAACAGAAAGTATTTCCTTTCAAAACACAGTTTCTGGTCAATATGTTTGCATTTAAAAAACAAATAAAATTTCAAGATATTTCTGGTTTGCTCTTTTTTATTGTCAAAACAGTTCATGGTAGTTTTGAGTTTTAAGGTGCAGCTGTGGAGGTGCTGTGCTGAGGTTTCCTAGGAGTTGATAGGAGATGGTAGTAAAAATCTGATGAGGGGGTTCTTCTAGCTTCATGCTTTTTAGAGATAAAAATAACATATATATTTTTTTTTTCTCCCATTGATTAATACTGTTGGTGAGTTTATGTTCCATGTTTTATGAACTAAACAGTAGCAGTAATTGCTTTGCCCTTTGTTTTCAATTCCTAGACAATAAAACCTGCAGACATTGCCACGGTGCGCACGCTGGGCCGGCCGCCTCACCTCATCATGCGCATCATGGACTGCGTGCTGCTGCTCTTCCAGCGCAGAGTCAACCACGTCAAAATCGATCAGGAAAAATGCTGCACTGTTCCGTCGTGGCAAGAATCACTGAAGCTGATGACAACAGGGAACTTCTTACAGAGCCTACAGGTGCTTGTGCAACCTTTTTCTTTTTTATTTATTTTATTTTTATAATGTAAGAAAATAAGGGACAATGTTTTCTCTGCTGTTCATAGGAGGGCAAATGTGGGGAGGGAAATCACACAATAGAACTGAAATGTTAAGGGCTTAAGAATAAATATGTCAGAATGAAATAAACTTTAATCCTCTTTGCAAATTCATGTTATAGATCACCTGTAATTTTTCCTAAGTAAGGCAATGAAATTGTTTTAGGTGACAAGTGACTCAAAGCTTGAAGCATTTGGTTTGGATAGCCATTACTTATCTGTTTCATTAAACCTGATAACAAACATCTTTTTTTCTGGTATTTAACTTTTCATTAATTTTCAACATTTTAGCTTGTGCTCTGGTTTGGAAAAGCATAGATGGTTATTAGGATGAACGCAACCAGGACTTTTTAAAATGTGAGATTTTTTTGGTTCACAGGATTTGTCTAGGGCAATGGAAAGACTAACTAACTGGTAAAAAAATCCCTTTTCATAACTTAAAATAATAATATTATGATTTATCTATCTTGATCTTGCATAATATTTATCTTTACTCAGCTGACTTTATAGTCAGGATGTGCCTCAAGACATTTTGCTGTGAGCAGTACTAGTGAAATCTGAAATACACCTGTTAGATGCTAGAAGGGAGCTCACATCTCAAGAAACAGAAAAGTATGAAAAGTCCTGAAGGATAGACAGACCTCCAAGGGTTTTGCATCACACTCTCTGCCCCATCAGACAGTCCATGAAATGTAGGATAATCCACATCATACGCTATGCCTCTCCATCAAAAACCAAAACATTATCGGAATGAATGGTATATATTCCTGCCCCACTGAGTGTTATCATTCCTGATTTCTGCATTTTGAGTTTACTTAATTTGTCACTGGTCTAGTAGGAGGCTTGACCTGCTTTATGTGGTTGGTAGTGGCATGGATGCTGTTTATGTAGTATTCACATTGCATCTACTTGTAAAGGTTTTTAATTTTCTATAGGACTTCAACATTTTATTTTGCTTGTGCTTAATTAAACCCATTTGTGCTTCAGGGAACAGCTCTTTTTCAAGTTTGTCTGGGATTGGGTTTCAGTATACATTGTAAATAAATTTGAGGGTGAAAATTGAGAGCTTTTCAGGAGGAAAAAGGAAAAATATGCTTTCTCAAGAAAAGAGTAAAAATAAATTCTTTAAAAATTAAATACATTCCAGTAATTAGACAAGGTAATTTAAGGGTAAGATAGATGGCTTTACCTTTGAAAGGACTGTCTTGCAGAATGTATGTTTTTGAAGTAGAGTTTAGCTCTTCATTTTCTTTTTGAAGATTGTTAAAACTTATTTTGTATTAAGCAATATGAAATTTTTAGCAGGACCAGTGACATTTTGAAACAATGATTAGCTGTCTAACAGGAGTAGTGAGTGTGAGATAGCAAAGATCATAAATTAAAGCAAACTTTTTTCCATTTTGTAAGTATTTATAACAGTGGACTGACTGTAAAAGTCTCAAAGATACATGTGACAAATAATTTCATACAAGTTGTTTATAAGTAACACTTGTGATCTTTCTGGTGTTCTATGTGTTCTGAAATACATGTAAATATCATTTACACTTATTGCATGTGTTTTGTAACTTGCACTTTCAAAAATTTTTTTTCAGCAATTTCAGAAAGACACAATTAACGAAGAAGTGGTAGAACTTTTGAGCCCTTATTTTGAAATGGTGGACTACAACATTGAGACAGCTAAGAGAGTATGTGGGAATGTTGCTGGCCTTTGCTCATGGACGAAAGCTATGGCGGTATTTTTTTCCATCAACAAAGAAGTATTACCTTTGAAGGTATGTATGTTTGTCAGTCAAAGACATCTTCTGCTCCTTCTCATCCTCACCTGTTTTCACTTGAGAATTTAATTTGTGGGAAACTTCATCTGCCTTATTTTAACTGGTGGTTCCTTCTCTTGAAATTTATTATCTTGAACACTGTACTTCTACAATAAAATATATTTCAAATGTTTCCACTTTTACATTTGAGTTCTCAAAATTATGAAAGAGATGGTATGATTTTATGCCTCTGGACTCCTACTGGATGAGATTAAAGCATCTGTCATCAAGTTAAATACACTACTGCAATTGCTCTACATTAATTTAGAATTAAGTAGAAAAAAGCCTTGAAATTTGATTCTTTTAATGTTCCAGATCTCAGTTGATAAGAAGATTGTACAGATACTCTTCATCAGTATTATGTAGAGAAAAAAAACCAGGCCTAAGCAGATAGAATGAAAGTCAGGAAGAACATGGTCCAGCATGTTTAACAGAGAATAGCTTGTATTATAATGGGAATGACTGAGAAGAGAGCAAGATTTGTATTTCAGCCTAGCATATTGGTTGGACAAATCAAGTAGACTTCTAGAGACATCATTCTCTTCTGCAAGCCATGTCAGGCTAACTTTTGTATGACATGAAGAATGACTGGCATTCCCAGAATTATTTTTAATTTTTTTTTTCTAATTGACATTAGGGCAACTGTTAAAGTGCAGCTACCTGAAATAAGAATTTAGTTTTTGTAAAATTCAAATAAAAGGTTTTGCTGCATTATGAAATCTCTACTGAAGAGTTTGATTTGGAAATGTAGTACATTATATTATGTCTACTATATTTCAGAAAGCTTTCTGAAATATATTATAGCAAATACTTTGAAATTCTCTGTGTATGAATACACTTCTATGTTTTTATTTTCTGTAGGCTAACTTAGCAATTCAGGAGAAACGCCTAACCAGTGCTATGCTGGATCTGCAGAAAGCTCAAGAAGAACTGGGAGCCAAGCAAGAAGAATTAGATATTGTGCAGGCAGAGTATGAAAATGCAATGAGAGAAAAGCAGGTGAACTGCTCTTCACAGAAAAGAAGTTTCTACTCTTGCTTTAAGGAACACTTAATGTGTTCGTTCAATTTCACTATTATTCCTTGTTGATGGACAGCAGTTGAAAGATAGATAGTATTTGAATACTGCCTCTTTGCTTTCTACGTCTCTCCTTTGCCTCTGATCCTCTCCCCTCTTTCCTTCCACCCCATCAAAAACTATTTTATTTGTATTCTTTATTCAGTGCCTACTGCTGTAACTTCAGGTTCCACATATGCTATATGTGTATACTGTATTTGAGTAGAATTCCTCAGAATGAATAAGTATCAAGAATTTTACATACTAGTCAACAACTGCACCAAAATAAAAGTTAAGAACAGAAATATTAAAAAGAAATATTGAGTCATGTTTCTAGGAGATGTTGATAGTTTGTCCTGATATATTTTTTCCATTTCACTTTCCCTCCTCTGCATGGTGATAGAGATGTTTAAGAACATATTTCTAACCTGTTGTTTATCTACTGGTTTAATGAGGTGTAGAGATTTTTTATGACCTATCAGATATATGACTGTAAACAATTTCTTTTGGTGCATGGTTTTCTCTAGACTTTGTTGGAAGATGCTGAGCGTTGCCGACATAAAATGCAAACTGCCTCAAGTCTTATAAGTGGTTTAGCAGGTGAAAAAGAGAGGTGGACAGAACAGAGTAAAGAATTTGCCATGCAAACCAAGAGATTGGTTGGTAAGTTTTTATCCAAACCTTTAAATTTGGAATCGAGTTGTTTGAATTAGGTTTAGTGAAACTGAAAACATTTGAAACGTCAAACTTTTCCTTTGTATCTTAGATCCCTGTTTCAAAAGCGAAGGTAATTGTTTTAATTTCCTTGCTAAAGCCCTGTTAGATGAAAAATAAATATAAGGCTAAAGTTCATATTTAAAAAGAAAAGATAATGGACGCTGAGAATGTAGTCACACTACAATTTTAACTTGACTGATATTTGTACGTAACAGTCCAAAGAGAGTAATGTGTTAGCAAGCGCCAATAAAAGGTGTATGACTGAGAATATATGTTGAGGTGAGGAAGACTGATACTCAGGCACTGACATTTATATGTAGAAATCAATATTTTTAACTGCAGTTACTAATGTTCATAAGAATTTGCTTGTTAGAAGGTCATTATTATTTTTTAAATTTGCACTTGTAAACTAAAGTACTTTGTAATAAATAATTAGTTCATTAGTTAGATCAATAAATGAAATTTATCTCATCATTTACTGTGGGCTGAACTTTCTTCTCTGCTTTTTACCTTGAAAGGCTGCAAAAAGCAGCCTGGTTGTATGGGTTGTATTATAGCGACTAAGTTGTGTTTTATTTGTTGCTATAATATATACATGTGTATTAACTTATTAAAAATCCAGGATACCTTCCCCACAGATTAAATCCCCACAGATTTATCCAATTGTTTTTATAGATAACTTGAAAGTGTCCAAAAATACTAGGGCTCTGTATAAAAGTATGATATCTTCTCCAGTTTAAATTTTGCTTTCTTATTTCAGAGGTACAAAACTCCCTCAAACTATGGTGTCATGAAATTTAGGGGGAAAATTTTGAAACTGAACAGAAGATTAAAAGTTGTCACACTTAATACCTCCATAATGATGTCTCTGACACTTTTTATTACCAGTACTCATCACTGTAATTGATTTACAGTAATTTAATTGAATTAGTGCTTATAAGGAGTTCCACCCCACACCCCCCCAGCACACACCCCCCCCCCCCCAGTTGTTTAAGCCTGTTCTTATGAATGCACAAGGAAATGATGGAACTAAAAGTTCATTACTAAGTCCTCTCTGCCATGTCCTGCTTGTACAGGATCTGGTGTTTGGAGTAGTGTTACATGTATGTTGAGTTGACCTAAACAAGCTGCCAGATGCTGATCTCTTGATTCTTACAATTGCATAGTAAGAACAAAGTAAATGTGGCCTCTACTGAAATGTACCATTGTCATGCCATGCAGTGAGCCTTGGAAAAAAGATTTTTTTGCCTTCTTTATGGTTCAAAGTGTGTTCTTCAGTTACCACATGTAGCAACTAGTGAAGGAAACAGCTTGTTCATTAATAGAATGGGCAAAGTTTTAATGCTTTGTTTTGTGGGTTTTTTTTTTTCCTCCCTCCTTTTTCTCTTTTAGGTGATGTACTCTTGGCTACAGCTTTTCTGTCCTATTCTGGTCCTTTTAACCAAGAGTTCCGCAGTCTGCTGTTAAATGACTGGCAAAAGGAAATGAAAAGCCGAAAAATTCCTTTCCGGAACAACTTGAACCTCATAGAAATGCTGACTGATGCTCCAACTATCAGTGAATGGAGCCTGCAAGGATTGCCAAACGACGACTTATCCATACAGAATGGAATCATTGTCACTAAAGCATCTCGTTATCCTTTATTAATTGATCCACAAACACAGGGTAAAATTTGGATTAAAAATAAGGAAGGAAGAAATGACCTTCAGGTAATAGAAATGCTTGTGCTTTCATAATCCCTAAAAACTCTTAGCATACAAGCATTACAATTCATTGATTTGCCTAATGCTTAGGAAATTACATTTATACAAAAATTCTGGCTTGAATATAAAGAATATCTCAGATATATTCTAGTGGATTTGAGATTTGACTAGAGGTGGAAGTGTAATCTTTAGTGCCAGTGACTCAATTTGTTTAATGAATTAATTTTAATAGAACATAAACTTTGGAAAATAGGCTGGATGGGCAATGCCTGGTAATAAACATGTTTTCAGAGTAATGTAAGTGTTAGGAAAAAAACCCACCAACTAGTTGATTAATACAATTTCATGTAAGTGCTTATGAAAAATCACAGCAAGACATTTTTTCATCTTTTAGTCAGAAATTATTGTTAATTTTTGTTGTCTTAGTATGGATGTCAGCTGCTAAGTGCTCTGCAAATATACAGGGAAGATGTAGTGCTACAAAGTATAGCCTGAGGCAAGATACACAAATTCAATTCAAACAAGAAAATGTGAGGAATTCCTGCAATTGTGATTACACCAATAAACCAGCTTAAAAAAAAAATCCCTGAAATCCATACAAGTAGTTTGAGGTGTGATAAAAGAGTGGCTCTGTGAATATAACTACCACTTTCATGCTGATTGTTCTCTAGGTGTGGAAACCTTAAATGGTTTCTTAGTTATGATAAAAATGGTTATTAGTTTGTTTACAGCTTTATTCAAGTCTAAGATGACTGTGCTCTTTGAACATGTTGAAAATCCCAGTTATAACAGGGACTATTTAAAGCAAAGGCTTATTAAGGTCCTGTTCCATATAAACCTCTAATTTTCAAGGGTGAAAAAAACCACAGAAAAATACTTATCTTGGAATTGACCCTGCTGCAGTTTGACTTGGAGATGTTATCCAAGATAAAATTGAAGGTGCTAAAAGGTTCCTGTTAATTTTTCCTGTGAAATTCTTGAGTAGTTGCACTCATAGGATATCAAAATTGGAAGCGCTTAGCCTGCTTTGCTTCTACCTTGGCAGCTGAAAAATAGAACTGCATTCCATGAGCTCTGGCAACAGGGTATGCTGATTTTACCTTTCCTTGAGCTCACAATCATTGTATTCATACTAGTCTATGCACAGTTTCATTGCTTTTGCCAGTACTTTAAAGAAAATGAAATAATTTATAAATATCAAACTAAGAAAAAGATTGGTAAAAGGGCATAAGGTATTGCATTTCTGTTTTCAGATCACTTCTTTGAATCACAAGTATTTTAGAAACCACTTAGAAGACAGCCTTTCTTTGGGAAGACCTCTCTTAGTAGAAGATGTTGGAGAAGAGCTAGACCCAGCACTTGACAATGTTTTGGAAAGAAACATCATCAAAACAGGTTCAGCCAACAAGGTAAAAATAGAACAAGTGTGCAAACATATGGAAACTCCCCTTTCCTCCCTTCCTCTCCCCCCAACCTCTCCTTAGCAAAATAACTCCTAATAAATATAGGACTGTAAAAAATTAAACTAATTTAAACTTGATTAATGCTAATGAAAGAAAAAATAAGGTAGGTTTTAAGTTCACAAATGGTTTATATATTTAATCCATAAAGTTCCGTATTCCTTTGCTTATGACAATTTTTAGAAGTTGAAATAAGTTTTGAATGGGCCATTTAAGGTGACTGGTCTCAACAAATTGTTTGCATCAGATGTATGATTTAAAACTGGATTTTTATGCCTTTAAGCAGAAAAATGTAACATTTTTTCCTATATGTAGTGTCTGAAAAAGTGTGTATTGGCTCTTAATATTTCAAGACTTGTTTTTAAAATTTTTCTTGAGGTCAAAGTTGGTGATAAGGAAGTGGATGTTATGAGTGGCTTCAGACTTTACATTACTACAAAACTGTCAAATCCATGTTACTCTCCTGAAATTAGTGCTCAAACCTCCATCATTGACTTTACTGTAACCATGAAAGGTCTTGAAAATCAACTCTTAGGCAGAGTCATTCTCACAGAGAAGCAGGTAAAAAAATTTATTGTATATCTTTTCCTATCTGTATTTCTTATATTACCTGTAGAATGTTTTACTTTAATTTATTACTCCATATTCCCATATTGCTAGGTAACTTTCTGGCTCTCTCTATAGTGATTATTCTTAATATAACCTATTTGTAATGGTTTAAAAAGTGGCACAGAAGCAATTGACTCATTCATGTGGAAGTTTCTCTGTCTCTTTATTGTTGCAACTGTACTGTATTAACCTTATTTTTCCTGCCTCAATGAGTTATAACCTCATGAGAATGGCCTGTGAAAAGCAAAAGGACTTGAAATCAAAACTGATAAAGAATTCAGACTTAGTTACTTCCTTGCTCCAAGGGAAAATGGGCTACCTACAGACATACCTTTTGACATTGCAGATATATTAGTTGAGGAAGTCCAGATTCAAGATGCCAGTCCCAATCAACCTGCAGTTCTGGAGGGAGGCTAATTGGTACCTTTTTAACTATGGACCAGCTAATCCCTGTAGCTATAAGGTCAGGCAATGTTCATGTCATAAGAAACACTATGCACCTGTGACTGTGTATTTATTGGTGTATTTACTGAGATTTTGGCAATAGTTCCAGTTTATCTTCACAAGAGAGGAATGACAGAAATATCTTTGTTTCCTTATTGTGGCATCTGTTGAGGTTCTCCCATCCATCCAACACCTCCCTCTGCCCCGCCAGCGTAAGATTTTTCTTGTTAATAGACTCAGTTGTCTTGTTCACATTGAGTAGTTGCATTTCATTCCCAAACAGTGCATGGATCTCGTGAGAGAAATCACACTCAATCTGTTAAGGTCTGTTTTCTGTCAGACAGCTTCATTGCACCATCAGCTTCTCTTCAACCATTGACAGCTTGTCAACCCACTCTGTAATGAAATTATCACTGTCTATCTAAAACACGCTGTGATGTGTATATTCACAAAGCCTTATGCCAAAATTCACTTCTTGGGCCTTGAAATACAGTACATTCCTCCAGGAGACAGTTTATCAAATTCCTCCAGTCATTGCTGTTGCTGTATGCTTGCTTGGAGGACACAGAAAAGGGAGGAGCTTGACTTTTCTCAGAGGAATCAAGAAGGAGATGGAGAAGTAACACTCAGGTTGGAACATGAAGAATTCTGATTAGATATTAGGGAAAAAATAATTACACCGAGAGGGGTCAAACCCAGGAGCAGATTAATCAGGGATTTTGTGGAATTTCTGTTCTTGGAAGGGTTCAAGCTTCACCTGGACATTGCCCTGAGCAACCATCTGTTTAGGTCTGAGCAGGGGTTGAATTAGGTAATTTCTGTAGTTGCCTTCCAAATTAAAATTATTCTACTATTCAATGGGCTCTTTGTCACTAAGTGGGAATGTCTAATAAATGGACATAGTGTGCTTTCTCTACCAGCTTCTCAGAGTGTTACACTCAGTACTGTTTTGTTTGAAACCACCTGAGAATATTTCCTCAAGATAAATGACAAGTGGACCACTTGACAGGCAGGGGAACAGAATATATTTACTATGTTGCAGTTTTCTTAGCCTCTGTTTATACACGTTGTGGTTCAAGGTTTCCTGAGGAGTCAATTTGAATACATCACACCATCCAAACACTTTCCTATGATGTCTAATGATGCATCTTTGGGAATTTGGGGGTTTCTCACATGTGTCTGGATTCTTACTACCTTCTGCAGCCTTTGGTAGGAGAGTGGTGGAATCATTTTACTGTGAGACGGTTTGCCAAATGGTTTGAGCGGTATGATTGCTTGGTGATATCCAGTGTTACAATGTATGTGCAGAATTTCTGTCCCAGAAAGGGAAGAGAGTATTTATTTGAAATCAGAGTTCTTCAAGATTTTAGTGCACATTTCTATCCTTCTTCCCATTCTACCATGTCTTTTATGGTTCTGGTCTTAGAATGAATGAGGTTTAGACCTCCAGCAAGAAATGGGAGTGTTTACAGCATGGTATTTAAAGTTTCTGCAATGTCTCTCTGTTGTCTGCTATGCCCATTAAAAGAATATTTTTCACATATATCTCACAGAATTAACTGTTTACTAATAGGAACACTGGTACTGATTTCTTATTTTCCACCAGATAATTGCAAGATACAAGTGAAGCATAAGGTCAAGGGCAGATGGTATATCTGTGTAAATTTGTTTCTACTATATTTCTTGGAATAACAGGATTTGAAAGATTTGATATATGTCTGAAGGTAGTATAACTTATGATATTTTAATGATATCCTTATTTTGATAAATTGACTGTTCTGTAATTTGACAAAAAAACCTTGTTTATTAAGTGTCATAGGTAAGTCAGATTAGTAGTAGAGTTATAATATGCAATAATTCTTTATGGCTTTTTGAACTTTTGCATTCATTTATCAAGACTTTTGCTGGAAAAAAGCTCAACTTTTGTAAGGAATAGTTGATGTAAATTCCTTTACTTGTGAATCACTTTGTGACAGGATGATATAAGCTATGTAGCAGCTTTCATATTTTATGAATATTAACAAGAAATAGCATTCTTTGGTACAGTTGGTAAAGTGTCATCTGCTTGTGAAAGGAACTCCATAAAACTGGATTTGAAATGGCCTCTGGTGCAAGTTCCTTGAATTTATGTATGTGGTAACTTGGCTTATTTTTTCTGCATCCTTAGTGCTATGACTAGAAATTTTTGAAGATATGAAGAAAGCTTTCAACTGTTTACACTTTCTGATCTGCAAAAAGCATTTTAAGAGCTTAATAGACAATTTTTTTTTCATTAAGGTTTTCATCTAGGGTTACTTCATTTTAGCTTGGTAACTCTGTTTCCAACTTATTTCTCAGGCTCTTCTTGTGAGGAGAATTGCTTTCTGTTTTTATGAAGCATTGAAGTCTAAACTACGTTTAAATTTTCTAACTGAGCTCAGCAAAACATGAAATTTAATTTGTTGCAGTACGTTAATTATTACATTTAATTGGATGATAACTTTCTTTCAATACTGTTCCTTAAGAAAAAGTTTCTGCTTCATCAAACTTGCATGAAAAAATGATTCATGAAACTGTTACCTGTTTTTCTTCAGTTCCACAAAGCAGCAGTTGATTGAAATGCAGATAACTGTAGTTTTCTTGCATATTTTCATCAGTTTTTATCAGAATCTTTTAAATAAGTTATGTTGTATTTGCATTATTCTAAAATAATTGTCCCACTAAATATTTTCTACCTGATGATGATAATGATGTTTCAATATACCAAGAAAAAACTCTAAATCTGATAATAATAAGATGATTCTTCTTAATTTCCTTTTTAAGGTCAAAGGGCATTCTTTAAAACAAATAATTGGTTGAATTAGGAATGTAGGAGGAGAATGTATGTTGAGAAGACCAGAAGTTTAGAATGTCGAAAAAAAAAATTTTCAAAAGTTGTAAATGTTTTTCAAAGCTGTATAAGTGAAGGCTACTCAAATGGGGAAGTAAAACCTTTCCTTAAGCCTTGATAAGGGTTCAGGTCCATTATGTCTCTAGTGCTATATGAGAGGTCGTGTATTTCTTAGTGTTGTCCCTATTTCTCTGGAATATTAGCAGCCAGTGAGCAACATGGAAATGGACTTGGCAATGACAGAGTGAACACGGAACTTCCAAGTTCGGAGAGACATTGTTAAAATTATTCAGATCTTTGAAAACTTTGTGAAGTATTTATCTAGGAAAGATATTTATCCATATTTATCTAGACAAATATTTCTACCAACTGTCTCACTTACTGTTCATTTGTAAGATTCATACTAACCTTATCTTAGAAAAAACTCTTAAACCCATTCTCTCTCTTGTCTATTTTATTTTTTTTTTACTTCACTGTACTGAAACATTTAGTTATATTGCAGTAAAGGATTTTTATCTCTGAGAGGCTAATTTATATTGTTTTTAAAGATTAATTTTAAGAATGAACTGAAAGGACTGTTATAGCTGAAAAATATTTTTCTGGAGATTTCAAATAGCTGTTTTTTTAATGTAAAACTCTTGATTAACAGTTATCCATCTTCTATATTTGGGCACTGGAAAAGAATCTAGGTACATAAACCATCCAGATTATATAACTAAATGTCTAAAATAAATAATTCTAGTGAAGTAACTCATAATTTCTTAATCAATGAAGCATTTTAGTGTGAGGGAGAAATTATCCCTGTTTGATGGAGGAGTATTGGCACTTCTTGAAATATCTGATGCTTGATTTGATGACTAAGCATAGCTATTCAGACTAAGTTTTCAATATGGCAATTGTAAAGCAAGGCATAAATGAGGATAAGATTACATGAAGGGGAATAAAATCCTATGTCTGGAATTGTGTTTGCATTTTTCCTTTCTGAAACAGAAGACAAACAATTGTGAACTTGTTGTTCTTTTAGGGCATTATACAAACATCTTCCATAATATTTGTAGAAATTATTTGTTAATGCCTACTTATGTAGCAGGTTTAGATTCTGGCAATATATCTTGTGTTAGAAATACCACTAGAATTCTTTCCTCAAATTAATTCAGTTAGTCTTGACCTACACTGTTTTAGTAGGATCAGTATTTTTAAGACAATTTTTTTTTATTGCTCTTCTGTTTCCCAAATATTACCATAAAATCCAATAGGAATTAGAGAAAGAAAGAACTGATCTTATTGAAGACGTGACTTTGAACAAAAGGAGGATTAAAGACCTAGAAGATAACCTTTTATTTCGACTTACAAGCACTAAGAGTTCTCTGGCAGATGATGAGACTCTACTAATTGTATTGAGTAACACTAAGAAGACTGCTGAAGAAGTAACACAGAAACTGCAAACTTCTGCTGAAACTGAAGTACAGATCAATTCAGCCCGCGAAGAGTACAGACCTGGTGAGTGAAGTTAGTCAGAGAAGACAAATAGCTAGACCATACATTTAAAACATCAATACTTAGAGTAAGAGAAATTGTGGGATGAGATCAGGAAGAGCAAAATTGGTGGGAGAGATCTGTGTTTTCCTGTAAGTAAAATGTATCCAGGAGATGTCCTATTGAGCTATAATGGAGAAAATAGTCAATGCTATGCCTCATGTGGAATTTACAAAATTGAGTGAATTGTTCTCTTTGTAGACTTCCCATTGCTCTATAAACAAGCATATCAGTCATTAGGGTGTTTAGGTAAGTATGTGTTTGAGTTCAACATGTTGACAGAGCTTATATAACATTAAGTACTCTCTATATCTGTTCTGATGAATATTTAATCATTTATCCTTTGGTTATTATAGTCAACAAATTTCATGAGTCTTTTAACTGACAGGTAATAATGTGAAAAAACAGGGAGAAAAGTAGTTCTCTGTAATTGCCTGCATTCTACGAAATTTGTAATATGGTACAGTTAGTGTACCAGAAACATTGCAGATTTTGTAAAAACCTTTGCATTTAAAACTGAATGACTACTGAAAAGAAGTTAAATCAGTGCTGGGTAAGTTAAATCAATATAGTTCATTTGAATTTTATGAAACTCTTGTAAAAGTCTGTAAAAAGAAATTTGTTTGGATACTTAAACAGTATTTTAAACAGTCATAATTTTTATGTGTTCTGCTGATGATCTTAATATGCTTGTATTTGAAAATTGGACTTTACATAGTTTACATTAATTACAGAAAAGATTTTTTTTTCCCCTGATGTATACATGAGGATAAAATGAATGATTTTATTATTTTTCTGGCAGAAAAGAATAGAGAAACTCGAAGATGTTCAGTTATCGTTAGTGTTAAAATCAGTGTACATGTTTTGGAGAATTAAAGAGTTCTGCTCTGCATTTCTGCTTTGAACAAATTTTTCTTTCCCACTCTTCAGTTGCAACTCGAGGTAGCATCTTGTACTTCCTTATCACTGAGATGAGCATGGTCAATGTCATGTATCAGACATCGCTTCGACAGTTTTTGGGGCTTTTTGACCGCTCCCTAGCCAGGTAATTTATCTAAGAGTAAGTATAATTTGTATTTACCCAGTCCTGGAGGTGCCTGTAGTACAGTAAAGTTTTATTGTAAACTAATATCAGAAGGAAGACTCTTGCTTCTTACAGTCTTGACCAGGAATTGTCAGCTTAAATACACATAAAACTTTGTCAGTTAGCAAGGCAAAGACCCTTCTAATGTACTTACAGTCCTTCAAAATTTATTAGATAATTAAAAAACATTATACTGCATTGATTTTAAGCTGGGCAAAAAGACTTGATAAGAATGAATTTTTTTGTTGTTGCTCTTCCTTCAATCTGTAAGTTGTTGCCAGTTTGCTGTCTGATATTCTGTTTGTGATCTATTATTTTTCATGTTTTGAAAATACTGAACCATGACCTTTTTCTTTTGCATAGTATTCCCTTTTATAAAGCCTAAGAAAATCAACTTTCAACTGCAGACCTTTCTTCTAACAGGTCTACCAAGAGCCCTATAACCAGCAAGAGGGTTACCAATATTATTGAACATATGACATATGAAGTATTCAAATATACTGCCCGAGGACTCTATGAGGAGCACAAATTTCTTTTCACATTACTGCTTACTTTGAAGATTGATATACAAAGAAAAAGAGTGAAGCATGAAGAATTTCTGACACTTATTAAAGGTGGGAACTATGAATGATAAGAGCACATTATTATTATAGAAAATTTATGTAGATGTATCTCCTAGCCAGCATGCTCCTTTCTTTTTGCACATGAGAAACCACTCAATTGTAAGAATACGTGTTTATCATTCTGATCTGGTGACAGACAACATTGTATGGCTGTTCTAATTTATAGCAGCACACTGAATATTGATGAATATATCTTTATAATCATGAGAATTTGAAAGGAATATTGTGGTCTGCTGCTCAAATATCATCAGGTATGTGTTTAACTTAAAAAAACCATCATTGTACTAAACAGAGTAACTACAGCAAATAGGAGCAGAAAATGATGCTAACATTTTAAAAGGACATTGTAATCTCAGCTGCATGTAACAAGGTCATGGCTTTGGTCTTAACTGCATACAAGCACTGAGTTCACTTAAAAGTTTGGATCAATTTTGTATTAGCTTTTCGAGACACTTAGTTTACAGGCAGCATTTATTTATGGATTATATGTGTGAATTTTTCCATGTTGAATCTTCAGAATATTTTTTCCCATAAAGCCTTTATTTACAGGAACATTGCACAAAAAACCAGTAAAGCCTCAAAATAGAAGTTGGTCAATATTTCTGTTTAAGGTACATAATATTAAAAAAAATATTAACTAATCAAATTGCAAACTTGGCTTAATCAAATATGGCATGATTTTATAAGGTAGAAAACCTCTGTAACATCATGATTTAAAAACTGGATTATTGTATTTGTTTTTTCCCTCTTATTTTATTTTCCTTTGTCTCTCCAACAGTACTAATAACTAATTTCAAATTCTTGCAGGTGGTGCTTCCCTAGACCTTAAAGCTTGTCCTCCTAAGCCGGCTAAATGGATTCTGGATATGACTTGGTTGAACTTGGTGGAGCTCAGTAAGCTTGAAGAGTTTTCAGATATTCTTGATCAAGTACGTAAGAGCTTTTGAAAGTTTATCTCTTATTTAACGAGTAATTGTCTGGTAGCTATCAAGCCATATGGTGAAAACTGATTTATTTTATGGAAGAGAAACAAAAGTGGCAGCAAATAGCCACAGTTATGGCCCTGACTGCTTAGCAACCTATGTTGATATAAAAACTCAACCACTCCCAGGAAAATAAGAAGAGTGTAGAGTGTTCACACTTTATAAAATTATAATATTTTTGGATTGGGTTTCAACTTGCCATTACCCAATTAATACATTACAACTTTATTTTTATTCTAGTTATTGCATTATCTTGCAGCCATGTTGTGCTTTCTTACACTATATTTTATGATAATTCTTCCAGTATTTCTCTGGTTACATGGAGTAAACGTTAGGGAGAAGGTACATGCTCCACATGCTCTCTCATGTGGAGAGCAATTGTGTACTTGCTGTTCTCAAAGCTGTGTCTGTGCCTAGCTATCCATATTCTGACATAGCCATGCTGTTATATCAGACTATAACACACTGATTAATAGCTCCTGTTTTCAGAATATGAATACTCCAGGGTGCTGCGTTCTACAATAGCATACTTATAATCTGATATTTTATCCTGTCATTTTCAATAGCCTTATTAAACTTGTGGAAGAATATCTCTAGACAAATGCTTGGGTGCGGATTTCATGTCTCTGGCTCTCATAAAAATTTGCGACCTAGTGGCAGTGCAAATATGACTTGTCTGTTTAGTGATATTTGCTGCTTTGATTGTATAATTGCAGATTTCCAGAGAAGAGAAACAGTGGAAACTCTGGTTTGATAGTAAGAATCCCGAAGAGGAATTGGTGCCTAGTGGCTATGGTCAATCTCTGGACTCCTTCAGACATCTTCTTCTTATCAGATCTTGGTGTCCTGACAGGACCATAGCACAGGTATATTTATATAGCCTAGATGGTCTATTCAGATATCATTAGAATAATAGTTTTCAGATTGCAGGTTAGTACTGTCTTATATAATGCTAAACACCTTTTTGCAATGGACCTTTATGTTGTATTTTCTGAAATTCTTTTCAGACCATTTATGTATTTGTTACAAGAGCAGTGAAAACAAAATTATTCCAATATATTGAGCAAATATTATTCACTATGGTGGATATCACTGTGGTGATTTCTGCTGGATAAATGTGTTTATCCAGATCTTCTTTATTAGTTCAGAAGATACTTTTGGCTGTCCTTGCTTACTCACTAGAATTTTAGAAGTGTACCCATGTTAGACTGAAATCAAATATTTTAATGAACTTGACTGGTTGAGGGAAAATTGACAACGATTTAATTAAGAAAATATTTCTTGCATGGAAGAATTAGAACCACTTTAGAAAAATCTTTATTAAAGTCTGCTCAAAGCTCTCAATTTAAAGACATCTATTAAAAATTACAGAACTGAAGTTTATTAAATAGACCTTTCTAAAGAAAAAGAATCTTCTAGAAGCCTATTTTTAACTTTTATGTTTTTCTCCAGTACAAAAGACCAAAAAATTATAAAATTATTGGCAATTCAGAGCAATTAATGATGATTTACTGAAACTGGAAGTGTGGTATTAATTTTATTGATACATATCTTTAGACATTGTGATTGGATTCAGAGAAAATCTCACCAGTAATTGGTGTACTGCAGTCAATATGTTCAGCAGTACTGTATAAAGAATATCTCTATGATGTATGCTATGTGTCTGAAACAGATCACAAAAGATTAGTTCCTCTCTGCTGTTATTGGGGCAAGGTACACTTTCATCTTTTGATGGTTCTATGAAAACTGATAGTTTATCAAATGTTCAATGCTGAATGTCTTTTGTCTCTGAGAGGTAACCCAGAGGTATTAAGAGGAAGATTTTTCCAAGACAAGAGATGTGTGGGGGGAAAGTACAAAAAAGATGATCTCACCTGTTTGAAAGAGCCTTTTCTATTTCTTTGTGAAAAAGAATAATAATATAGAATTTTAAAAGATAAATAAAGAAGGGATAAGAGATGGTTTTCACCTGTTCCTTTGGATAATCTACTTAGTGATAGTTATTTTAATCATTACTACTGTTAATTCATTCCTTATTTAACTGTGGAGGTGAGAAAGGCCTAAGTGCTTTGGAGCCCATCTTTGGTCCTTTTCTCCTATTTTTCTAGATTTTGATGCTAAGAGTTACACTATCTTATGGAGCTATCCTTAAATCATTAAATTTTTTCTAAAGTTTTAGAGAAGTTATTATTTTTATTATACTCTAATTATAGTTATGGTATATAAAAATACATGCAGATATATGTAATATAATGTTATTAAAAAAATTAACTGGCTGTATAAGGCGGTAAGAAATAACAGCTTCAAAAACAGTATGATGTGCTGACTAAAGTAAAAATAAACTTGTTGCATATTTGTATTTTTGATATAAATTTTTAGCAGCCTTTGGTATTCAGTTGAATTTTTGGTAGCATTTACACTGGGAAGAAAGCATTGTAAAATGGTTAGGTCACAAGTTAAATTTACCCTTTTTAATATAGGCAAGAAAATATATCACTGACACTATGGGGGAGAAATATGCAGAGGGAGTCATCTTGGACTTGGAGAAAACATGGGAAGAGTCAGATCCACGTACTCCCCTCATATGCTTTCTTTCCATGGGCTCTGATCCTACGGACTCAATAATTGCTTTGGGAAAAAGACTGAAGACAGAAACGTGTTGTGTTTCCATGGGCCAGGGGCAAGGAATCCACGCTCGTAAACTTCTACAGCAAACAATGGCTCATGTAAGCAACAAAAATATGAACATTTTCCTCTCTATATTAAACACTTAGAAATAAAAATCCTGCCATGGGATAATGTTACTTGGTGGGTAGTGAATGCTGATGCAAATCCCTAAATTTATTTGTATGAGAGTCCTAAGCAAGAGAACTGTATTTTCACACTCCTTCGATTTGCTGTAACAAGCTTCTTGATACTGTGCAGGTAATTTTCATTGAAAATGGAGTGCTTTTCATATAAAATGGAGTTTTATAGTTGATTGCAGACTGATGGACATAGCTGAATTGATTTTTTTGGGGTTTTTTTGAGTATATTACCAGTAAATATTCTTCTGTAGGCATTTCAGATTACATTTTCAATTTTTTATTTTGAGTAATATGGATGCATTTTGTTAAATGAAGAAAATGAATTCCAAATATGCTATTGATAGTTACATAAACTTAAGAAAAACAAGGTAGTATAGCAATTTATTTCATATTACTGTAGTCTGAATTTGGACTTGTGAGGGACAGTCTGGTAGCACAGGCATTTTGCAGGAAGAGGAATTAAAGAACAAAACTATTTGTCTAAGAAACTTGAGATGTTCCAATTTGGCATGCCTTGTGCATCAGGTGATACTACTGCTATGCCTGCTGATGTAAAAATACTGATCTCACTCTCCTGTGCTATGAGCTTCTTTTTATAACCTGTTTTAGTTCTGCTTCAGATTCTTGTTTGACAACTTCACATAAGGAACTAATTGACCAATCAAATGAGAAGAAACCCATTTAAAAACAGGGGAAAGAAGCACCTTTTGTTTAGTTAAGAGAAATGCAGTTACATTCCCTCACTGTCTCACAAGCCCTCTTAGTGAAGAGGTATATGAGATGCCTATAAAAGAACTAAGGTAATTAATATAAGAATGTTTGGCATCTATTGATTGACAGTAGTAGATTAGTTATGTATGCTTATTTGGTTATTTTCCAAGCCTGGGACACTTGTGAGGAACAAGGTTTAGCAGGTTGCTCTATGGAGCTACTCCTGAGCTCCCTTATGTAAGTCAAAATTTATCATTTTCTATCAGCACTGTAGTCATGACAAGTTATGTTTTAAATGTATTGAAATAGAAAGGGTAGAGACTATTTGAAAAGACCAGATGAGACAAGTAGAAACCACTTGTTCAGGTGAAAAAACCAAATAAGATAACTGTTCAGAAGAAACAGCCCACAGCTTAGCTCCCTTCAAGGGGTGATTTCAGTTTTTGAACAACCTTGATAACTTTTAAAATTTTGTTGTTTGAAACTAGGGAGGTTGGGCACTTCTGCAAAACTGCCACCTTGGGCTTGACTTTCTGGATGAGTTAATGGACACTGTAATAGAGACAGAGACTGTTCATGAAAGCTTTAGACTGTGGATGACAACTGACATTCACAAACAATTCCCCATCACCCTTCTTCAAATGTCGATTAAGTTTACCAATGAACCACCACAAGGGCTCAGAGCTGGACTAAAGAGAACATACAGTGGTGAGTGCTAGAAGGGTAATGATTTAAAATTAAATTTTGGACTGTGATACTATTGTGTAGTCATGTTAAACTGGTAGTAAATGTAAACTAATATGAGGAACTGTTCACAATGATACCAGGGCACATCTTAGTTTTTGTTTTGAAAATTAAGAACATGATTTGCTGACATTCTTTTGTCAGAATTAATTGGATAACAAAACAGGGAATGCCTTTTCTTTTCTCAGGTTGGCTTCTAGTATGTCAGTTCAAAGTGTTTGAATTTTTAATATTCTGTCTTTTGGCAGAAAAATGATATGGTTGGCTATCAATTGCTGTTTACGCTACATAAAGGATGCTGTGCAGAAAGCAACTTGATGTGAATTCAACTATTAGTAAATTGTGTTTTTTTTCCCCCTGAAGTTTACTCTTTTAATTTGAACAATATAATAACGTGCTTTAAACTGTCTCCAGCACAGAACACTTTGTGGGGCAATAATTTACCCTTGGGAAAGGCAGAGAGCCAAGTGAATACCTCTAGAGTGATATTTTAGCCCTGGTTTTAAGTAATTTTGAAAAAGACAATTACAGTGATTCTCATAAAGCCCATTTGCAATCAATAGGTGTCAGCCAGGATTTATTAGATGCCAGTAAAATGGTGCAATGGAAACCACTGTTGTATGCTGTAGCCTTTCTGCACTCCACTGTTCAGGAAAGACGCAAGTTTGGCTCTCTGGGTTGGAATATTCCCTATGAGTTTAATCAAGCTGATTTCAATGCTACAGTGCAGTTTGTTCAAAACCACTTGAATCGCATGGATACCAAGAAGGTAATTAATGATTTTGTGAGAAAGGTGGATTAAGATGATGGATCTTTCTAGTATTGGAATGTATGTAAATGCTTCCTAATAACTGAATGACAAGACTGATTTTAACTTATTGTTTTACCACAAATATTCAATATTTCAAGTATATCTGTCTCTACAGCAGCAGACTTAGACTTGTAATCCAGTGCATGTTTAATTTCTGTATTAACCTCAACATTAAAAAAACCCCACTTTTCCATCCATCTTATATAAACCTTAAATATAAACCTTAGCAGTATAGACCTTCTTTTCAATTCTAATTAAGTCAATTAGTTAAAAAGGGATATTTCAAATACTCTTTTGTTTAAATCTATTTTGAGTAAAAATAAGCTTTGCCCCCCCACCTAACTTTGCAGCATGAAGAAATCAAAAGTTGTTTTAAATGATTATACAAGAATGTCTCCTATGTTTTTCACTTTCATGTAGTCAGTCGTCATAAAGAGAGGTCTGTGGCAGAGCAAGTTGCATTTGGCATTTTAAGTGAAAGGAGAATTCAAATATATATGTAACCTTCTTGCTGTCTTCAAGATGCTCTTGAATTTGTTGGTAAATTCTATTTTGAGAAATCCTTGCAGGTGTTCTGGAAATGCAAGAAAAGAATGAAAAAGAATAGTAGGAAAGTAACTTTCTTTCAAGTGGGACAGACATGGTACATCAGCTGTTTTTTCTAAGGCAGATCGAAGTAAATAAGAAGGGGATTGGCTGAAGTCAGTGCTTTCTGCTTGGTTTTAGGGGATCTCTTGGAGTACTGTTTGTTACATGATAGGTGAGATCCAGTATGGTGGTCGTGTGACAGATGACTTTGACAAAAGACTCATGAACACATTTGTAAAGATTTGGTTCAGTGAAAACACATTCAGTCAGGAATTCAGCTTCTACAAAGGATACAGCATACCCAAATGTACTATGGTGGATCAATACCTTCAGTACATACAGGTTGGTAAATGAAAGCTAATCACTTGTTTCTCATAAGTTCCTAATTCCCTATAATTTTTGTCTTTTTTCTGAGTACCTGTATTTTGTCTTTCATTCACAGATTTTTAAACTGATTTCTAGCAGTTTGCACATCTATTAATGACAGCTAATTATTGTTATCAATGTTATCATCTTCATGACAGTAATATACATTTTCTTTTTCATGTGTTTTGCTTGTGGGATGTACCTAAAGGCACAAAGTTATTCAAGAGGGCAAAGAATGGAGTCCAGACATTGGGTACAACCTCTTTGAAATGAAAGGTCTAGATATATGAGAGTAAAAATTTTTTTATTAAAATAGCATATTGTTGTTAAAACACAATTTGTTTGGTGTGATTTGGACTGGGGCATGACCAGTAGACCGCAGCAAGTTATTTGGCATAAGACTATTTGAAGAAATCTAGCTTGTTACTTAACAGTAATCAAGGGTTTTTTTTCCTGTTTTTTATTTGGTTTTGTTATGTGTTGAGTTTTATGGGTTTTTTTTTTTTTTTTTTTGTTTGGGGATTTTTTGGGGGGGATTTATTTTTAAATTATTTGCTTCTAAATCTCCAGTTGTACTCTTCTTATATTTTACTATGTAGAGCCTTCCTGCTTATGACACACCAGAGGTGTTTGGTTTGCACCCCAATGCGGATATCACCTACCAAAGTAAAGTTTCCAGAGATGTATTGGACACCATCCTCAGTATTCAGCCTAAAGATAGCTCTGGTGGAGGAGGTGAAACTCGAGAGGCAGTTGTAGCCAGACTGGCTGATGATATGCTGGAAAAACTTCCTGCTGATTATGTACCATTTGAAGTGAGTTAATGAAATTCTGGCAAAAACATTTGCTCCATCTTGCCTTTTACGAATTTAAAAAAACCAAACCAACAAGCCCAAAACCCCAGAAACTTTTCTAAAAGCATGTTTGAATCAATTCATACAGGCAATATTTTGTATTTTAAAGAAGTTTGGCCAAGCTATTAATGTTTATAATGAAGTCATTACATGTGTGCTGAAGTGCTTTTGTAAGAACTTTTTCAGAGATATTAAACCTGTTAATGCTTAAGTTGTCATTTGCACAATGGGGGAGGTAGGATCATTAGCTTATAACTAAGGTTGTTGACACTGTAAAATTTCTAGTTATGTTCATGCAGCTGTTTATTTGTTAATTTAACACTTTTGATTAAAAATGTATCAATGAGTTTGGTTAGAATACAAGACTGCCTGGTATTGTGGTAGTTCCCAGGCATTGCTGCTGTGTTGAAGCAAAGTAGCTGGGGCAAATACTCTTGATTGGTTTGTTCAAAAAGAACCTCAGAACTGCTTGTTGGAACTAAAGCTGAATTCTTTGAACTGAGGTAAACATCCTACAAGCTCTTTCAGTGGCATTAGCTCAAAGACTAAATCATGACTTGGACTGAAAACATAGCCAGTCTTAACATCACAGATTTCTCTTGGAACAAATCCTGTGTTTCTCTCTCACAGACAATTCAAGGGAGGCGCCAAACTGACCATTTAAGCTCATAAATAAATTATGTTATGTCTCAAAGATTACATTGGGGCCTAACATTGACATAAATCCAATTTTGTTTTTTTCACTTCTATTGAAGGATTTTTGGTTTTCTACCACCAGGTAAAAGAAAAACTAAAGAACATGGGACCTTTTCAACCTATGCACATATTTTTGCGACAGGAGATTGAACAAATGCAGAGAGTTATTTCTTTAGTGAGAAGCACTCTGACTGATCTAAAACTTGCCATTGATGGGACAATAGTTATGAGTGAAAATCTGAGGGATGCTTTAGACTGCATGTATGATGGAAGGATTCCTGCTAGCTGGAAAAAGGTAGGTGTACATCACTTGTTCTGGAAAGAAATAAAAAAGCTATTTCTGAAGACTAGATAAAACTGCCAGACTTAGAGTAAACATTTTTTTCAAACTGTGTTTCAGAAGTGTTAACCAGAGCTGTGCAACTGCTGGAATAGATTTTGTGCTAAATTAAACATACTCAAAACAAACCTTCTTTCATTTATGAAAATTGAAATGAATGTGAAGGATGCAGCTATGTGCCATTTTTACATATTGGCAGTATGAAAACCCAGAGAGAGGAGAGAAATTTAAAATGTGATGATGGATTTTTAAAATTAGCACCTACATTAATGACTAAGATGGTGTTATTCATTGGACATATATAATTATTGGACATCCTTTTCTGGGTTAAGTAGAGGTGGCCTGTTCATCTTGGTCAAAATCAGTGCACTTTGACTTGGAGCAATTGCCACATAATTACAGAATAGTAGATGCTGGAAAGGACCTGTGGAGACAGTGTAGTTTAATCACACTTTCTAAAGCAGGCTCAGTTAAATCAGGTTTCCCAGGAGCCTCCAGAATCAGAGAGGTGCAACCCATTCCACTCTTTGATCACCTTCACAGTAAAAACCAACCAATCAATCAAACACCAGCCAAACAAACAGAAAACTCCTTAAGTTGAAACAGAATTTCTGACATTTCGTCTTGTTCCTGTTGCCTTCTCTCCAATTGCTGAAAAGGATCAGGCTCCATCTTCTCTCCTCCACATGAGATATTTAATTTATATATATAATTTTTTATATTTAAGATATAAATTTATATATAAGAGATATAAATTTATATATATATTTTTTTATATTTAAGCCTCCTTTAAGCTTTCTCTTCTCCAAGCTAGACAATCCCAGCTCTCTGCCTCTCCCCATAGAAGAGAAATTGTTTTCAGGGATAATTAGACCTGTTAACAGCAACTGATGGAAAGAATTTTTTTTTTTTTTAAAGAAAAATGTGTGGGTATTTTTTTTTTGTTTGTTTGCTTGTTTTGTTTGTAGTGACAAAGTGTTTTCATGGTAGAAAACCTAGATGTAAACAGATGCTTCACAACACAGCTATATCTCCCCATAGTCCAAGTTCAGCTTTCCTTAGGTTTTATACAGAAGAATAAAAATGCAGAACAGTCTTACAGAAATCATGTTGTCTTGATATATTGACCTTGGAATTATAAAGACATGTATGCAATTTTTCTTTTTAGCTTATACAGCTGTTTAACCTTGCAAAAATGTCATAAAATGGACAATTCCACAGAGAGCATTAAACATGTAAATGGAATAGTAGACATGAATTTAAACAGAGAAAGAATTTCCTTCAGGTTTCAGTGGGATGCAAAGTTTAAGCATCAGGTTAAAGTTAAGATATGATAGATGATCTTCACATATGCTTTGCTAATAATATATTGTTTATTACCATGGGAGGATGTAGCTTTTCTTGACAGCAGTATGCTATTTTAAAACATGTTTACTGTATTTAGGCATCTTGGCCTTCCAGTACACTTGGTTTCTGGTTTACTGAGCTTCTAGAAAGAAACCACCAGTTTTGCAAGTGGATTTTTGAAAGTCGACCCAACTGTTTCTGGATGACAGGGTTTTTTAATCCTCAAGGATTTTTAACTGCAGTGAGACAGGTAAATTGTGTTTGAAGTCTTATTCTGCTTATTTTTTCACATACTTTTAAAAATAAAATGTATTGTCTCATGAAGGATGAGTTTATACACATGGAAAGATGTGTGACTGTGTAACATTTCCTGAGTGAACTGCTCTCCCTTCACACATACTGGGTTAGTATAACAACCATTAATGTGTTAAATTATGTGTCCGGTATTGACCAAGGCCCAAATAAGTAGAGGCTACCTCACAACATTATTAAGGTAGACTAGAAAAATATTAAGTCTCATGTTTCCTTTGCAATATCTCTGATAATGGCCATTGAGCCCATGAATTTGCCTTTCCCCCCGCTCTTTTGTTCTGTGTTTAGTACTTAGCTGACTGGAGACTGGGCTGGAAAGCTATTCAGAATTAGTCTTACATTTCACTGCTGCTGTTCAGGAGCTGATTAAGTCTTTCTCCAGGAAGTGGGAAAGACTTTCCTTTATTAATGCATAGAAGTATGATATTTGATGTGTTTGCTAATACATGTATGTTGGCTGCTCAGCAACTTTTTTACTTTAAAAGGAAACAATAAATGCCTGCGTTGATCAGCATAAAGGGACATACTGGAGACAGTAAGCATCTAGAATGTGAAAAATTAAAAAAGAATACTCAGGTGAAAATACAATAGGACAATAAAAGCCCAAACTTTTGGAGAAGAGAATGAAGATTTTTGATGTAGGAAAAATATTCCCTCCTGCTCTGAGGTCTGGGTAGTGTGATCTAAAATTTCAGGCATATAGCCTTGGAATTATGTAACAAAATATTTCTTTTGCATGAACAGTCCTAAACTGGGACTGTCTTTTGCATCCAAGCTCATTGAAAAGGTTTACTAGCAGGACCCTAAACAGTTGGAAACTACAGAAATTTCTGGTTCTGTAAAAAGGAACTGTGGATATGTAACAACCTAATAGGCCAAGTAAATACCAAAGTGAGTTTCTGGGCTTTGATGTGAGAAAGAGAAAGATCCACAATGATCACTGAGCTATAAATCTTGAGTTCTTTTACATCATCCATATAACTGCAGTACAGGGCAAGCATTCATTCCAGTTATTTCAAAGAAAGATTTTTGAAGCCATTGGAAGACCAGGATAAAACTTGGGTTTGCCACAACTTATTTGCGTGGCATAGTAAAGAACTGGGCAACTGAGAGCTGAGTGTTGTCCAGTGCATCAACTAACAGGTTTTTTTGCAGTCTCTTTACATAGCTTTATGGCTGAGTGGGTTTTTACTCATTAAGAATACAGTTACTGAAGAGTAGAGGTGCAGGAAAAGGAAGGTAACCCCAGAAAATATGTTTCACTTATCACATGCAGGTAATGTTTTCTCATCTCATCAAATATGTGAAATTTTTGTGTTCACAAGAGCTGGCTACCATTAGCATTCAGTGGCTGTGTTACTTGGTATGGTTTTTAGATACTTTATATAATAGAAAGAAATTAAAATCAAATATAGTGGCGAAAGTACTGAAAGCTTTCTTGCAGTGCGATGCCATCATTCCCTTAGAGAAAAGTCAGAATTCTGTGAACATGGATATTGTAAAGGATTGGTGGGGTTTTTTTTTTGTACTGAAGACGATGTTTTAGACTATAAAAATGTATTTCTAATAACTGCTGGGAAAAAGGGTTCTGAGGTCAGGTGAAAATATAACCACCTAACTTTTTTCTGGTTTGGGCAGGAAATAACGAGAGCTAACAAAGGATGGGCTCTTGACAGTGTAGTGCTGTGCAATGAAGTCACTAAATGGATGAAGGATGATATCACAAGCCCTCCTTCAGAAGGTGTCTACGTGTATGGGCTGTATTTAGAAGGAGCTGGTTGGGACAGAAGAAACATGAGACTGACAGAATCTAAGCCCAAGGTGCTTTTCGAGCTGATGCCAGTTATAAGGATATATGCAGAGAATAACAGTGAGTAACAGTATTGTAAAGGATGTTATTTCCATTGGATTCAAGGTTACATTTTATTTAACTGCATTGGAATCTTTTGGGCTTGCAGGGATTTCATGAGGCTGTTACTGATCATTGTATACATAGCAAATCTCTTCCAAGGTGGAAAACTTCCTAGACTTCCATTGAAAATATGTTTCAGGCTTGCTTCATAATTGATAGTAGGCACTTTTCCTAATATTTAGATAGGTCTCTACATGTGGTCTTAATGGTGTTAAGAACTTTATAACAGGTAAGCTATATGTAAATATTGACAATATGTGTCCCAGACCTAAAATGCCATTTTTCTTATACATGATCTGTGTAGCCTCCATAACAAAAATCTAAATAATCTTTCACTCGTACCAAAACTGAATGTAATTTTTTTATATATATAAAACATATGTATGTGTGTATATACAACATACAAGATACTCATGGATTATATACACACACATGCATATACATATATACA
Organism: Zonotrichia albicollis; assembly: GCF_047830755.1. NCBI lineage: Eukaryota > Metazoa > Chordata > Aves > Passeriformes > Passerellidae > Zonotrichia > Zonotrichia albicollis. The sequence goes on from NC_133819.1 coordinate 80,915,642, forward strand.
TATGCAGGTATATATTGTGTTTATAGATAATATGTTTATATATATATAAATACATATGTACACACACATATATAATGTGTATATTTATAAAAACTTTTCTTCCCAGACAAGTCTGATTTTGAGCTCATGGAAGCAAACAAGAGGTGGAGTGAGGTTGTGGGAGATGTTTTGTCTTTGAGGCGGTAAAGGAATGGAAAGAAAACTTATGAGGCTTAAGGACAGTGCTGGGAAAATATGTAATTTGTCTTAATGTAATGAGTTTTTGCATATGGAATAGGACATGCTGTTGAATAGGGATATAAAACAGAACAGAATAATCCACTGAAGAACATAAAATTGGAAAACTTTGTTGAAAAGCATTCCATCCCTAAAAGCAAATCTTGCTAACGTGCTATTTTGCATAGCTAATGTTTTATAAAAGACATGATCAGCGGCCAAGATACTAAATAATGAATACTGAAGTACTGAGAATGACTTGACTACTGTTCTAGTTCTGCACTGAAGTAGTTGATGACTGGTACTCTCAAATATGAAATATGTTTCAAACTAAGTTTGTAAGTTACCAGGTCAAAAGTGGGGAAATTTTATTTTGGCATAATACATTGATAAGAAGTAATGTTTGGTGGGCAGATTGAACCAATAAGAACACTAATTACTCTAGTGTCCATTTACATATATTGGTTCGCATCAGTTCCTAGGTGCTCATGTTAAACCCAAAAATTTCAAACCATGTATGTCCTTCAACTGGCAATAGCAAATAGAAAGCAGAGTACTATTGAACTTGGATTCAGTTTTCCATTTGCCTTATGATCAATCCCTTAGGGCCCCATTTTTTCAACTTAGTTTAATTGCTCTTTATGTCTCTTCTGTCTTTTCAGCTGCAAAGGATCCACGTCTGTATTCATGTCCAGTCTACAAAAAGAGCAGTCGAACAGACCTTAATTACATTGCTGCTATGGATCTTAAAACCCGACAGCCTCCAGAGCACTGGGTACTGCGTGGAGTAGCACTTCTCTGTGATGTCAAGTAATGCTAAAAAAAAAAAAAAGGTTTCCAGGAGTTCTTTTCTGATTTTAAATGCAAACATTGTTGTGTAGTTTGATACACAATGAAACACTTCTAAAAATAATATTTCTAAATCATAGACTCCATTATGGTGTTTTTATAAAATCATTCCCAATAAACCTAAACAGTAGGCTTATAAATGCTACATCTTATAGCGGTGTTAACTTTGGTGTCTTTGAAAAATCATGACAAATATTTAGTGCTCCTATCACTTATGTGTGCATAAACACTCCTCCTCTCTGCTTAATTTTACCTTGAATAAAGATTAATTGATTTGAACATTGTTACTTTTTGGTAGTTAATATTCTTCTATCAGAACTTACCTTCAAGAAGCTAAAAGCAAAGTTTTTTTTTTTTTTTGTGTTTGTGTATCTATGGAAAACTAAGCCCTATTGCTCATTAATATTAGTTAAAATTCCTCGAGATTATGTTCCAAGATTTATTTCCTAGTTGATTGTTTGCTTGCTGTATAAATAAAGAAGGTAAGGTTGGAAAAATATCACGGTTTTTTCACTACTTGGACAACAAATTCATTGTGTTGCATAGGAAAACAAGCATCAGACAGCTGCCAAAATTTCTTACCATCTGGCTCAGGACTTATAAATATATAATGGATCAGAAGCAATACAAAAAAATGAATGGGTACTTTTTGTGTGCTGCTATACCAGAATTGAGTCTTTTGTCATCAGTGTTATTAGTAGATGGGGCTTTCCCCTTCCCCTCTTTTTCCTTCTTCCTTTTTTTTTTAAATTTTTCCCTTTTTTTTTTTTTTTTGCTTATGTGCTGCAGCTTTATTGGTGTCTTACATAGAAAGCCTTTAATGGAGGAATTAATCTTAAAAGAGAAATATTAGCAGGTCCATTTAATTGGACATTGTGGGCCTCACACTTCAAGCACACTTATTTAATCATCAAAAAACCAATTTTTTTTTGTTGCTGAGTTCAGGAGGTCCTGTATCTTAGTGGCCCGCTAACCATTACCAAAGTTTGCTTGTTCAGAAGAGGAAGCAGAGAGGATCATTATTCCTGCTGCATCTGTCATTCATAAAGGCTACAATGGAAAAACTGTTTTCAATTTTATGTCAAATCAATTCAGGAGACTTCAACATTCATTTCCACAGTCAAATCACTTGTAAAACTTAGGTAGAACATTGATTCTGTCAAACAAATTCTGATTGCAGCAGTCCTTCCCTGTCAGAATTAGTATTATTTTCTTTTAAATAACTCACAGTTATATGAATGGAATATGTGAAAATCTTTTATAGGAAATACTTTTAATTTGGACAAGACAATAAATAAGGTTAGAAGGGTTGAAGTATTCTTCATTGAACCTCGAAGCACCATGTTCCAATTTCCAGGAGATTTCCGGATACTCTCTGGAGTTCTAACTTGCGTCGGACTTGTATCTTTCACCAAGACCTTCCTCTCTGCAGAAGATGAACATATTTCTTCTTTGTGCAAGTCATTCATACTAAGAGTTTACAAGCCACATGCACTTCAAATACCACTTTTCAAATGGGCAGTTTTTATACTGTCATTGCTGTAGATACAGTGGATACATAAAACTCAACAGTAATTCAGTGAGGGGACTGTGATTTTCTATGAGAATAGCAAGGCAAAGAGTAGTTCCTACATTGGTGTTCCTAGTTATTCCAAAGGCTGTTAGGTCAGTGAAACAATGGATATTGGCCATCACTGTTATTTCTGTTGTTTTAGCCTTCTTTTTGTAGCAGTTTTGGCATCATCTCTTTAGGTGTCTGCAAAGCCACCATCAGGGATGGAAAAATGAGGCGGGGGGAAGTTCAATGAGCAATTGAAATGTAGTATTATGTCAAGGGCCAGAGTTCATACAGTGCTCTCCCAGAGGTTTTGCTGCTTGGGCTGGGACAACACTTGGTGCAGCTTCAATCACACCTGCCTTGTTTACTATAACCTTGCCTTGATCTATGTGGCACCGTCTGGTTATCATCATCTCTTCAGCCCTGCCTTGCTGACCCATCTTTCTGGCTTGACCTCAGATCTGCCCTGTTATTACAGCCCCATCTGGCAGTCATTGATACATTAGCTGGCCCTGGTTGCTCTCTTTTTTGTTCAGGTGCCGTGGGACTGTGTCCTTGTCGGAGAGAGCTTTGCCCTGCCCACCCTGCTGTGGCTCTTGGCTTGCAGCTCCACTGTCCAGTCCAAGCAGCCTGCCTTTGCTGTGCCCTGACATATGCCTTAAACAGGGGGAAAATTAGCTGTTTCTTGTTCATCTTCATAGTAGAAATGGGTAATGAAATTTTTCAGTGGAAAGGAATATCAATAAAATAGCCAAACCTTGTGTATTGTAGAATTGGGTATCTAGGACTCTTTAGCTCTGAATGGATACTGACTGGATTAGTCAAGAAATACCATTCACAGACTTTAATTATGCTGCTATTAAGCATGCAGCACTATAAACTCAAGGGTCTGGAGGAGTTCAGGATTACAGAAGGTATTCTCTATATGCATTTTCTCATATTGGGCATGATAAATACATTTATTTTGGAGAATATTTATAAACAAACATTATGCAATTTTCTCTTGGAAATTATTAGTAAAATAATATTCTGAACCAGGTACAGATAGAATTTCATCATAGTGCTTTGAAATCCCTTATAAATTTTAGAGTATTTAAAATATGCAACCTAATCTTTCAAATATGTACCATGCTGTGTAGGATATAGTAATACTACATGAGCTTCTCTTCAGAAAAGGTTTTTTCTTTAATCTTTATGCCTACACTCATTCCTCTTAGCTCCTAAGTCACTTTTCTCACAGTTGTTGATTGGTTGCACTTTTGAGGTTTTAAGGAAAAAACAAAATTCAAGTTTCAAACACAGTAGGCAATGCAATTCCAAACTAGCAGTAAGTGTGGTTGTCATCACTGAAAAGGATTTTTTTTAATCAAAAATACTTTGCTGTGGTATAGGTACAAAAATTGGATTAAAAAGAAACCGTGTCTTATTCTGAAATATCCTTCATTAATATCTTTTCATAATTAAATCAGTATTGCAGAAAATTCATTGTTTCTTTATTATATGGGTTTCTTCATTCCTTGCTTGGACAGTTATCCTGTTTTAATTACACAGAGCTGGATGTACTAAGTGGTTTCCTAATGAATTTTGAAATAAAGCTTGACTAGTATTTATATTACCACATTGTAATTTTTAGCTTTCACATTCACATTACACAGACATTATAGGTGTATACAAATATCTAAAGGCTTTTGGAACACAAAGAACACTTAGAAAACCAACATTGCAGGTGCTCTTCACGTGTTTGTGGATCCCAAGATACTCCCATTTACTGGAGCTTCTGGCATTTATTTTGCACTATGCAGCTTTTCCAAGGGCCATACAACTCCATAGCTTTTGTTCCTATAATAAAATTAAAACATCCAGTGTAAGTGATCATATATTATGAGTCTCTATCTTAATGTAGGAAAATGTAATTAAAATTGGAGCTTTTAAATCTAAAAAACAAATATGTTACCAATCTCACTTTGTCCTTGAAGTCTACATGTAAAATTAGAAATTTCTTGGTATTTACTTGCACATTCAATCTTTTAAACAAATATCCAAAACAAAGAGCTATTGAATCAACACTGGAAAAGTTGGCAGAAAAAAAGAGGCAAGAAAGGCATAGTTAAAATATTATTTAGATAGAGATGTTATTTAAAATGGATACTGGCCTTTAGCTTTTTAGTAGAGTTATTATTTGCATTGCAATCGCTTGGAGAACTGAAGAAGTTATTTTAGCTTTTGCTGTCAGAGGGTACGAGCTATCCTATTTTGGTAAGAAAAACAACAGATGTTTGCTGATGTAAAAACATGATTTTTTTCTCCAAAGGTGTTATCTTAGAACAAGAAAATCTACACACAGAAAAAGAAGAGTTAGGAAACTCTGTGAACCGTCTGTGAAAAGAGGTTAGCATGATTGAACAGAAGGCAGAGTAACTTGTTAAGACACTGTTTTTACATGAGTTGCCTGCAAATAAAGTTTTCAGTTTCCCTGTTAAACTGCCACAAGAATGGCAGCCAATATATATAGCTCCTCCTGCAATGTGTCTCCCCCACAACCTTCCATTTCTTGAGTTTAAAAGGTGTAATTTTTGCAGAAAAATGTAACCTGGAATATCTTCTTAACTGACCTATTTAACTTGCTATATTAAATATCACATTATGTTTTCCTCTCTTTAAGCTGAAGTTGTTTTCTCTCTTTCTCTGCATGAACTGCAATTCCAGCAAAATAATAGTAACTTAGTTTGGGACAAGCACTGTAAGTGGTTCATCTTACCTTTCAGCATATTTTCTAATCTGATTAATATATACTAGGAAAGGAAATACTAACTGATTATGAAGCTCATAAGCACTGTAGAAGATTGTGACAAGAGCAAGTGCACACTTAGAAATGCTTTGTGAAGTTAGATATGCTCAATAAAAGTCCTGTCTGCAGGCCATCATTTCACAAATCAATTTCCTTGTGTTAACTTTCAGTACTTAAAATGGGCTTGTAAGAATGATGGGAAAAAACATTAGTAGGACTTGTGGTAAGACAAGGGATAATGGTTTTTAACTGGGAGAGAGTAGACAGACTAGATACAAGGAAGAAATTTTGTTATAACAAAAGTGGTCGAACACTAAAGCAGATTGCTCAGGTAGGTGGTAGATGCATCATCCCTGTGAACATTCAAGGCCAGATTGGATAGGGCTCTGGGTAACTTCATCTTGTTTAAAACTGCAGAGAGGTTGGACTAAATGACCTTTAAAGGTCCCTTCCAACCAAGCCATTCTATGATTTTATTCCTTGCCTAAATCTGTATTGTTTCATTTAAAATACTTCTTGTAAAATTTGCAGATGAGACAAAATAATAATCATTGCAGACAAAGCTCAAGTGATGTTGCCTTCCAAGACAAAATGTTTACTTAATTTTACACATGAAATAAGTTGCTTTGCCTTTTCCTTGACACTGCATTGTGGTCTAGTAAAGCTCAAACATGCTTGTAGTATTATTTCCTTTTTGCATTTTGGTCTCCAACTTCTACATAGTAATCCTTACTTCTCAAATAAAGCCATTCTTTATTCTTTCAAAGTAAGCTGTTTCAGTTGAGTTACGTTTGACAAAAAATGGGTTTGTTACTTGATAAAAGGAGAAACCAATTAAGAAACACATGATCTATGCAAAACAGAAGACATTTCACAATGGAAGGAGATATGTCAGAACAATGGTAGTGAAATCCTTATGAAGAGACATGCTGATTGGTGATCTTTGGATCTTTGTCCATTTGCATTAGTGTTAGACTGTGTCATGTCAGGACAATAAAAGTTCTACTTGAGCCCAACATACTAAGTGAGAAATTTAATACTGAGTTAGGCTTTGTTTTTAGGCAGATTTCAGTGACCCTCTTCTTGCTTTGTCCTTTTAAAGAGGCAATAATAATGCTACTGGAGCTAGCTGTATTCACTGGATGAGCAGTAGTTTCCGGTCTCCATTTTACTAAATTGGTCAGATGGGAAGCCAGGCTCTGTAAGTATCCAACTCATATGTTTGGTGAACAAAGTTTTCTATAGAGATCTCAGAATATTACTTTATGAATAGGAAATTCTTTTGCAGTGTGTCAAATAAGTCCTTGACTTTGAAAAATAGGAAAAACCTGGGGCAAAAGAGAAGTGGCAGAACCATGTAAAAAAGCTGGGATGGATCAGAATCACTTCAATATTTCACTGAATAGTCTACTTATTAAAATATTTTTAAGGAAAATGCTCTGTTGGTTTATTACTTTTAAGGGATGTTGTGGTATCACAGAATTGTTGAGGTTGGCAGGGAGCTCTGGACATCATCTTGTCCAATCCCCTGCTCAAGTAGGGTCTCCTAGAGCAGGCTGCCTAGGATTTTGTCGAGGTGGATTTTTAATTTCTCAAAGGGTGGAAACTCCACAGCTGCTCTGGACAACCTCTGCCAGTGCTCAGTCACCCTCACAGTGAAAATAGGTGTTTCCTGATCTTCATGCAGTACTGCCTGTGTTTCAGTTTTTGCTTCTTGTCCTATCACTGGGTGCCACTGAAAAGAACTTGGCTTTGTGCTCTTTACATCATCCCTTCATGTACTTGGATGTTTTAATAAGATTCCCCTTGAGCATTCTCTTCTCCAGGCTTACCTAGTTTCTCAGGCTTACCTTGTGGGAGGGACACACCAGTCTCTTTATTATACTAGTGACCTTTAATTGGAGTATACCCTGTATTGCTGTCAATATTATGGCAGATTTCTTTCACATGAGTTGGCATATGTCTGGTTCTTAACACTGCATATGTTATAGGATCAGGTATTATAAGTACAATAGGACAACTGGTTTCCCTATTCTCAGTTTTGTACTCTTGTGCTTTTACCAGGAGCATTTATTCAAGTGAATTTTAAAAAAGTGTGGTTTTTGTATGTATAAAGTGTCTATAAAGAGGTGGTGTGCCTGCCTCTTTAGTCTGGTTAATGTGCTGTTGGTTGGCTGCCTTGTAATGAAGACTGGTAATTTTTTAAATTACTTCCTTTGATATAAAATTAAATTTGATATGAAATTTGTTTGTAATGCAACCTGGGTATTGAACTACAAGACAGATCCTGAGACTTGCAATATGTTATGCAGGTGTGAGAAGTTAGATGTGTATAATGTATATTGTGTTTTTCTCACACTAAATAGGAAAATTTCAGGAGTACACTGTGGTTCCGATTACTGTACCAAAGCTTTGAGAATTCTGTTACCATTCAAAATTGTCCTAATGGCTTGATTGTGTGTTAGTTTCACATTGCCTATGACTACTGAAAGCAGCAGTACTTGACAGTTTGTGTTCAGGAATTGGACCTGTCTGGAATTTGGATGCTGTCAGCAAATGAAGTCGCATCAGGTTCTTTCCTTTTTTCTTGTATCAGTGCATTGGATATATGGAAATCAGGTATGTTCCAAGGATTATATTTTTGGTATTTTTAAAAGGCTCTGACAGTTAAAAACCATCAAAACACTACAAATGTCTTTACTTTTAGCAGCTCAGGGCTTTGTTGCAGCTACTGTATCTTGTACCTGATGAATTCACAAGCCAAGCTATGGCAATGAGACAGACGATAAAAACCCTTCCTGCTTTTTCTCAAGAAGAAATTGTTCCCTGCATTAAGTGGAGATAAGAGAGATCTGAGGAGGGATCAAGACAATTGAAAAGACAACAAAGAAGTTTCTGTCATTCATCTAAACAAGGTTAAGGCTAAGTAGTGAATGCTTTAGAAAGAAAAGCAGCTGTGCTCCTGAACTTGTTGGGTAAAATGATCTTGTCTGATTTGTTTTTCTTCTCACTTTTTTTTTTTTTTCCTAGTGGGAATATTTATTTCCTTGATTATTATTTAAACTCCGTAATTATTGTTGTAAATTATAATTGTAGAAGTAATAATTTTGGATGTATCAATTACAATTACTACAGGTAATTGTAAAAGACCTAGTACAGGTAATTGTAAAAGACCTAGTAAATTATTCACTTTTTTATTAACTAAAAACAATAATCTTTAGCATCAGAGGCCAAATCAAATAAGTTATGAAAAATAATAAATGAGTATAGAGTAAAAGCATGCTTTTAGTAATAAAAATTTTCTTTTTACAAGGTGAAAATTTTAATTTACTTTTTGATGACAGAATTTATTTGAACTTTAGCAGCAGAAAAAAACACTTAGAAGTTTTTAAGTTGTGTAGTACTTTGAGTCTAAAATTTCTCTTAGAATTAAAATATATCAAGTGGCAGTCTCTGACCTATATATCAAAAAGTTCAGTTAATCACACTTACCTGTATTTATATAATAAAATGTCTGTTACACTTATAGACAGTTAATTGCCATTATCAGAAAACTGTTTAAAGACTGAGGTTTTGATTAAGGTCTGTGTTTGAATGCTTAATTACACTACTTCTAATAAAGTTGCAAGGCAAAAATATATAAAAAGCCTGATGTTTCATCTGAAAAATTTTATCTTCCCCTGATAACTTGCAATCTTACATGCATAAAATAAAAAATTAAAGACATATAAGTATTTTGGACATAATCAGCTTTTAGTCTCAAGAGATTCAGCACCTAGAATGTGAGTTAAAATTATAATCCCAGAGCATTTCTCAGGATATCTTCTCAAGTGAGATATCCTCTGGTCTATCTGGAAATATTAATTTTGATTATTATGCTGTGGAGAAAGAAAAAAGTGATCGATCTTCCCATTTAAATGCAGGATCAAGTTCTGACTGGCTGAAGGGTGTAAGCCAAGAAAACAGGTTGAAGAGGAAGGAAAGCTGCAGTAACTTTTGGTACCACAGTGAAGAGCCTGAGCAGTGTCTGAGAGGAGAAGCCCGGTTGCTGTCATGAGCCACACTGTAAGAAAAACAACCTCAAGCAGGCACTAACTAATTTCTTTCACAAAAAGAATTCTATATTCTCTCTTGTTTTGTGGTCATTTTCAGCTTATGCAATCTTTAGTTTCTTGGTTGTGTTTATGATGCAAAGAACCACACAGTGTTTGTTTTAGTGGCTTTTATTTTGCTGAAGTCTAGTTACCCTAAATTTGTTGCACTGCAAGATTGGAGAAGCCTAAATCTCTCTGTTTAGGTGTTTGTAAGCATCCAAGTACCTGTGCATTTTGTAAGGTCTTAAATAGATAAACAATTTCAGAAAGACAGATAGGAAATTCTCTTAGGAAAACCTAAAAATTCCTGACCAACAGGTCTCAAGAGACCAACATAATGACAGTTGGTGGCAGTATGTGTTCCCACATTTTTTATGCAGGAGTAATGACTGTGACCTCTTGTAGCCATTTTTCAGGGAAGTAAAATGTGATCTTATTAATCTTTGTTATCAGAGGCCAGGACTTACATTCATTTTTTCAATTTCTTTTGAAAAGAGGAAGTCAGATTTTTATTTTTAAATTGCTTTTGTGTTCATTGTAAGTTGCAGAATTCCTTGACATCAAAAAATGCCATCTCATCTAACTGATGCCTGTTTCCCAGGCAATATTAAGCCACTTTAATGGTGCTGAGAATCTCATGTGAAATTGCTACTCTCCCAAACAAATCCAAGGATAAAATGACATGTTTATGCTATTGTAATGGTAGGATTATACTGCAATTAACTTTAAGACAATAATAACAAGTTGCTTGTAGTTTATGTTTTATATTAAAACCAAACAACAAAGTAGTCATTAACTTGAAGTTACAGACACTGAGATATCCCAGTAAATTATGTGAAACACAGAATGCAAAAGATGAAAGTCACAACTAGAGGCAAATTTTATTCACCCTTGTTAAAGGTGTTAATTCTGTTAGGGAAGGACTTCACCTATCACTTATTTTCTTTATGCTTCTTTTCCCTTTCTCCTCCTTACTATCTTTCTACATTTTCCTCTCATTAGTATTACAGTGTTCTCTGAGTTGATATATGATTCAGCATTCTGCTGAATCACAGACATGGCCATATAAAACATTTTACTGCGAGTGAAATGAAAAGAACAGCTGCTCTGATACCACCTCTCTTTTTCTGAAGCTGTTGTCACCGAGGCTCACTAGGTGTCAGCAGAGTAGTCCAGAAAAAGAAGCCTTTTTTTCCCCTGAGAATTAATAAAGGAACTTGCAGGTAACAGTTAAAAGTTCATGCATGTAGCAGATATCTTAAAGCATATTAGGTGGTTGTTTTGGTTCACATTAACCTTACCTAGAAAACCAGTGTTATTGTGCTTCCTATGCCATCAGCTCTGTTTTTATTTCATTGTCAAGCTGCTCTTCATATGTACAAAGTCTCACTGTGTGTCTGGGGAACAGTGACTACGTGCTGCATTTTCAGGCAGTAAAAGAGAAAGACTGTAAGCTAGTAAAATGATCGCTCAGTGAACTTTTCAAAATACCCAATCTGCTCAGACATGCGGTCTGCAGACTCTCATGAATATCTTTCTCTTCCATTTCCTGTGTGATACCCTGTTCTGTTGTTTATTCTGAAGGCATGCAGAAATTCTGCCTTTTAAAATTATTATTTTTATTCTTTATTCTACTAATTGATAAAAATTTATGCATTTTCTCTGGCTTTCAGCTAGGTCTGACACAGAAGACAGCATCTGCTTTCACACTCAAGGGAGTTATGCTTGCCAGCCATTCAGATGTCATCTTCCACTGGCACACTTCATTCTGGCTTAATGCTGGGCTCAACAGTGGATGTTTATTTTACTTTTTGACAAACCCTAGCTGATAGATCAGCTTCTCAGAACCTTGTTTTCCTTTCCCACTGCCTTTTAAACATTTTGGCTTACTCTTAACAGTGGTTTGCAAAGGTTTGCCTTGCCTCTCAAACAGTGGGGAACCAAACAGCTCAGAAAAGCCTTTTTATAATCAAAAATTAGCTCTACCTGGAACTTCTCTAACACTACCCATAGATTGCTCCTGGGGAACAAGCAGCTTCTACTACATGATATGCAATAAAATGTAACTGACAGAATCCACACACAGGGTGCATTATTTTATAAAATTCAATATATACACATTTATACAGATATGAAATATAAGTTTCTAAAATCCTTGGTGTATGATGCTCCCTTGAATAGATTTTTTCTTTATTTTTCACAATGAATGCTTGGTATCTGCGTGGAAACAATTGTTAAGTGACTTAGGCAACTGTCTGTGGAAAGTGATGCTTATTCTGTATTTATTTATGGATCTGATTCAGCCTCTAAGCAAGAAAGCATAGGTATTGGCTTATTGAGGAGGCTGAAAAGCTCATCCTCTGTGTCTGATGAAATTTGTTGAGTTAGAGATGAGTGATGCTACAAGGCAAGAAATCATGACCTCTGAGGCTCAAGCAAGACTTTCAGTAAAAATGAGTAGGCCAAATATAAGGCTATGCAGTATTAAATGTGTGAAATATTTAGCTACTGAAAATTTTCATGAGGACGCATCCTCTAAAGAAGTAAAACACTGAACATAATTATTCTTACCTTTATATGTTTCCTTTAATTTATGGCTTTAAAGATAGTGCTCAACAAGACCACTGCAGCATTTAACTTCTGTGTTGGGGGAAGAGCCCTGTGGATCTTAGCTATGGATCACATAGACTTTTGTTAGTAAACTAGGGTACACAGGACAGAGAACAAGTGTCTTCTGTCTTTGCCATAGCTGGAACATTTGTCCAGAGACAAAAGAAACCCAAGACCTCAAATTTATTTCAATGGTAATTTGTAGAGAATAAGTATGAGTTTTCTATTTGTTTCTATAATGATTTAAACTTTTTTTCATTTTCTTAACTTGAGAAAAAAAGGCTTATTATTTCTTTAAACAAAAATAATATCCGTGCTAAAAACCACTGACATAGTATAAAAATTAGCGAATGTAATTTTTCAGAATGTAAAAAATGCTGTGAGCATCACTGTCAACAGAGCAAGAGAGGGATCTTCTGTATCTTAAACTGTGAATGAATAAGTGTATGTGAAAAAGCTGTCACAATTCTTATAAAATTATGTGCATAACAATACAGGAATAATAGTAGTAATAATAATAACAATAACAATATTAAATAATCTTCCACCTGTATGTTTTTAAAGAATCTTATTTAAGTATCCTGAAAGGCACCATAACCATCCTTACTTGCTTTTTTAGAAGCTTGTGCTAAGAAGAGATATATTTTCATGCTATGCTAGCTTTTGATAAAGTTAATTTTTTTTCTCAGATTGGGCATCAGTATATGGCCCCTCCCTGCTTTAAACTTAATGAGTAAGATCAAGTAGCTTCTTGTTGCCTGTTACATTCTGAGTGGATCCTGCACAGTATGTAAATCAATACAATAAATACTATCAGGATCCTTCAAATTATTCTCCATGAGATTTTAATGAGTTGTGCTAGGGATAGACATCACTAACAGTCTTGTTCATAAATGTTTCAAGTGGTGTATATGTAGTACAATGTTTCTTGCAGTCTATAGTAGGGTTTGGCTGTATTAGTTAGATTTCAAATCATGCTAACACTGGTTATTTTATAACAAAGGGGTTATTTTAAATCCAGCATTGATGCAAGTGCCCTGAATAATGGCACTGACAGTGCAATTGTTTCCAGAGCTGGCTTTGGAACACCAAATACTCATATGGAACACCATATGAGATACTTTCTAATGTTGTAAGAAATGTTCTGGGGCTTATTGTAGAAGTCTGAAATCGGTTTTGCAGGCAAATGGAAAAAAAACACCTAACAGCTTGCAGGTGTATCATGGTAGCTCTGTGAAGTCTGTTTGGCTGGCCACATATAGAAACTCTGTGGTGTCAGAGTTAATGTCATTAATTATAGAGAAGGTGCAGGAGGTCCCAAGCGAGAGAAGAGCTGCCACTGAGGTTGGGCATACCAAGCTAGGGAATATTCTGGGGACAGGCAGGTTCAGTTCATTGCCACATGCATTCTGTGAAACAGTCTGTCTAGGTTCAGGAATATGATGATCAGAGGGACATCCTATAGAAAATGTGCTCTGTTTTTGTTTCTTTTTTTAGGTGACAAGCTTTCCCTCATCTTTCAGAGATTTTGTGCTCTCATAGGTACCCTGTAATGGTTTCATGAGTGTAACTTTGTAGCAGGTAGATTTTGAAAAGAAGAAGGAAAAATCTCAAAGCAGATAAATGAACTGCAATCAAGTCGTAAAGTTTTGACTTGTTTTAAATAACCTTGATTTCTTTAACTGGTTCACCTGTAATTTTGTATGCAAAAATATGTCTTAAATGCTGCATATTCTGGCTTCCTGAGCTCTTCAAATTGATTTCGGTGCTATAGCTAGTCATAATGGAAAAATTCAATAGTAGAATAAAATCTTGGGATTTGAGTTCCAGATATACCTCTGGTAATAAAACCATTTATTGAGGGAATTTAAGAGCAATGGCTCATGACTCCTATTTTTTGCAATATTTTGTAAGGGTCCTGAATAAAAAAGAATGAAAAGTTTTGTAAAAAATAAACTAGATCATTAGTGCAGAAATGTCTTAACATTGCATATTGCTTCATCGGAATAATAAAAGTTATTGACATAATTTTTATAGACACTCTTCTCAGCCAAAAATGAAAACAAAACAAAAGAAGTCAGAAAAATCATACATACATTTGAGTACAGGAGAACTTTCTGGAGAGAAAAAAATCAAAACTTGTTTGCACTGAAGACACTGGCTTAAAAGGTTTTATTTTAAAACTATTGGGTTTAAAAAACCTTTGGGTTGTTATTTTGCATATTATGCATGTTGTTTGCATTTTGTTTAGTATCCTGAGTTGGAAGAGTTCTACAAGGGTCGTTGAAGTCCAACCCCTGGCCCTACACAGAACATCTCAAGAGCCACACCATGTCTTAAGAGAATTGTCCAAACACTTCTTGAACTCTGTCCTGCTTGAAGCTGTGAACATTTCCTTAGGGAGCCCACTTCAGTGCCCAACCACCCTCTGGATGAAGAAGCTTTTCCTAACATCCAGCCTAAATCTCTCCTGACACAACTTCAGGCTATTCTCTCAGGTCCTGTCACTGGTCACCACAGAGAAGGGATCAGTGCCTGCCCCTCCTCTCCTCCTGACTGAGGTCTTCCTGCAGTCTCCTCTTCTCCAGCCTGAACTGATCAAGTGACCTCAGCTGCCCCTTATGCAGCTTCTCCTCAATGCTCTTCACCATCTCTGTTGCTCTCTAAGAGTTTGAAGTCTTTTTTATACTGTGGCACCCAGAACTGCCCCCGGCACTCGAGGTGAGGCTGCCCCAGCTCAGAGCAGAGCAGGACAATCCCCTCCCTTGCCCGGCTGTGATGCTGTGTCTGATGCCCCAGGACAGAGCTGGCTCTCCTGGCTGCCCGGGCACTGCTGATTTGTGTTCAACTTGTCACTGACCAGAATCCCCAGGTTCCTTTCCACAGCACTGCTCTCCAGCATCTCATTCCCAGTCTGTGCACACACCCAGGGTTGCCCTGTTTCAGGTGCAGAACCCAGCACTTTCCCTTGCTGCCCTTCATACATCTGCTGCTTGCCCATCTCTAATTTGTTTGGGTTTCTCTGTGGGGCCTCTCTGCCTTTGAGGAAGTCAATAACTGCTCTGAGCTTAGTATCATTGGCAAACTTAATATTCCTTTGAGAATGAATATTTTAAACCAAAGTGTCAGGGTTCCATGTTTCTGTCATTTCCCTCTCTTTAGTGATAAAATCATTCAGAATTTCTCTGTTACTATATTTTTTGTCACACTCTTGTAATGCAAGAGAGTGACAAAAAATATATAACAGAAACAGAGAAATTCTGAATGGTTTTATGACTGCTGTGTAAAAAGAAAAAGGGACAACCCCCTTGATATAACCTCTCTTGAATGTGTTCTTATGGGCACATGCTGAAGTGTTTATAAAAATGAAAGTACTTAATTTTGATGTTGTTTTGATGCTTAAATTTCAGTTTTCATGCTTGAAAAAGGATAATTTTTACAATGAGACTGTATGGAAGCTTGCATCTTGTATTTTCTGGGGATACATGAAAACAAGTCCAGCCTCTATCTTGGGTAGTCTCTAATCAAGCGATATGTACTTGAATAAATAAAAAAATATATGGTTTTCAAATCAGTCTACTACAGCTTAGCTTCAGCTTATCTTTGAGAGGCATATAATGCTACTGTACTGACAGATAGGAATTTTATAGACACTGGCACTTTGACTACAGAAAACTTGCAAGACAGAATTATTCTTTTACTATTTTTAATGAAAATTAAAAGCAGAGTTAAGAAATGTAATGCAGCTAGTGCAGTACTTAAAATGATTATATCTGGAATGGACACAAGCTAGGAGCTTTATTCAGCCATAAAATGCTGAATATTATACGCTAAATACTACAAATAACAGTAGGAAATTTGTATTTTATTAAAAGAAGATGTATGGGCTCCTTAAGAAGCACTGCATAAGATGATAGCATGTTGTAAGGGAGTACAGAAATTGAATACAGTGGACCACACAAGACAAGAGGAATGTTTAAGAGAAAGTGTCTATTTGAGTATCTGCAAGCTACTTAGCAAGTGTTAAGCTTGATAGAAGATGTTGGAATTACATTGACTGAGAAAGCAATATAGTAATTAAACACATTTCTTTCCAGCTGGTTCCACTTATAAGGGCAACATAAGTCATAGCTGATAGTGAAATTTATTTGATACTTTGTGCAGATTACAACTTTTGCAATTGGGGATATCTTGGCCAAATTTTTACTGTTGAAATATAGTTGTGGTTTACAAATGTTGTGCAGGGTTGTCAGGGCTATTATTAGCATTTGCAGATAATTTAGTCTTCAGGTTTCCTTTGACTTTTCCACTATGCTGACTGGAGACTCTTTATCCACAATATAAAGAGTTTCTTGTGACTTCTTGGGGACTGGGGAGTAAAGCTAAGATTAGCATATGGAAGAGGTTGGGGACAACATAAGGAAATGCCAGGTTATGGTTAAAAGCATGTAATTATAGAGGAAGAAGGAAGAGATACAAGCTGATTGGGGAACATGAAAGTTTAAGGCTTGAAAACTGGAAAGATAACTAACCCATGAGGTAGGGGAAGAAATGAGGTAACAAAATCAGCACAGAAGCCTAGAAAAAAGAGTAGCCTTTTGCAACTGTAGGGTGCTTTTGCACGGCATGACTTTGCTCCACTGAGTCCTGTATCTTGATATGAATTTATTGGAAGAAGAGTGGAAGTGAAACTTAGCATTTATAAGTGTATTCCCCCATATGTTGGCATTACTGTGGAATTCCCTGAAGATAATTTCTAGGCAGTTAATTACCCTGAAGTATTTGCTGCTGTTCTGTACTCTCAACTGGGAGCCAGTAATGAGCTCTGTGCCTCTTTATTTCTTTCAGAAAACCCATCCCTGGCCAGTTTCCCAATCTGTTATCAGTGTTAAGCTCTGTAGTGTTAAGCTTTCTAAAAAAAGTAATAGTTTTAAACATTTTTATACAAACAATATATTTATTCTTTCAGTCAGAACTGAACTGTTTCTTGTTTTTATTTTTCTTTTTCTTCTAGAATATCTTTTGCTGAAGTAATAAAACCCATGGCAGTGAAATGACCAAATGCTGGCATTTGAAATGTTTCTGTGGATTTCCTTTTGTTCCTGTTGTTTCTATGGAATAGTCACTGTTGCTATGTATTTTTTCTCTTTGTGTTTGCCAGAACATGACTAGCTGGGTCAACATGCTCATGGTTTTAGTGGGGAGCAACATAATTGCTGCTTGATTAGAGGAGGTGTTTTAGAAAGAAATTTCTGAGACAGAAAAATCCCTATAATATTTAAATTTCCCTAGCAATGGCATAATCACGAGTAATTAGCTAAACAAGCCATGGTTAATTGTGATCAGGTAGCAACCTTTATACTGGCAAAAAAAGGCCAATGAAAAAATGAATGGAAGTAAATCTAAACAATATTTGATATGGTGGTATCCTGAACCTTGCTGCTAAGTGTGCGCTTGTGCATATCAATCTAAAGTCTCTAGTGCAATGGAGCAGTGATCCTTTAATTATTTTAATCGATATTATACAGTCAGACAGGTTAAGTAGCTTCCTGCCGTAGCTCACTAAACTTGATGAAAAGAACTACCTTTCAGTCTGTGTTCTCACGGGTGCACTCAGATGGATGCACTTTCACCTAAAAGGCATGCAGATGCCTGACAGCAAGCTTTTGGGAAGTGTTTTGAGTAATGAAAATTTTAACAGTTAATGGGCTGTTTTTCAAAGATGTGAGAGAAATTGAAATGAAGAATGCAACGCCAGCGAAAACTGGCATGTTATGTCTTCTTGTCCCACTTTCTGTGTTATATTTGACTACTGCATTTTGGCCACATGTGTTGCCTTTTATTTTTCTGAGGAATGTTGAATGTAATTTATAAACCAACAAAACAGTGAAATTGTGCTTCTTGGTTTTTCTTATTCACAGGCTGCAGAATTTCCTAGTCAATCAGATCCCACAGCCTTGTAGTTTAGAATGTGCTTCAACATGAAACTGCATTTTGTCATCTCAAATATCTTGTTGATGGAGAAAATGCTTCCAGAAAATTCTTAATGCCACCAAGACAGAATGTGGTATGGGGATGAAGCAGCTCAGAGGTGAGAGGAGTTGATTTGCACCACAAAGTGCCATTGTGGCTGAATTCCGACCCCTGCACCGGCACAGTTTCAGCCCAATGAAACCTCACGGATGCCAAGAATTTCCTGCCAGCATAAAAAATTCACACTTCCAGCGTTCATGTTAATGAAGGCTCCTGGATACACAGATTTGCTTCTGAGTTACTAGAGATACCCTTCTCTGAAGAGAAGACATAAAGGAAAGAGCTTTGAAAGCATGTCCGAGAAGAGTGTTTGTAGCCCAGACTGTTTTAATTGTACAGCAGGACCAAAACTCAGCTGTTTGCAGAGAACCAAAGTTTTACACTATAAATGACTGTGCATGACCAACTTAGAATAACAGGGCTGAGGAGTATCAGCAAAGGAGTTGAAACAAATGCTCACTGCCAGCCTTGCCAGTATGCAATCCTGTGCCAAATGTATAATGAACTTCTGGCAATACAGTGGCCACATAGTACCAAGACCATGGGCATCTGAGGTTCCTTATTAATCTGTGAATACTCCATATCCACTGTTTGTTATATGCCATTTGCTTTAGGCTTAGAAGCTCATCAAAAATCTACAATGTGACCTTTAGAATTTTGAGACGTATTATTTGCTACATAGCTTCAATATTTTGATAGTTTTTCTCAAATGAGTTCTATGCTTGGAATAAACTATAATATGGACAAGCTTGTTATGATGCATGTTAAAAAATGTGTTGCCAAAAGCAGTTTTAAAGATGTGCTGTAGTTTTACAGACCCAGTTAACACACAGTGTTCCTAGCTCCCATAAACCAAGAGATGGCAGATAATTGTTTAGAAAGTCAGAAAAATCTGTGATGACACAGCTTAACTGAAATTCTTTTTGAAGTGAGACCCTCACCATATATTATAACAGGAATAATTGGACACACTGGGAAAAGAAATATATACACTAACCATGAAGGCACCTCAGCATTAGTCAGAAAATCTGAAACCACTGTCTAGGCTCAATCATTCTTTGATGAAGTGGGCTTCAGAAAATACTTGAAAAGAATAGAAATTCACAAGCCATGAAAGGAATTCTGAACTGACAATACAAAAGCTTCAGTTAGGCCAGCAAAAGCCTCCTATTGTTACTTGTTATGTTACCTTTTGGAAACAGCAGTGTCCTGTTAAGAGTGAAAATGGCAGATTGATGTATCTTTATTCAGAACGAGGGTAATTAAATGGAGACTCACATGCTGCCCTTGATGACATAAAGGTTATTTGCTTTGCACAATGTCTCTTTCATGGCTAGGATAGCCAGCCTTCATGAGCCTGGTTCATGATACTGTCTTTGGTAGAGTTTACTTTAGTAATACATTTTGCTGGCAGTATCACTGTTCCTGATTTTGTACTGAACATGGGGTTTTTTACTCTATTTTCCCCCAAAATGTCATTAGGCATCATAATGCTTGACTTCACTAGCTACATGTTATTTCATGCTCACTGTGTCCTTGCCTGCTGATGGGATACTACTCCTGCTTCTCCTCTGTGAAGTATGGATAATTCATGTTCACCTAATGCAAACAAATTTCTGAGATCACCTGAACACTGGTAGAAAGTCTAGTCTTCATTAAAATTCCTCTTTTGAATGGAAAATAGAAGGAGAAATTGGGGAAAGAACATGGCACAGAGTCATCATTAGAAGCAGATTTTAAGGGAAAGAAAATTAGCACCAAATTTCACTTTCACAGACATTTCGTCTTTTTGGTGAGGTATCCTTTCATTGCGAATATCATTGAAGACATCACTGATGATATCTCATGGAAAGCTGATGAATGATAAAAAGCTGCTTGACAAAGAAAGATTAAAATTAGGTAATGAGTTGATTCATTTGGATCAATGCAATTTTGGCCTTGGAATTGAGAGACAGAAAAGTAAAGGACCTGCTGTGAGTGGAAGATTCAGTACAGTCATACTATCAGTTCAACTCCATCTTTGACCTTAAGAAACACAAAGAACTCCTAAAATGTTGGCAGGGACAATGTTTGGTAGCAAATGTTTCTCAAAATAAATATCACTTGAGTCTGCCCTTACCTAGGTTTTACAGAGCTAAAATTATAGTAGCTGAAGATTAAGCCAGTACAAATTTAAACCTAAAAATACTTAAATAATCATATAGTTTTGGTCTCTGCTCAGGGTCAGAACTAGACAAATAAATTGTCTTGTAAAGATCTTTGTAATGGAAACAAGTTGAAGGCATATTTTGACAAGAAAACTTTGGCTGAAGTAGGGTTATGGCTAAGAAATGACAGCAAGGAGGGAAGCTGTGCAATTAATTCAGTTTTTGGGTAAACGTGTGACTAGTACATCCTCTTATCTGAGCTAAGATGCACCTATTCCTAATGACTAGAAAGAGACCTGAGTCCCAAGGCTGCAAGCAAATGAAGTTTTAATTTCAACTGATGCTGCAAGTTTATGGATGTTCTCTTTTTTAATCTGTCTCACTGAAATAGAAAGCAAGAGACAGGGCAAAAGGTACATAATGTGAATCTGCTTCTGAAGCTGCACAGTCTCAGGTAACATAAAATTTTTGTTTATTTACATTAGGAAGGCTTAACAGACAGAAGCTGTGCCTGAAGAGTTAGAAGCACATTGTCTGATGTCCCTGAAAACTTTTCTTTATGAAGCCTTTGTGCAATTTGAAGGCGAGAGGTATGCAGTTAGTCTTAAAGAAAATTGACGTTGTGTGTACATTATATTCCTTATGCCTTAAAATGTCATAAGGAATGAAGTGTGTGGGGAAAACTAATGTTCCAATGCTGCTCCTTAGCATTATATAGTGAAACTATCAGTGTTTCAGCATTCCTCCCTGCCTCTCCAATTCTTTTAGGATATTTGAATAGTACAGCTGGTGGATTTTTCCCCATCGACAAGTCTATTTTTTGGAAATGTAATAGTGTGAAAAAAGCATGAATTCTTTCTTAAAGCACACCAGATGATATTTAGTATATTTTTTTTCCAATCCAGAGTACTTAAGGAATATTAGCATTTCTGTTCCATTGTAGGTGATGTAGACTTGTTTGGCAAGGACTAGGGATTATATGGCAATTTTTAACTTTCTAAAACTTCAGCAATGAATGTGAAGGAAAATATCTGTTGGTTCCCTATCCACTTATCCTAGCTGTAATATTACTTTGCAGCTAAGAAATACATCCCTCCCTAGCATTCTTCCCACCCCTAGCCATCTGGAAGATGGAGAAAGCGTGATGGTTGCACTAATAGCCAGAGGGCTATAGGTTTATAGTGTTGATGTTTCATGCAAAGGCTTTCAGCTATCACTTTTCTTTATATCCTTACAGAGAGGGAGTAATGTTCTTTTCTGTTTTATTTTGTTAACAATTTGTGGAGCCATTTGAAACCTCTGGAGACAAATATGTTCCTCTCTTGGGAGATGTCGCACTGTCTTGTACATGGTAGCAGGAATTGAAACATTGGGAAACTTCCTGAAACATCAACAGAGATCAAGTATGTCTGGATCTATGTTACTTGGAATCCCAGTCGGCTTTTGTGACATGGAAATGAAATTGCCTCTGGTTACCCTAATGAGTCACTGGTAGACACAAATGCTAATTACATTGCCATGACATATCATAACAGCTTTGACAGGTAGTAGACTACTTTTCCTTATTTTCTGAAGGGGCTGGTGAAAGTATTATGGAGTTGTCCTGAACTGTTCTTACATTCTGTAAAGCTATAACAACTATATTTTTCATCAGTCTAGAGGTTTGTTTTCAACAGTTTAGAAATTCACTCATTCTTTAGATATTTCTGTATTGATGAAAAACAATGCAATGAATATTTATAGATAATATATGCAATGAACAAGGGTGAGGAAAAAAAAATAAGGTCAGCTTCTATTCTACTTGAATGTGTTTTATCTAACAAATCCAAGAGAGAAGTTTTCACTGAAAATATAGATTGAAAATTTATATAAACTTACTGGCCAACTCAAGAATAATAGAGACTCTTTTTTTAATATTGATAATGAAAATAATGCTTACCAGTACAGTTTTCATAAGTACCTTAAAATATGAGTTGCAGGATTGAGATTTCTTTTGCCAGGTTTCTTTCTGGTTTATTTCATTATAAAAGGTAAAGAATCTGGCCATGGGAAGTCATGCAAAGCAATGTAAATCTGAGGTAAATTTTTGTTGTTTTTCAGGTAGCCTCTGACTGCATAAAGCAAAATATGGGTATAAAGCAAAATATGGATATGATTGTAAGTTTAAAACTAAGCTTGCTTTGACAAAATCTGTACACAGGGATTTACCTTATGGTGAACTGCAATATTTAATCTCTCTACACACTATAGCCTTTGCTAAAAGTTACACTCCTTTTTTGGTGGTTTGTGACTTACTGAGGGTAACATTTCTTAGATTATGACATTTTAATATTAGCTAAAAACTTTGCATCTGGCCTGCAGACAAGTCTAACACTAGAGTGAAGAAAATTTATTGTGTCACTATTTATTCAATCTATTTAAATTTCTAGAGCTTTCCTCCTTCAGTGGACTATATGTTTAACACCTTCAAGAAATTCCTTTGTTGATCACCAGACATAGAACATGTCCTCCATCTTCTGATGAGCTGTCTGGAAAAAGGGTGTTGAACATCTTTTGTGCTCAATCTACGCAGCAGCAAGAGAATGCAATACTCTGTCACTCCATTTTCTCAGCCTCCTTGACAGTGTGCTGTTGACTTCCAAGCCCTAATCCTCTGCTGACAGATGCACAGAACCTGTGCCAAAAGAATATAAAATGACATAATCAGGTTGTGGCATAATGTGTGAGGACAAGAGCCTGGAAATAGCACTCTTTCAGCCTTAGCTGTTGCTATCCCTAAGTTTTGGATAATGTTATGTCACGTGCATGCATAAACAGTTTGGCCCCAGGAAAAGAATCAATATTTTAGGAAGTAAATGTTACTTCCCTAGGTCTGTGCCAGAATATATAAATTAGCATGTTACGTATTAAAAGCTGCTTCTTTCTGCACCACAAGTATCTTGGTTACTGTCGTTATCCTTCCAAAGCCTATGTGAACTAATAAAGCATTAATATGAAATACAGGCAGACAAGGGAACTCTGAAGATGGCATACCTATGTCTCTGCAGTAGAAGCATGATTGGGATGGTGTATAATCCAACATCTGAGCCACCATGCGATATACTTAGACTAGAGAGCAAAGTCATGGTGGCTACAGTTTTACCAGGTTAAGTGGTACACCACTGCTTATTTGGGAAAGAAGATGTTTGTATTTGTCTTTATATATATATATATATGTATACACACATATATATATATAACATATACAATTTTCTCCATTGTTTGAGCTCCTTCAAACTAGGAAGAAAGGTAGAGAGGAGGCACCCTATTAATACACATTGACACATTAATTATAGCAATGGAAGTAGAGGGGAAAAGATTTGGATACAAACTCTAAATGTTCTTTGCTGCATATATCGAGATGTGCTACAGGAAGGATCATTCCAGATTCTAATCAAGCAGAATGATCTACATTGAATGAACCAAGAAAATGCCCACTGTGAGTGGTCAAGAGGAAACATAAGCAGTCTGACAGATTTCAAATCAGACATATTTGAGGCTCTGGAATGGAAAGTAGTGAGAAATGGCAAGATTAATCCCAATTATTGGGATGTTAGTAACAGCCTTGTTTCATCACAGCAGAAGTATTTTGTGCCATGAGAGAAAAGTGGGAGGCATAGAAGTTTTTAAAGCAAGATGGAGTACTATGCAAGCAAAGAACCTGCAGAGACTGAAGTCAAAGATTTCAGTGTTTAGGGCTGCTTCTTACCCAAATAATTCCTCTTGCAGTGAGTGACTATTGAGAGCATAGAAGAAAGGAACAAATAAAGCAGACTTTAAGAAATATTATCTGAAGTTTAAGAACCTTTGACTTCTTTTTAACTAAATTCAAATATGCAGAAGTAGTCATTCAGAAGAAATTATCCTCAAGGGGAATACACCAGAATGTCAAGCTCAAAGTTAGAATAGTTTGTGTACTCCTTCCATAATATAACTTTTTTCCTTTATTCAAACAAAGTGCTTACTTATCTGGAGAAAAGTGTCCTATCATTTAGTTAACACAGATACGATGCTTCATAAATCTGTTCAAGCAATGTTTTCTGTGGAGGGAATTAATTATTATCCTTTTCTTTGGAAAATATTTCCATTATCAAAAAATGCTAAACATAACTGTGCTTGAAAAAGATATATTTTAACAATAGCAGAGAAGATTAAAATGTGATGAATATGAAAGCAATTTGACAAAATTCGCTAAACTGATAAATTTCAGGCTGATGCTGATTCTTTTTCATTTCCACTTGTCCTTGAAAAACATGAAGTTGCTGTATTAATTCATCACTGAGTATTTGCAGATTGATTAGGTAATAACAAGTTTGGATCCTACTGGTGCATTGTTTAGACTATTTGTAAATAAGTAATTCATCTCAGTTGAGGGCTTATCTTTCTGATTTAGTAAATAAATATTGGCTGAAACAGTAGAGTGTTTCAAAGCACAAGGTTTTAATCAGAACTGTGATGCTGATAATATCTAGAAAGGGTTTAATTGGAGTGTGTTGTGATGATTGCATGTTGCACAAAAAAAAGCAATTCCTTATAGAGTCATAATAAGCAGGATGGTTTAGTTCACCCAGTCAAAAGTTTCACAGCTGTAGGCTTGGGGAAAGAAAGGAAGAGGTTGAGCATTGGATTGATACTCCAGTAAGGCTGGATTTAAAAGTTTCTCCAGTATAGGCACTTATTCCTGTCTCCATACACCATTGACCACATACATGATACAAGCACTTCACAAGGTTTCCCATCTTGACAGTAATCTTTTGGCAATATCTTTTGGACATTTATTGCAAAACAGAAACACAACAGATAAAAAAATAACAAAAATTACACTTAAAGTAATTGAGATAGTAACAATGAATGTAGAATGAGACATTTATGTCTGCAACAATGGTATAATTTAGAAATATACAGGCCTGCCAAGATAGCAGATACCTTAAGAAGGGAGGTAACCAAGTTCAGTGATGAAAAGACATAGGACATAGTCTGGAACTGCTTATGGCTACAGCCAAGGTATCAGTGGTCAGCTGGGAGGAAAAACCAGCATGAAGGAAACAAGCAGCCCTATTCCTCAAGAAGACTTCAGCTTGAGCAGGATAGTACATATAGGGGAAAAATTCCTTTTGCTCTAATTTTTGGAGATATTATCTTTTCTACTGTAAATTTTTCAGTGCTCTGACTGATGGCTCTTCCAGCTTTGAATCTCTCAGCTAAAATTCACTTTCATTGTTCTTGGGGACTGGAACCCTTTCCCAGCACTGTTAAGTGCTCTTAAGGGAGAAAAAATATCTTGAAGCACTTGTAAAAGGCAGTAGTTTCTTTCCACTGCTGTGGAAAGAGTTCGGATTTGAACAGTAACAGCAGCCTCCTTTTTGTGAGGCTTCACAAATTTCCAGGATTTACACTAGTGCTGGAAATAAACACAAAGAAGAATGGAATAATAATTTTTTAAATTTTATTTTTAAAAATGCTTGTGTATTTCAGATTTCAGACACAATATTATTTTCCTCACTTAACCTGTTCAGCGAGCAAGTTCCAGGAAGAGTCAAATCTCAGCAACAAACAAAAGGCAAGGTGAAAAATCATGGGCACTGTAATGTTAGCACGTGCTGGTGACAAATTCTGTTGCTGTCCCATCTAGAAAAGTAAATTAGGGCATATTCCACTAAATAAAATTTCTACTGATTTGGGCTGGGGTAAAGTCAATTTTCTTTGGAGTGGCTAATGTCAAGCTATGCTTTGTATTTCTGCTGAGCACAGTGATGGTAATAGAGAAGTTTTTGTTATTGCTGAGCAGGGCTTGCACAGACCCAAAGCCTTTTATGCTTTCCATACTACCCTGCTGGTGAGGGGCTGGAGGTGCATGGGAGGAGACACACATGAATATATGATATCATTTTGGAGTGATGGCATTAGTTTTCCCAAGTCACCATTAAATTTGATGCACCTCTGCTTTCCTGGAGATGGCTGAATACCAGTCTGGTCATGGGAATTAGTGAATTAATTCCTTGGTTTGCTTTCCCATTAATCTATCTTTATCTCAGCTCCTAGCTTTTCTATCTTTTACCCTTTCAATTCCCTTCCTGATCCTGCTGGTGGGGGAGTGGGCCAGCGGCTGCTGCCTGGGGTTAGACCATGACAATGTTTCACTGATGAAATAGAACCATCTGTACACCTGTACATACATAAAGTCACTGTAGCACTGAGTAAGTCAAATTAGGTGAATTAATTCCAAAAATCATATGGGATAATTAGAAAATTTTATGACTCATAAAAAGACCAGCGAGGGGAAAGCAAGGATCAGCTCCTTTGGAGAGCATGGGGAGCATTTTAATTAAAACAATAAACTTTGTAGTATAGATTGGAGATAGCACTTTAACATACTAATACCTAAGTGTGAAGGCTGCACAATAATTTAAAGGTGACAGTTTCGATTTAGTATAACTCTTTGCACAAAGAGATAGTGAAGAGAGTAATCAATTATCTAGTGCTGGGGCTTACCAAACAAGGCTGAAGTGACAGCAAAAGGCAATGAATGCACAGTGGAATAGGCAAGTTTGCAAATTTAGAGGCTTCGATGCAAGAGCAACAAGCTAAGTGAGTAATGGTGCATGCAGTAACGAAAATCAGATGCTGCTGACATAATGCCTCTTGGTGTTTGTGCCACTGAACATTGATACTGATGCTTATTTGTAGTGATGGCCTCACTTGCCACAAGAAGGTTTGGTATAATTACATTGCTCTTTCTAATGTGCATTACATACTTTTTATAACGAGTGCATAAGTTATCATGAACATCACTAATTACTAAAACAGGAGAGAGATAGGGATTTAAAAAAGCTGGTGATTATTGCTGTGGTTGAGTATCAAATGCAGTTGTTGACTAGGTGCCATGTATGTGAGAGGCTAAGCAAGTGGTTGTATTAAAAAATTGGAAATAGTTACAACAAATTCCTTTTTTAGTACAAGATGGGTGAAAATATGGAATTTTCTTGTAGACTAATCACAGGAAAACCTTTACTAAACCACAGCAAAAATTAAAAAGGCTTAATATTGCTTACATTTCTCTGATGCAGAAGAAAGCAGGCAAAGGGTGAGTGAAAGACTGAAAAATTTTGTGCACTTTAAATCAAGGCAGAGTGTGAGGAAATAGTCCCTGCAAGTTGACTTTACTCTTCAGTAGCCTAATGCTCTTCCTCACATATTGATGCTTTGATTTCATCAGAACTGACTGGAATTTACTTTTATTACGGAAGATTTGATCTTTTTTTTTTCAACATCGGTATATTACAAAGAAACCAACATGACCATTTGGGGTAAAACCAAATGGTTCATATTTATTTTTAAGACAGACATAGTTGCATGATAGAGATTCTGAAAAAGAGAAGTAAGTGTATTTTGCAAGTTTACTGCATCAAGAAGGAGCATTTATATATTCTATATATGTATATATATGTGGTTTATAAGTGCTTGAGTGTCACCACTGACTCCTGTTGTTATCCCAGGAGAGGGGCAGGGGACTGAATTTCTGATGATTTAGGCTATGCAGATTTAGAGAAAAAGTATGGAGGTTCATATGGTTCTGAGAGCTGAACCATTTCTTCAGATGGACAGAGACACAGTCAGCTAAGTTTGGGAAGAGGAACAACAATGAAGAATGAGTATTTTCATTCAGCAGTAATAAAACACACTAAAAAGGAAAAGCTTGCTATGTATTGAAGAAATTGCTTACATGGCTTTAACAGGCACAGTATTGTCTGCTGAGTCATGTGGAGCTCCATTTCAAGATTCATTAACCTCTGAGCTTACATATATCTAGTTCAACAAGCTAATCTAAGTGGGTGAAATCCCTTTATAAGCATTAAGCTCCTGATTTAACATTTCTGCTCATAGCACAGGTGCCTGTTCACACATCCAGAACATCCAAGCTGCTTTAAATAGCCTATCTTTCAATCAGAAGTTAAAAAAATCTGCCTCTGTCATTTGGCTGTACTGTAGAAGCTAAAGAAAAGTACTTCTGTCAGTATTAAGGGTGGCACACTTTTGAATGTTCTGGAGATTATCCTCTTGTATGGCTTCTACACACTGTTGCAGAAGAAAAGTAGCTTTAGCTGAGGCTTAAGCAAAATGCTTTCATTCTCTCAGAGTATATGTTTAGCTAGACCTTTTTAAAAATTACACTGACTCTTGTACATCTCATGTAACACTAAAAATGAAGTATATGTATTTTAAAATAAAACTCAAAATATTAGAGTTAAACAGAAAAGAAATAGAGAGTAATAAATATTTTAAAATTATGTAGCTAGCAATAAATAGGTAAGGGAAAATGTCTGTGCTTTGCAGTATTTCTTGCAGTTGTGTTAGCTCCTAAGTCTTACTCTCTTTTGTGAAAATGATGTTTTTATTCATATGCAGATATGGGCATCTTAGAAAATGTATCCAACACAAAGAGTATGTTGACTGGATAAATATTATGTTAGAGAGCTAAATCTAGTGAAGAAGTTCCAATTTGATGTTATCTGAATGACCATTGCTTACACCAAATGTAGGTAATTTCTGAGGATGAAGGACCTGCTTGAATTTTTTACCACCACTGATAATACCAAAAATGAGGCAAATGTTTAAAATGGCAAACAAAGCAAGAGTATAAACTGAAGCCAGCAGATATACATGGATAATTTGTGGAGGGATAGAATGTAAGAGAATAAAGATAGTGCAGAAGGTAGTCTCACACCTGAGGAGTTGCAGCTGTAACAATCACCAAAGATTAGGAACAGGCCTGCCCTTAATAGGCCACAGCTGTGTCCAATAAGAAGATGAGTGCTACAAAAGAGTGGGTCAGTAGGGTGAGGAGAGAGAGTTTGTGGGTTGTGCTATGAAGAGAGATGGAGTTTATTGGTTGTGCTGTGAAGGAGTCAGTGCTGTGAGGAGCAGCACATGAGAAATCACTGAGAAGGTATGGGACTTTTGCAATATGATGACAACAGATAATGACTGTTGCTTAAATTTCTGAGGATTAAGTTCAAGAAGTTTGACTTATGGTGTGTTAACAGCAAGAAACTTGACCCTTGCTTGGCCTCAAACAGAAGCTGCCATTCACAGTATCCAAGTATAGGGTTCTGTGCCAAGATAGCATGAACTGGCCCTGTGATCCAGATATCCAGCTTTTTCATGACAGGAGATCTGGAATCTGCTTTGAAATCATGCTTATTGGTGGAACATTTTAAGCATTTTCAGTGGCTCTGAGGAGCAAAAAGTTGCTTGCTATCTTACAAATTTTTTTCATTCAGCTTTGACAAAGTTTCTCTTTCTGAGAAACTGGAAGGGCATCAATGAATTATCAGCATTTAAGATATCCCAGTGGGTTTATAATCATGGCTTCCAGACCCTGTCATGACCCAGCCTGGGGAGTCCCTGGCATTCCAGATCCCAGGGACCCACAGACCCTGCAGTGTCTTGGCACTGGGAGGTATAGGGTAAGCCTTTGCTAGCACAGATGTACCCTTGACTAGGGAGTTCAAGCTGCTCACTAGGAGTGCAGCTTCTGCATCAGAACATCATCTGTTCAGTAGATTTCAAGGGTTGTTTAATACCTTTAGCAGGGTCAAGCCCTTTGATTTTGAATTTTGACTTTTTTCCCCAACATGTAGAATTCAGTAAGGCAGGTCCCAATCCTCTGTTGAGACTGGCCTGCATTTAATCTGAGAATGAGAAGTCTCAAAGTATGCTTTTGATCAAATAACAATAACTAAGGACACCACCATAATCACATGCAGATATTGGCTCATCACAGACCCAGGGTAATGAATCATAACTTAGGCTATAGTGTTGTGGGCTGGTTTTGCGTACACATGTTTTAGACTTCACGTCGCCTTGTACCAGGAATTTACACCTTTTATTAGCATTGTTGGGTTTTTGACACTATTGAAAGGAAAATGCCTGCAGGTTATGAGTAACTAGGATGAGGAAGACTGAATCCATATTATATTCCTCTGAGACTGTGTATCAAGAGAGATTTTCCTCAATGTGAAGAAAAGCCATTTCATAGTAATGCTGGCACCAAGCCCAGTTTCTTTATGGAGGTAAGATAAATGAAAATCAAGGTAGAGATGTATTTATTTGATTGCATAGTTTTTTTTTTCATTTTCCCCCTCTATATCAGCTTCTAAATAAAGTTATTAAAGATAATTCCAGCCCCTTTACTAAACCAGATTTTATTTGAAGGAGAAGTGGTCTGTGCTCCTGGGAGCAATTTGCTATCCTGAAATGGCTTCCTCTGAAGTGTTTATTGAAATGGAGAAATTATTCCCCATATTCTACCCATTTAGAATGGAAAGCTACTCTAATACGGTGAATGAGCCAAGGAAATGAGGAGTGCAGAGCAAAAGAGTTTTTGATGAAAGCATGGGAGAGAGAGGCTCAGGAAGCAGACAGTAAAATCATTTGAGGAAATAGGAGCATGAAGTGAAAGTGTATGGAGAGATGGTGATGACCACATTTTTCATTGGCAGAGTAATGATGACAATCTGAAAGTTATTTAGGCAAGTGCCATGCCACGCTTTAGGCCCTTTTATATTGACCCTTTTGTGGATCAACTTCTTGGAAAGGGTATTGGGCTCCTTCACTTCTTTCAAAGCAGAATGGTCAGGGAGTGAGACTTCAGTTCTGCTGGGTGAGTTTAGGAGACTCTATAAACAACATATTATTAATGGAACATTTTGAGATCTCACACATTTTCAGGTATCTTCTTTATTAAGGAAAATACTCAATCCTATGAGAGATTGCATTACCTTTCAATTTTCCAGCTTTGATGCTGGGACTATGACTAAGTCTCCTGGAACTGCTGATGTGCAGGATAACAGTGGAAGTTGTACCCTAAGATCACTTCTACTCAGTACCTTTAAATTCTACAGTATTTTTCCTCTGGTAAATGTTAATTTCCTGCTTATGGAGTCCTTCATGTAAGAAAGAACTCTAGGGTCAGGAACATTATAATCATGGGTATTTTTTTGCATTACCTTTCTTCAAGACTTAACTGGGAGCAACAAAGGGTAGGTACAGATTTTGGAGGTCTCTATTAATAAACACTGTTTTGCACTCCTACTCAGCAGCCTGGGAAAGCTGGAACATAGTGAGATAATTTCCCTTATCTTCACCTCTAAAAGGAAAATCAAATAACTTGACTGGCATCTACTTTCCCCCCCTTTTTTTCCCCAATAAATTTAGCAGGAAGATAAAGAATCTGGTGAGTATTCTGCTTCCAGAGTATATCTAAAATTCTTCTCTGTGGCTCATCTGCAAGGCAAGCACTGACTTAAAATTTGTCTGTTATGTTCCATGTCCTCTGACTGGACCAATGTTTTACCCAGGTATCACTTGTACCAAGAGAGCTGGTCAGTTGTGCTCATCTTGCTTCTGGTCTTTAAGCTCTGTTTGTCACCGTCTGGCTGTGCCAAGCCCAGCTACCAGCTTGGACAGCCTTCACAGCCCTGCTCTTCTGTTATCCAGTTTTTGTAACGCCTGCTGTAATGCACAAGATCAAAATAATATGCCTATACCAAAGAAAATCCTATTTGAAAGAAGCTCCGATTCTTCCAAATTGCGTCTCTTATGCAGTCTGCTTTTCAGTTTGATCTTTTGTCTTCCATGTCTGCAATGTATATTGTAGATCAGGGCAAATATTAATCCTAGGCTTATTTGGGTGTAGTTAATTGCCTTAGATGTTCATGTAGCTTTACAATTACAAAGGTTAGTGACAATTTCCTTTTAATTTAAGGTCTTAGAACTGAAATTCCCCCAATCTCTGTAAACAAAGCTCTAATTACACGTTTCAGATCTGCTCATTAGTCATTCCTTTCCCTTTCATGAGATTATGAACACCTCAATTGATTTTCTTTGTGACTCTGTATAGGACTTCTTTTACTCTCCTAGGCCTCTGTTAACAGGCTTATAAATTGCATTTTTGAAAGTTTTCAGGAAAACAAATAAGGTTGTTTCTAGCTTTTAAGACTAGTAATATGGCAATGAATGTTTATAAGATATGATCATCATTTTTAGAACAGGATCATATCCTATTGGTGGAAAATGTTGTTTAAAAAGAATAACAAAAAATATGGAGATAGGCAATGGCTTGCTTTTAGAAGTAGGTTGATGAACATCAAAATATTTTAGAAATAAGGCTGAAAAAACCACATCAGACACTGGCTTTTGTCCTTATGAAAATAAAAGAAATTCTTTGCAATTTTAAGCACAAGAATTGTGCTTCAAATAAGCACAAGGATTGCTTATCAATTGCTTCATTTTTTTAACCTGAATTAAAACTTGAGTATTGCTACCTTAACTGATTTTTTGAGTAGGAAATATTATTGAAATGTTAGGGTTATATTAGCTTTATGTTTTGTATAATGCAAAGTGTAGTGGAAGGAACAGGTAAGACAACTTTTAAATATTGTGCTCATCTTGGCATGATGCTAATGATGTTCAAGAGATAATAGGTCTGCTTTTTTCATGTTGAAGTTCATGGAATTTTTATATCTGGTTAAGGTTACTGCTTTCTTGATTATTTCATTGATTTAAATGTTATCTGGACAATAAATTGTGTTAGAAATCACTTCAGGTGTCAGAAAACAAGCATTGTTGAACTTGAATGGCAAAGATGGTTCTGTAGAAATGGTTCTGTAACTTCTTTTTTAGTAAAAAAAAAAAAGCAAAGCAGAAGCTTTTGAGATGTATAAGAATGATGATGTCAATCATGGTAAGGGAAAGATTGTGGAAAACTGCTGATCATGGGAAGCAAGCCAGGAGTCATAATAAAAGTTGTCTCTAAAGATCCCAATGCTTTAAATTTAGACAGTTTTTAATGACATTTGGACTGCATCAATTGTCTTTATTCATGACTGCAGCATCAGTAACATGCAGTTGTAAATTTTTCCTAAAATACATATGGTTAATAAGGTTATTGAGCAAAATCAGGAAAATTTAAGTAACCCCAAGTGTGTTTGTGTCTGTGTGTCAAGGCTCAATGAAAGTTGGTTGAAGACAGCTTTGTCCTCGTGCCCTCTCTTTCAGTCAGTATCTTGTTGTTCACTGTCATAGTGACAAATGAAAACATTTCATGGCAGCAACTGTCAAAAGCCCTCCTGTGAGCCCTGCATTTTCTTTCTCTTTCTCAGTCAAGAGCTGCCATGAAATATGACTTCATATCAGTAAGCTACAACTTCATGATCAAATAGGCTAGCTGTTAGTCACTGGCTGGTGGCCATTTAGGTGGTGAATAATAGGCTTTACTTACCCATTTTTCACTGAAAGAGGAAATAAGTCTCTCTTTATAGGGTACCTCATATTACAAACATGGAATATTTATCTATGACATAAGAGCCTATTCAAACAGTGCAGTGTCCAACTTGCTATAAATGAATGTGCTGGGCTTGTACTTTAAAAGGTGCTTTGCCAATATCCTGCTGGCTATGAAGGTTCCAGCAACTTTGTCTTTCCTGGCATCCATGCTACTTGGAAAAGCAATGTATGCACATTTATTACTATATATGTTACTGCTCTTTATAATTAGCAGCTGCTGGCTATCCAAGGGTTTTTCCTTTATTTCCTTCACCTGATCCTCCATTCTTTCTTACTTGGCTGTTCAGGACCTTCATTTAATGTAAAATAAGTTACTGCATTTCTGGTCATAACTAAACAATGCTGTTGGGTTGGAAGCATAAATTTGAAGTGGGACATTAAATTCTTAAAGGAATGAAAAGATGTGTGTCTAGCATTAGTGAGAGAATTTGTACTTAAAAGAAATCACTGATGACACTAAATTGATAGGTTGGCCAGGATGGAAAATAAGAAAATAGTGTATAAATAACATAGAGAAAAAAAAAAGACATCTGGAAATTGTGCAACTCATTTTTTTGTAGTATCACTTTTCTCTCCTAATGAACACCCAGTGAAAATCCACGTATGTTGTATTTTCTTGATGGTCACAAAAGTGAGTATATTATTCTAATGAATGAAGAATGATTTAGTATCAGCTGGTGTTGTTAGGTCATTAATGATCATCCACTCTCAGGGCTTAGAAGTTTTGAGGCAGAATTTGTCCCTCTGCTTTCCCCTGCTAGTTCCTGTTTCTAGCCATGTAAAGGTTGAATATTCAGCAGAAGATGACAAAAACAGTCAAGGAACGGGAGCATCTCTTTTAAGAAGACAAGCTGGGAAGGTTTTGCCTGTTCAGACTCAAGAAAAGATGAGTGAGAGTCATGTAAGTATTTCAAGGGATGATGTCAAGAGGATGGAGCCAGGCTCTTCAGTGGTGCTGAAAGATAAGAAAAGACAGTGAGCAGGAAGTTCCACCTGAGCAAGAGGAAGAACTTTACTGTGCAGGTGACTGTGCACTGGAGCAGATTGCCCAGAGATGTTGTGGAGTCTCCCTCACTGGAGATATTAAAGAACTACCTGGACACAATCCTGTGCATCCTCTAGGATGACCCTGCTTAAGCAGAGAGGTTGGACCAGATGACCACTGTGGTCCCTTCCAACCTGACCCATTCTGTGATTCTGTGACTATGACAGCAATGTCTTTTTAGTTTTAGAAATCGAATTATAAAAGGGAGAGGGGATGTTTTGATAATAATGTAAAATAAATCTACTAGTAGCTCTCCACCCTTCAAATTAATGTTTGAATTTTTTAATTTGCTTGTAGATTTATTTGCATTATGTCATACTTGCAACAAGCTGATTTCTGGAAAACAGACTCAACACAATATTGAGTCTGAATTTATTTCAGTTTTGACTCAAGTCTTGGGAGTTTCAAATCACTATTTATGTGGCTTTGATATTTCCCTTCAGGAGCAGCATTATGACCTTATTTATACTTATCCCCCAAAGAATTTAAACATTTTTTTCATATCACAATCTGCCTTAATAATGAAAAAGGAATATTCTAGCAAAACTATCAAACCAAAATTTTTTATAGGTGGATAATTTTACTAATTTTCAAAACTTCTTTTCTTATGTGTATAAACTTAACATTATCTCCTTTCTTCATATTTTCTATTAACCCAAATAACAAGTTGCTCATGAATCTCATACAGTACAGCAAGCTAGCTTTAGCCACTTTAGGGTAAATTCAAAATCTGCAGGTTTCAGACTCTAATCCCTGTGAAAAATAAACACAATATAAATTACCTTTACCCCTGGTCATGCCGTAATTTGAAACTGTGTAATTTCTATGAGCCTTTGCCTTCAGAATGTATTGATCATATGATACTGTGCTAAAGAAATCTCTAGCAGTACAGACTCCAAACTGATCAGCAAAACCAGAATGGCAGCAGGCAAGACTGCATCAGCTGGAGCTCTGCTGTACATCCTCAGTCTCAAACCTGACTAAATCATCAGACCTTGGCTGTCAGCAGCCTCAGTGCCTTCATGGACACTCACCACAAGCCCTAGGGACAAAAAGCCTTGTGTATGTATGGAAATTTGTGAAGACAGTGCTTAATTATGTTGCGAGGTTGAGTCCAGATAAGTGAGAAAAAAGTCTGTGGTGGATAAATCATGGTAATACTGCAGCATACAAAACCATTCAATGTTCATTCAAGTTAGGAATAGGATTTGTGGAATGAAAAATGCGATGCTGACCTTGGTGTTAAAGTCAGAAAAGCTTGAAACGGGCCCTGGAGATGTGTGAACTGCTTCTAAGCCCTCTTTATTGTTTTTCCAAGTGTCAAAGAGGTAGACTTTAGACTGACTCATAGCACTTGTTGTTTTCTTTCTAAGTGGTTCAAAGAGAGGTATCTTTGCTTCAGTGAAAAAAAAAAAAAAGCCTTGGTACCTTTTGTTCACATTTAAAATGAAGAATGGGCACAAAGGAGAAAAAAGGGGGAGGCATACAAATCAATCTTCACAACTGATAGTCAAAATTATACATTCAGTAACACTCTGGCATTTTGTAGTCCAGTTTGTGTGTCTCAAACACTGCATGCTTAAATTCATATACGTGACTGCACATATACAATTTGAGGAACACATCAAAGTTCTATGTCATAGTGTTCTCTGGACTGATGTGGCACAGATCTTTCACAAAGAGCTTTTCACTTACCAGAAATCTTGGGAAGAAGGGAGGAGTCTCATATCTGTCTTATGTATGAAGTTTCTGAGACTTTTTGAGTATTGAGCCTGGTGTCTGTTTTGGTCATGTCCTTAACCACATAGTTATTTCATGGATTAATTGCAAGCAACTCATTATGAGTGCAACTGAAACCTTCTTGAGTAATGAGTATGAGGCATATTATTGAGTTACATCCTTACCCCACAGTTAAGTTTGTTATGCTTTTACCTGTCTTGCTGGACTGCCTCGTGAAACACCAAATTTGAGTGTTTTATTATTACTGCTCTTAGGCCTCATTATCACTGAAGATAGAATATATGAATATGAATAAGAAATGAAGTCACTTATTTGCATTATCTGGGTGTATGTAGTACTCAGTGATGCAGATTTAGAAATTTCTGTTCTCATTGGTTCTGGCATAAGATATTGAGAATAGCATATTGTGCCATGAAGTGCATTAAACAAATTTTGGTCTTCAGGGTAAACACATATGAAGGAGTTTCTCATATTCCCTGTGTAACATAAGGATATGCATTAATTACGAAGCCATTGTAAATCTTTCAGCATATGCTGTTTGCAGCATGGCCAAGTCTTTATAAATAATAATTTATTTTTATTACTTGGAAAAACAAATTACAAGCTCCTACTTCAAAAAATCTTGACAATTGAAATTCATTCCTTTGATTTTTAGTCAAATCCCCAACCTTTATTTTCAAGAATTGAAATGCCAATCTCTGATAGCAAATAATTTTAAAAATACCTTTACCAGACATTCAAGTTTTTGTAGAGATAGAGATGAAAGGTACTATTTATCTCTGTGGGTAGTCAACTTTTATGCTATGAACAAGATGCAGAGATAGTATGCTAATCTTGTCAGCTGCACTTGAGAAATGCAGTTTTACCTGGTAAGGAAAATTCAAAGTTTAGCTTAAAAATATTGCAATAGAATATCCAAATCTCCAGGGGCATACTTTTCATAGTAATTTTTTAATCATTGCAATATTTAACCAAGACGATGAATTACAGAAGAATCTTTCTAAGGTTATTAAAAGCAGAAGCAAACTCCAACTGCTATTCTGTTGTTTCTGAAATCCAGAATGTACTGTTGCATAAAGAAAGAAGGATAAGGCTACATTTTGCAGAAAGGCTGTTAGGTATATGCATGGAAGAGTACGCTCTATTTTGTGATATTATGAGCATCTTCAGGTGCTACTGTTGTAAAACTCTGTATAATTACCAGCTTTTAAGTTTTGATTCTCAGTCAGTCCTTAAGCTTATACAGCTGAAAAAGATCTATACAGACACTATCACTTAGGCAATGATTTATGCTAGCTTTATCTTCAGTGAGTCAACTTCAAAAATTTGAACTCCAACAACAAATTCTCATCTTCACCTTCCGTTGATGGAAAGGAGGTGGTCAACAAAATGAACTAAAGTAGCCACATTCTCAAAGTAGATTCTAAACTTAAAGATATGTGAGGTTAAGGGCACAGTTAGTTAGACTTAAACTAATAAAAGGAGTGGGTAGGTAAATAAAGTGCTGAAAAGTTTTATTTTCCATGGTAACAGCAAAATGCAGCTTCTGAGATTAAAATGCTGGAAGAAGAACAAAACAGAGAAAAGAGAAAAACTGAACAGTCAGGGTGAAGGTAGTGGTATGGTAGTAACTCCTTGAAATTTTTATTAGTCTTGCCAGCTTGAATCATGGAATTATAATTGCATAATTCTAAAGTGTTAATTTAAAAAAGAATAAAAGGTCTTTTTGTTTGAACTTTGCAAAGATTTGTAGAAATGACAGTGTAATTAAAAAAATCACAGTGAGTTTTCATCTATCACTGTCTCACGATATAGAGTGGCAGAACATATTTTTGACAAATATACAGGATCTTTGTCTAAGAGCCACTCAAATTTTCGAGTCAGATGATATCATCACACAGTATACTATATTGGGTAAAGAATCAGAAGAACCAAGAAGTGTTTTTTCTTCGCACTCTTTTTTTCCCCCCTCATTCACAGCTAAAATATCTTCAGAAATGTTTCAATATATGTAAGCACTAATAAAGTTCCCACAGAGTGGGACAACTGTTAGGTTTCACTAAAGGTTGTTGGCACAAGCAAAGTGCTGAGATTGAAGAGGAGGCTGTGACTCAGGAGGCCCTGGTAAGTTATGTCTCCCCTCTTATCTATTTTCTTGTCCTACTAATTTACAGTTGGTTTAAGTCACAATGACAATCCCATTTTCCCTTATCCCATCACCTTCAGATTCATGGATATTCCTTCTGTATTCCATTCCGCTGAACTTTTCACAGAGGTTTAGCACTTTCTGTTTCTTATGGAAGATTTGTATGTGTTATTTTGGCTTCAGCAATGCACTGCTGAGAGGGCCAGGTAACCGAAAATTTGTCTGATACAGACATAAATTTTGGAGTGCGTGTTTTTAAAGTTTTTCAGGATGTGCAACTTTGCCAAAACTGCAAGCAACTGAAGACTGACACCTGTCTTTGTAATACCATATTTCAGTTGTGACCAAAACATGAGTTTCTGCATTATATTTCATCTGTAGTCTATGTAAAAATATTAACTATATAGCTCAAACTCACCAACTGGCATCTCTAAAATATTCCCAAATGCTTCCCTAAATGCTTTATTTTACTTGAAATGTAGACTTCAATTTTTGTGGGTGTGGGAGGGAGACTTTCCACAGATTAATCAGTCTTTATCACCAAAGATGAGATCACTGATTATACATCAGAGATCAAACACATGGTTAGGGCAGTTCTTTCTTACTGAAGATGGTGGATATTGCTACTGGTTTTAGTTTCACTGTCTGCGGCACATTTTTTCTTCACCTGTGACACAGTAAATGACCAAGTACCTACTTATAAATTATTAAATCAATGACCTACAATGAGATAAACCTAACGGCATGTTTGTTAGGAAAAGTCACCCAGTGTGTTATGAGGAGCTGACTGGAAATAACTTCCTTAGCTATAGCCATTTTGACCTTTCGATTTTTCTCTCCATAATTATAGTTGCAAACAAATAAAATTTTAGACAAAGAACATTCAGGTGCAAATCCCTCTCATGATGAAGCCAATATTCTTAGGAAATATGACATGGATAGCTTTCCACAGCTGATTTCATTCAGGATTTAGGGGGCTGAAAGAGTAGCCTGAGGCTTCCTAG